>NW_025401050.1:461685-545785 GCF_015345945.1 Tribolium madens | reverse complement strand
GGTCTTCCATTCTTTTCTTACTTTTTAAATACTCTAAATAGCTAACTTCATCATAATGATCCCAACTTGTTTCTTCTTCTTTTCTTCTTCTTTTTTTCTCGTCTAACAGTTGCTGCTCTTTTTCTTCTCGATGACATTTCCAAATATGTTTTTCAGGACGATGCCATACTAGTAGATGATTTTTGTTAAAAGGGCATACTACAATGTCATCTAAATGATAAATAGAGTTAAAATAAATCAAACATATTGGTAAAACTTACCGAGGWTGTTATAAATTGACGGTTTTCTAATTTGGCTTGCCATCATACGACGAAAAAGGGCTTCAAGCAATCTGATTAGTGATTACTTATTCGATTGTGGCGTCTTCTAAACATTTAGAGAATAATAATTAATTTCGACCATTTTTCAAAGGTACAGATGCATCTAACATCTAACACAAGTTTACAACACTAAATAAATATTTATTTAATATATTGTTTAAAAGCTTACCTTAATTTAACCGAAGAACGATTTCACAATGCACCAAGACGTCTTCTCCAAGAGCAAACACAAGAACAACCCTGAATAATTTCTGAATTTTTTCTTTTCTTATATTCAAAGTGCAGTGGCCAAAAGCGGTCATTTAAAATGAAAGTTGTAATCATTAGGGTAATGAGCTATTTCATTTGCGACGTTTGAAATCAGGAATGCAACACATAAAATGTTTAGGGCCACATTCAGGTGATTCATTTTAGAGGACAAATTGAAACAAACTTTCTCCAGAGTCGACATTACGTTTAGACAAATTACCTGTCTATTTGTATTAATTCAGAGAACAAATTTTGTGCAGGTTACAATGATTTCTTGTTCTATACATTTATTTTTATAATTTCTAATATAAAGAATATTGCTACCGCTATGATAGATACAATTAAAAGCTGAATTATAAAACTTGGAATTCGGATCGCGATTTGGAATTAAGTAGGTGACGACATACCGACGCTTCAAYGGTTAAATGGGTATTTGTTTTCCGTAATGAAGTAAAAAAATATCCAGATACATACATTCAAACAAATGCTAATACTCTTATTGTATTCAAGAAAGATGTTCTATTACTCATGTCTCGTCTTTACAAATATTTGGACTTTATCGTAAAAATATTTTTGCCCCGAAGTGTAATTTTCACCTCCCTCAGGTACTTCGATTTATCAGTAAGCATATAAAGGATGTAGAAGGAACAAAATTTTTATCTGGTTTTCTCTCCCACCACCATTACCATTTCATTTCCAAACAGATTTTTGGCAAGACAACTAGTCACAGTGAAATAATAATTGTGAATCAAAAATGACTGGTAAGTTAATATTAATCTATTTTACATATCATATTTTCCCAACACCTTAATCTTGCACAGACGACGTACAGGGTGCCCAAGGCGATACCACTTGAGTAAGCAAAAGGTGCCGTATTAACTCATTTTTAAGAAGAGCGTGGTTCCCCCCCGAATTAGATGACGAGGATGAAACAGAGAACGCTAGCGGAATTGAGGATGACCGAAATTAGTTTACATATGCATTAATAATAAAATTATAAAAGTAAATATATGTTTTTTATTTTGACAACATTTTATTGTTTTCATTAAATTGATATCAACAAATCCTAGCATTTAATTGTAAAAGTTTTATACACATCTTTATAATCAAACTTTAGAAAGTGCAGTGGTCGTGATTAGAAAAATGATTAAAAAATCATTAAAATCACTGGAAAGTACAGCGGGTAATTAAGAGGTCATTAATATGTCATTAAAAGTGAAAGCGCTGGTGATTAAGGGGGTAATTAAAAAGTCATTAAAACATCACTAATTACACTCATTTACTACTGATGGGAGTCCAGCAAAGTTGCAAAGGGGTATTTAGAAGAAAATCTAGAAAAGAAGATTTTCATTGCGCAAAAAAATCAGGTCGGAAGGGTTTCTGGTACTAAAGAATCGAAATGTGTGCTGAATTATTTGGGAGCGCTACAGGAGATGCGGCAGTCAAGATGGATGGAAAGATGTGTCTTTCAGTTTTCATAATTGTAAAAATATTGAAATTAATGTTCAAAAATAATTGTATACTATGTTAATATGTTATCAGTTATATATAGTTCTAATAATTTATTACAATAAATCATGGCAGTAACTAATGTATTATGTGTAACTAACGTGTTATGGGATCTCTATGATATTATGACCCATATAATTGTACAGAAATACTTGCAATTATAGAGACATAATAAACGATGATACGATAAAACAAATTATTCTTACTGTAATATTTGATTTTCCGCACTTATAAGGTACATTAGGTACTTTTACGACATTACTGTTTTCTCTGACTGTAATTTTGTTTATGTGAAGAAAAAATTACAGAAACCATATCTTCTATCTTTTTCTTGAATTTCAACCGTTTCATTTTTAGGGAGGTAAAAAAATTAAACGAATTATTGTTTTAGTTGAAATACATTGTATTTACATGTGGATTGTTTATAATGAAAGTGTTTTTTTTTCTAGTGGCTAACATGTGATATGTGTGATTTACCATTCTAGCACTCCGGGTATGTATTTATCGATCAATTTTTCGTAATAAGGCCATAGAGCTTCAATATCTGGAATTTCGGTGCTCTTGGTGTATAGATCATATTGGCTGAAAAAAAAATTAAATTTAATAAATCGACATAAATAACTATTGTATAGGTAACATACTTAAATTTCAAAACCCAGTCTTTAATTTCCTTCTCATCTTGGTTTGTTGTCAAGTGTTGATAATTGTTACTTGTATGCCAAGGATAAAAACTGTGGAATCGAATCATCCATAAGCCCTCTTTTGGAAGTGTTGATTTATTATGCACTAAAACTCTATACAAGTATTCATCATGGCCCCACGACAGTAACAAATTTTCCAATCCACAGTTTGGTTTGTAAATTCCATATTTTGTACTGAAAAGCATTTTTAATGCATATTTTGAAATAGCAATAATAGTATATTATGTAACTAGTGATATAAATGCCACTTTAGACATGATTACTAAGCACGAACGAAGCGCAGCGGAGCGATGGTTAAATAAAACGAAAGTCTAGAGCAGTAGTTACACACGTGTTACATACTATACTTTTCCTACGACAACCATTACATTACTTAAATTAAAAATTAAACTAAATGACAGAAAGCTAACTATAACTCGTGACTAATACTAACTAACAAGCATATTAGTCACGAAGTATACAGAGTGCGCCAGAACTCACGCCCTAGAGTAAAATTTCAAGTAAGGTTACATAAAAAAATGTTTAAATAATTCTATCTGTCAAAAAATCTTGACATTTATTTTTTGACATTTGACATTTTTTATGTCTATTTAATGATACTGATGATCTTGAATATGTTTTTTATAATTATTTAGTAAAGGTACTAAAATTTTGCCAAGCCACAAATAACATTAAATAGAGTTGCATTTAGGATACAGCTTCCTTCTTTCCTCCTCTAATAACCTGTAGCAAAAAAACTAAAAAATTATTTTTCCAACAGAAATAAATAGAGTCAAAGTGTAAAATTTAAACTCTCATAACTTCGAAATTTTTATAGATAGAATTTTTTTAACATTTTTTCCATGTTCCTGGTATCCTACTTTATTTACATGGCATTTTTCTATGGGGCGCGAGTTCTGGCGCATCCTGTATAAGAGGTACTGTTATGGAAACATATACGATAATCCTACGGAGAACTACATACTAGAAGACGAATCGAGATACAAAATTGCTCAATTTTTTGGACCCCAAGGCGTTTAGAGTTTCAAATCGTTTTAAATTAATTTAAATTCAACCAGTCTACTATCAAAATTTAAAATCTGTGCTCCGTTTCATGTTTTTTAAAATGCTGCGAATACGGTTGAAGATACAAGAAAAATGTAAGAAAGTTGTAGAGAGTAAAATTTCCTAGTAAAAAGTTCCGGAGACCACACCTCTATCTTTAAAGGTTTAGGCCTCAAAGACGTTCAAAGCCGCTCAAGCGACGGATTCATTTCATTTTTACTGGTGATTGAGTGCCAGAGGAACACTTTAAAGCAATTTAAACTTAAACCGTTGAAGATAAAAATATGGCCTCGCGGACTTTTTTGTAGCAAATTTTATTCTCCACAATTTAGTTTCTTACACTTTTTTTGTATCTTTAACCGTATTTGCAGCGGTCTCAAAAATATTCGGCGAAACGCAAACTGATAATTGCCTATAATTTATTCTTAATACTGTTTTCGATATTTTGGGAACGTTTCGAATACGGTTGAATATACAAAACAAGTGTAGGGAACAAAGTTGTAGAGAATTAAATTTCCTACGCGAGACCATATCTCTATCTTCAACTGTTTAGGTTTAAATTAATTTTTTGTCTCTTGACCACCGCAAAAAATGACACGTATTCGTCACTTGAGCATTTTTTAACGTCTTTAGAACCTAAACCGTATCGTCTCGGGGACTTTTTTCTTGGAAATTTTATTCTCTACAATTTTCTTTTTTATACTTTTCTTGTACCTTCAACCGTATTTGCAGCATTTTCAAAAATACTCGTATGAGACCGGGCACAAATTGATAAATGTTTAAATTTTTTAAAATATACTCGTAGTTTTCAATAAAATTTTTGCATTACCTTTATCTCTTATTATTGAGAAGTTAATGCTCTATCTGTCTATATATTTTTTATTTCATTGCTCTTAAAACTTAAATGGGAAAGGAACAACTGCGCTATCTGGCCTCACTAACGGAACTATCGAGAACGGAGATGTTTTGTTTTACATCGTGTCGTATATCCTAGTCTTTAGGTATCCGTAGATAATCCGTATTTTAAATGTAGAAGTAGAAAAACTTACTTATATTTGGGATTTGTTCCATCCACGTTATCGACAAAAGATGAGTCCCGGTAGACAATGTCTTTGCTCCAGTCACAACCTACCACAAAGGTATCTCCGACAACGGCCCATTGGGGTTCCCCGTAGAATGCCATAACTTTACCCAAATCGTGGATTAAACCCGTTAGTTGGAACCAATCTAAATCAGGATAGTCTTTTCGAATTCTTTCAGCCGTTTGGAAGGCATGGACTATGTTGGGAAGATCGACATCGGGATCACTTTCGTCTACCAAGTCGTTAAGACGGATCAAGGCATTTTTGATTGTGGATTTGAAGTGGTTGAACTTCGTCCAAGTTTTTATTTTATCTATTAAATCAAAATAATCAAATAATCAAAATAATGGTTAACATCATCATATACCTACATATTAGGGTGACTTTAGTAGTGGTGCGGCATTTTGAAAAGGTGTTAGTAAAGGAGAAAAAATACGACAATAAGTAACTAAACTGCTTTATCTGAATGTTTAAAATTTCGGAGATATGACGGTTTTAGTCCCTGAATAAATTTAAATTTGTTAACTTCACCAATAAAACTTGTCAACAAATGTGATCTCTAAGGTTAGCTCTTCATAATCTCTTACATTATTTAAAAACAATGAGATAAAATTTTCAAAAACAACCACAGAAGAAATAAGTATCCTCACATTAAAAAAGAAATGCATCAAGTATTACATTTTAAACATGTGGATAAAATCTTATTCCGCTACTGTCTTTTGTCTCTTAATTAGCAAATACATATTGTTATTAACTTTCTTGTGTATCGTGTGTGTGGTTTCGAGATCTAGAAAAACATCGTTGAAAATAATTTATTTATATCGGATGTGTCAAAAAAGTCGAACAGGCTTAAAGATACATGATTTTTCAAAACTAAATTTATGTTATAAATTAATTTTTAACCAAACAGCTGAAACCCAAAAAAAGGAAATTTAAATCCAGAATTTTTTATCATTTACAAGAGTCGTTTCACCTATCCGGAGACACATTGTATAATGTAGTTTCAAATTTATTTATTTTTTTCTTAATCAAGAATACAATGGGTGCATCCGTCCCAATGCACCCATGATTCGGCGCCTCTAACTAATACTTTTGAAAAAATGAGTCTGTGTGCTAGTGAATACTGCAATACACAGAGTGCGCCAGAACTCGCGCCCCAGAGTAAAATGCCATGTAAGGTAAGATACCAGGATCATGAAAAAAATTTCGAAGTTATGAGAGTTTAAATTTTGCACTGTGACTCTATTTAAAAAAGAAAGAAAAAAGAAAGCTGCATCCTAAATTGTAACTCTGTTCAATGTTATTTGTAGCTTTTATTGACAAAATTTTTGTACCTTTACTAAATAATTATAAAAAAACATATACAAGATTATCAGTATCCTTAAATAGACATAAAAATATGTCAAACGTCAAAAAATATATGTAAAATTTTTTTGTCAGATAAAATTTTTTTAACATTTTTTCAGTACTCTGGGGGACTACCCAATTACTTCTTTTCAAGAAAGTGCGCGAATTTTCAGACACCCTGTATGTATTTATTAAAGGTACAAAAAGATTTTAGTAGATTCTAAATCTACTTCTTGTAAAAATTGAAACAATAAATAATAATAATAATAGGAAAATAAAGGTATTTCTGAAAGGAGTTACATATCGTTGTAAATATTATCGGTTCCATAATTGCTATAGAAACACCAATTAGATCAACACTATCTTAGTATCAAACCGATAAAATTTATCAAATTCTAAATTGTTCCAGAAACCGGGCATAGTCATATGTATAACGTTTAGACACATGTACATAAAGAAGTTTTGCAAACGCATACGTTTTTTTTCCCGAAAGAAGAAGTCAGAATAATATTCAAAATTTTCCAGAAGAAGTCGATATTGCAAAAATTGCATCATTCAGGTTCTCAAGATAACAATAATGATAACATTAAAATATTTTACCTTGAACGAATTCCACGGTTTGATACGTGTGCATTTCTTTGTAGGTTTTTCGGACTCTTTCTTTGATAGGATCATTTTCGTCAACGGAGTAGTCACGGAATTGTCCTACGGGCTTTTCGGCAAAAGCTGGTTCTGGCCGTAACAATTCCGACGGGTCGATAACTTTAATAGGTTGATTTTCCTGTTTAAAAAGCCTTGTAAATAATTACCCAACTGTGTTTTTCTCTTACTTACTAGGATAACCCTCATCTTTGAATTTAACACAGGGTCGACAGTTCGGAGGCAATTTGCCGAATACTGCTTAAATTCGATATTTAAATCCGGTGTTATCGCTAAATGATTGACAAAAATTGGTGGAAAAAGTAATTTAATAACAATCATGTTAGAGGTCAAATTTTATAATTGATAGGCCTTGCATGAGAATTTATTAATTTATCTAATATTTTCTTAAAAATAATCGATTTATTGTGATAAATATGGAAAATTTTAATTTGCTCAACACATAATGAGCCTTAAAGCCTTTAGTCGATGAATTTTAAAGTTTCCATTAATTATTCTATCAAATTTTTTAATTAATTAAGAAAAAACACAGGAGTTTTTGTTTTTTTATTAAGGTTATAAAAATGAGAAAATAATCGTTTACTATGACAGATTTTCTTTTTTGAAATACACACTTTTGATTTGCATTTTGTGGCAGCTGATAACACAAGTTTATGTAGAGACGAGGTTTGATCAATATTATACATAAAGGGAGAGGAAATGAACGATTATTCCTGACATGTAATTTAAAGCCAGAGGGCAAAGCCCGTATTAGGGTACAAATTACTTTTCTCTGCGACAGAATTGTTGAATGAGAAACAATATTTGCCACGTTGCAAAATCATTTGCTCAATTTTCTAGTTTTTTTTTTGAGGCAGAGAAAATTTTCAAGTAAGGTAAGATACCAGAAACATGGAAAGAAAAAATGTTTAAAAAATATTGACATTTATTTTTTGACATTTTTTTATGTCTATTTATTGATACTGATGATGTTTTTCATAATTATTTAGTAAAGGTACGAAAATTTTAGATAGAATATTTTTATTTTTTTAACATTTTTTCTGTTCCTGGTATTTTAGCGCGAGTTTTGGTGCAGCCTGTATATCAGACAGTCAATGTTTAGTTTAATAAAATCATTTGCTTTACAAAATTTTTGTATCTGTACTAATACATGCATTACAAACAGAAATATCTTAAACATATTGGATTTTAGGTTTTTTTGACATACAACAGAGGGCCCATAATTTGAATTTGATTTAACATACTAGGAGGCTAAAAAATACATGCAAAGTATTTTCTTTTCACAAAGTTTCAGAAATTTATAATGATACATAAATTGGTTTCATATTTTACGATATTGTACTGTTGATCACAACCCTGAAAAACATTAAAGGACAATTGATTAATAATCTATTGGGTCGTTAGTGATAAGAATGGAAATTGTATTATGGTTTATGGAAATTTTCATAATTTCAAATTTATAAAATTGAAATATGTCAACTCATCGTTTTACGAGTATGTGGAAGAATTATAGTTCTTTCCATTGTAACCTTGCTATAACATTGTGACCTTTTGATTAAATATCGTTTATATATAAAGAAGTTCATCCAAATGTTTTATTAGTCTATCTATTCTATCTATTAACATGGCAACTTTAAAGTTTAAACAGGCTTCACCGTACTCGATGAAACCTTCAACCCCAGATGAAGATATTAAACACAAAGAGTAAGCAAATTTTTAATAAGATTGAGAAACTATTTTAAGTTTTTCAGATATCTGGAACACATAAAATTAAGTCAGACTGGCCATTCCCGATTCGGAATTGCTTGTTTTGGTATAGGTAGAGCTGGAACTATTCATTTATCTTTTTTGGTGAGAGAGCCCAAAGCAAAATTGCTTTATATAGTAGACGATGATAAGTCAAAGTGGGATAAACTAAAAAAATATTGGAATCTTGAAACAGTTCGATTTTTGACAAACGCTGAAGCTAAAATTGTTTATGAAGACCCAAGTGTCCGAGCTGTTGTGGTTGCCTCACCAACATATACTCACGAAGAGATAATATCAAACGCTTTAAATCATAATAAAGCAGTTTTTTGCGAGAAACCTATTGCTGGGGATTATGATAAAATCAAGGCTTTGTGTAATTTAGCAAAGAAAGTAAACCAGCCTCTGTTTTGTGCATTTAACAGGTATGTTATTACAATTTTTTTTAATGTGTAATCTAAATACACATTTTTTAGGCGTTTTGATCCCTCCTATGCTACTCTTAGAGAGAGAGTTCGCAAGGGTGAAATTGGTAGAGTTTTGACTGTAAAAGTTTGCAGTCGCGATTCTCCTTTGCCAACTATCGAATACTTAAAAGCGTCCGGTGGCATTTTTCACGACTGCGCCGTCCACGACATCGACATGAATATATTCATGTTGGGGGAATACCCGACGAAAGTTATGGTCATGGCAACAGCAAATATACCAGAAATTGCCCAAATCAATGATCATGATACTGTAGGAATTATGTTGTCGTACGAGAGTGGAGCCATCGGTTTTATAGATCTAAGCCGCCACAGCATTTACGGTTATGATCAAAGAGTGGAAGTCTTTGGAGAAAAAGGAATGATGAAAGCTGAAAATCAGCAGCCAATTAGCAACTTGGAAACTTACACTGAAAAGAGCGTCACCAAGGCCCCAATTGCCTACTCTTTTCCCTCGCGTTATGCCGATGGTTATGCAATGGAAATGAAACATTTCTTCGATGTTTTGGAAGGTAAATATCTTAATTTAGACTTTTACCTCTTTTTGAATTTGGAGCTTATTTTTACAAATACTTTTGAAGTGTAAATGATTTTTTTTTGTATACGCTCCCGAAAACAGCTGTTTTAGGGATTCATTTGAGTCTCAAAAATAAGTCTTTTCCGGACTCAATAAAATAGTACGTAAAATGATTATTTTTGGTACATAGTCCCTAAAACCAGTTTTTCCGGACATTGGTTACTATGGTGGCGATTTTTTTTTAATTATTAAGAAGTGTGAATTCGTTTTTTGGGAGCTTTAACAAAAAAAATGTTGTTTGTAACACGTACCTAAAACGTTTCTGCGGACTCATATGCTATTCCAAACTCGGCTTCGCCTCGTCCGGAAACAGCAACGATTCGTCTGCAAAAACTGTACTTTAGGTTCTTGTAACAAAAATAACTATTAGTACGTTTTTATCGAAAACAGCTGTACCTATACATAAATTTTTGTTTCAGGTAAAGCAAAAGTTTCCGTTGATAGCAATGATATTCTCGCTGTGTCTAAAATAGCGACAGCTTGCGAGGAAGCCCTAAGGTCAGGAAGATGCGTAGACCTCAAATGGCGGGATGATGAAAAACCGAGATTAGCTTGACTCTGTTAAACGTTGTTAAAAATGTCAATAAATCTGTCTCGCTTTATATTTTGTTTTATATCGGCGTACATATTATTCATAATACTTGGAGAGCTAAAAAGCTGAGAAGCGGTATTGCTGTTAAAAAATAACACTAACCCTGTTAAATTTCAACAGCCATGAACACAGTGTTTCCTAGGAGCTAGTAAATTTTTTGAATAAATTTTCTCGATGCTCGAAAATCGATAGATATAATTATTAAGTTAGAATATGTATAACTAAATATACAGGGTGTTTCAATGAAAACGAGCCACCCCGAATATCTCAGAAACTAAAAAAACTTAGCAAAAACGCCGAAACAAGTCGATTTTGTTTCCGAGGGGGACATTTTTTGACGTAATTTTTAAAGCACCTTCAGTAACCCCTTAACCCTCATGTACCCCAACTTTAAAAATTTAAATGACACCCCACTTGTGGTACATCAAATGAAAGCTATTTAAACAAGCTTTTCAAACGTTTTTACCAAAATTTAATCAGACCCATCATGAGATACAGGGTGTTTAATAAAAACTAACTATTTTAGAAAAAAATTGCAAAATAAAACCGAAACAGGTTAATTTTTGTTTTTAAAAGGGACATTTTTTGATGCAATTTTAAAAGCACCTTCACTAACCTTTTAACCTCTATGCCACTTAACTCTAAAATGTCAAATAGCACCAACCACTAGTGATACAAAAAATGAAAACACTTTTAAAATGCTCTTTAAAAGCTTTTTTCCAAAATGAAATGATTTTTATACATTCATAAAATATCGTTAAAACTAATCTTTCAGCAGTCAGTATGTACAAAGGAACTTAAGAACACTATTGCTATTTTTTAGATACTTACATTAAATTATAAGAAACTTAATTCCCTTTCCTTTAGTCCGATTATTTTGACAATAAAATAAAGAAATAAAAATATGTTTGTTACAGCTTCAATAATATTAGAATACCCTGTATCTCAAGAATGATTCAATTTTGGTAAAAAGTTTTGAAAAGCTTATTAAAACAACTTTCAATTGAAAATTTAAATTAAATTTTTAAAGTTGGGGTGCGTGGGAGTTAAAGGGTTACTGGGGATGATTTAAAAATTACGTCAAAAAATGACCCCTCAGAAACAAAATCGACCTGTCTCGACGTTTTTGCAAACTCTTTTTAGTTTCTGAGATATTCGGGGTGGCTCGTTTTCATTGGAACACCCTGTATACACTATGTAATAGTAAAATTAACTGAAAAATACAGGGTGTTTACAGTCTTGGAGTAGAAAATTGACCTAGTAATAGAAGAGTACAGAAATACTGTAACCGAGAAAAAAACTCACACAGTTGTTATTATCAAGAATGTTGTTTAACTCCAAAATATTGGTACACGGTTTGAGGGTCACTGGAATTATTTCCTTATTCAAATAAAATTGTATTGTTGCAACAGATAAAAATATCGTATCCATGACACTGAAAGAGAAAAATCACTTCATAGTTTTGACACTGTCATCATTGCTTTTGCTTTAGTTTTTATCAAAATTCGAAGATCTTGTGTTTAGTCTCTTTCGGCGAATGGTTTCCAACAGGTTTAATTCGTTTTTCTTAATTTTTCTCCAAATTTATGAACATGTATGGCAAAATATTAACATAATAAATTGGTTGTCGTGATTTATGATTTACGGTGAAACACAAGGTAATGATACTAATGGCCATTGTTGCAGCCGAAGCAGCAGTTCTCAAACAAATGGTGTAAAATGAATAATTTCCATTAACAACGTGAATTTATGTTTTATATAGCGTATTAGTTTTTTTCTACCGTAAATATCCTCTCATTTAAATTTCAACCTCAAGACCGTAAACACCCTGTATATTGTGGTTGGTTCATGGGGTGCAAAGTTATTTTTGCTGTTACATATAAATCTTTTTTTAGACATATGTATAATTTAGTTTATATTACACTAGTGGAATATAGTTATTAACGTCAAAAAGCCGATACACACAGGTGTGTCAGAACTCGCGCCCCAGAGAAAATTTTCAAGTAAGATGAGATACCACATAGAAAAAATGTTTAAAAAATCCTACCGGTTAATATATTTTGACATTTATTTTTTGACATATGACATTTTTTATGTCAATTTAATGATACTGATGATCTTGTATATGTTTTTTATAATCATTCAGTAATGGTACAGACGGTGGACATACAAAACTGGGACAAACATGACAATTGTATAAGTCAAAAAATCAGAAGTTTACATCGAGTAAATTTGGCTTTTTTACAAATAAGGTTATAAAAGTTGTGACATATTGTCACAAACATCAAGTTGGAATTCCAACAGAAATAAAATGCAAAATTTAAATTCTCATGACTTCAAAATTTATGTAGATGGAGTTTTTTTAACATTTCTCAATATTCCTGGTGTCTTATCGTACATTTTTCTCTGGGGCGCTAATTCTAGCGCACCTTTATAGAAAAAAAGTTTCAGTTTAATTTTTAACTTTGTTTTTGCCCGGCATATGCATCAAAATTAATAAAATGTTTGAAACACGTAGTTAATAAAGTGACCAACCGTCCTGATGTAGCTAAGACATGTTTAGGTTTTTATTGTCTTGTCCTCTTTTACGTTTATGTTTTGATTTGTTCTGATTTAAGAACAAACAGACCCAATTGTACCGTCTTTGAGATTTTGATTTGCAGCGAAAACAAAGTATCCTCCAAGTTAAAAACTTTTCTTGTATATGTTAATTAGATGTCGTCATTACAAATGTGGTTATTGATTGGTCCTTTAAAAAAACTCAACTGAAAGTTGAAACATTTAATTCATTTTAATAGTTATAATGTGAAAGTAAATGATAATTTGGCTTGCACAAATTTTTTAAAAATGTTTGTAAAGAATGAAGACACTCTCTCAAAGCAATTCACTCAGAAAAAAATTGAAAAAATTAATACAAAACAAAAAATTAGTATGTTAATTATAGGATTAGAATTCAGTATTTGTTTTATCAAAACATTTAATCTGAAACACTCCGAAATCATGTCATGTTTACATCATTTTACATTTTGTTTGTTCGTGAGCTAAACTGCAATAAAATCATCCAATATCCACCAATCGAACTCGCGACCTTAAAAAAAAAACAAAATTACAAACCAAACAATCAACAAACTAAAACATACAGAAAGCAGAAGATGTCGTCCAATCTTGGGTAAACCATAAGCTGAAAACTTGATTTTTTTCTTCACTACTAAAAACAAAAACGTATTTGCCTTAAATACACACACTTTAGTATTACAATGAACAAAATTTCATTTCTCACCTCTTTTTTTACATTTTTATGTAATCGACAGTTTAACAGCTGCGAGACTACAATTCGAGTATTTTGAATTTCTTCTTCGCAGTTATGACAAACTTCCACAATTAAAACCAATCGAAATATTTGCAATAGAACCCATAAACAATAGACATAATTCAAAATACTTGTCTCGTTACTTGTTATCATCACAAACAGTTGATAAGGACAAGTGACCAAATGAACATAACAGCTGAATAGCATTGCTGTTACAGTTTTGTTAAAACTTGAATTTATTGTTTCAATAGCGTCAGTTGTGTAATTGTAACAATTTATTAAATCTGAAATAAAGTCAAGTCTGATCTTAACTAAAATGATAATATTAATTGATTAAAAAACAAGTTATAGAATAAATTACTTGTGTCTCTCTTGATATTTTCTTTGATCGTTTTATTTACACCTAAAAGTCGAATTTGGGCCATTTTAACCACTTGGTAGTACTGCAATTCGTGCAATACAACAATCGAATAAGAAACATAATAAGCGAAATAATTATTAACACCTTGCCAGGAAGTGTTACCCCACATAAAAACATCAAGAGTGTAAAGTAGTGGTAAAAACACCATCCAGCATCTCGAAAACCAAACCAAATTCGAATTAATTTGTTCACACGACACCGGTGTAATAATAGCATCCACTTTGTTAAAATTATTCAAAACAATCGATATTTTTGCGCACTTGAAAGGCATCGAAACGATGAAATAAAAACAACTCAAAAGCACCTCACTGATATCAAACGAGGAAATCACTATATCGACACTCCCCGTAAATCCCAACGACACGAAAGAAGCGATTTCCATGTCGTGGACAAAGCCCCAAAAACCCCAACAAACTGTGAATTATATTTTTAAAATTTTGTTGTTTTTGTGTGTACGTACCCAAAGTCAAGGCAGTAGCACAGTTCACTATGTAAACCTTCCAAGACCACGTGATGGTAAAAAAATTGTTATGTTTTGTATAGGTGATGGGGCACAGGCCCAGGATTTGGGCGGGCTGGATGAGTGAGGAAAGGGTGTAAAAAAGGGATCGGTTTGTTGTTATACTTTGTAGCATTTTGGACAAAATAGTGTTTTTGAGTTGGAGTTTAGCGGAAATTAGAGTATACATTTTTAATGATTGTGTGCACAATGTCGGTTAATATGTTTAAAATTAATAGGGTGGATATGGTTAAATATAGGGTGCGAACACAAGAAACTCTCCGACATAAAAAATGTGGTGTTTAAACGTAATCGACTTGCATTTAAGTTAGATTTTGTTAATGAAATGTATGAAATTAAATGTAAATTTTAAAAATCTTTGTTAATACTATAATTTTTGACGAGTCGTCACTATTAGTAGTTGTAGAAATCGATAAAAAAAATTGTTTGAGTAGTTTCAGTCAAAACAAGACGAAATAACAGATAACACACTAAACAAAAACTAGTTAAACTAAACAAAACAGCCTAAGAGATACAGGGTGTTTACGAATTGCGAATATTTTAACTACTAATAGTAGTAGAACTCGTCAAAAGAAACAACTTTTCTATTTCCAACTTTCACCGAAAGCACGTTATTTTTGAGTTAAAATTAAAAATAAGTTGAGGCTGAAAACTCGTCTTAATACCAGATTTACATTCATTCATTAAAAAAATTTGAAACGTAAATAACGTAAAGACAAAAAAATTATCGCTACATTAAGGTAGATCAGTGTTAGTGTTAGTGGGTCAATACTTGCTATTATAAAATATTGCTCGAAATGTGTGGTCTTCCGTTGACAATTATTAATGAATTAATTGATTTGAGCTGCGTACACTAATTGTTTCATGTGACCCTATAAAAAAATCATACGGATTTAAATCTGGTGACCGCGGTGGCCATGCAACTAGTGTTGGGCACAATCGAATGATTTTGACTATCGAATACTCAGTTATCAAATGATTTGAACTATCAAATGAGCCATTAATCAAAATTCATTCATTCATTTTATTCAATCGTTTGAGAAAATAAATGGTGGAGAAATGATTCATTCGATAGTTCAAATCATTCGGTTCGATCATCTGAATCTTTCGCATCACAAACTTTGCCTCGACAAACAAAATTATTTTTTAACAAATAAACAAACAGAGTTATCTACAATTTCAAGTTTAATTTAATTTTATTTGTTATTTTTAGTTTTGTCCATCTCAATATTATTAGAATTGTTTTTATTTTTGTGTTATTTTTTATGAAAACCTTTGTATAATGGTTGTTAAATGGAGGTTTATTTATGGATCTACCTATGTTATATGTATGTCAATTAGTCCAGTTTTGGCTTCCAGAGCTTTTATTTACTACTTCTATTTCAATTACGTTTACCTAAGTCTTAAATGTAATTGTAATAGTAGTAGTAAATAAAAGATCTGGGAGCCAAAACTGGACAAATTGACACTGTATAATGTTTAAGTTTAAAAGTTATATAATTTGTTTTTAATTTTTGTATTTTTGTTATTTGTATTTTTATTTATTTAATAAATAAATGATTTTAATCGAATACGCGTACCTACATGCTTGACAAAATTTTAATAGGTACAAACTTTGATTGAATGCATTATTAAAGGGAGATAAACACATTAACTCACTGTACTTGAAAAAGAAACAAATGATTTTATTCGATAATTCGGTACTGCGCTTATGTTTATTTCTTTTGAATGATTTTTAATGAACGAATGAATTTTCTACCATCAAATAATTCAAATAATAGACAACTATCGAATTATTCGTTAAGACTCATTCGATGGTGCCCATCACTACATGCGACAACTGTATTTTTTTTGGGTATAAAGATTTCTACACAAAAACTTTCACGGTCAACATCCAATGCAAATTATTTTCATTGATATTTTTACTTCCACCTAACAAGGACAGACACACTGAACGGCTCGTAAAAACGATGGGAGGAAAATGCAAAGAAAAATTGGATACGGAATTTGTTTGGTCTTCAAATAATAATAATAATAATTTATTGATGCATTAACGATATACACGTTTTACACAAGTCACAATTTTAGGTAAATACAAAGAATCAATCACTTAAACTAGCAAAATTACACTTAAAAAACTCGTCAGAGTTGTACAAACAATTCAATTCGAAGAAACTTTTCAATTTTGATTTAAAAATATTGAATGGTTTTTCTCTAAAATCTTCAGGTAAAACATTAAAAAAAATGATGGCATCATATCTGGTACAACTCTTTATTCTAGATACCCTGTTATACAAAGGCACAATATTTTTATTTCTTCTCGTGTTGTGTCCGTGAAATTCATTATATCTAGTGTATTTATTAATATTTTTCTTAATATAAAGTAGAGAAATAGAAACATATAAAGAAGGCAAAGACATAATACTCAAATTAATAAAAGTTGCTCTGTAGTCAGCCTTATAGTGGAAACCTGCTATTATGCGTACTGCTCTCCGCTGAAGCGCAAATAGTCGGTGTCTTATTGCTGAGTGTCCCCAAATTACTGTAACGAATAAAAGGTGAGACTGAAATAGTGCAAAGTAGGCACACAAAGTAACGACTGAAACAGTATTAGCTAGCTGCCGAAATAAAAATATAGCTTTATTCAGTTTATTTCCTAAAACTTCTCCATGATTATGCTACAGTAAATTGCTATCAATATTGACACCTAAGAAGAGAGTGTTTTTTGCTGTACCGTCAGCGGTGTCGCATAGTGGTTTAACAGAAAAAATCATAGAAACCGTCTTAGCATCATTCTAGCAGAACTGATTACTACAATACCATTCCTTATAATTTTATAGAAATTTTCTTATGAATATAAATTAATAAATTTACCAAGAAATAATTTTTTTAAACAAAATTTATTTATTATTTATTCAACTAGCATTTGCCGCGACTTTGTCCACGTGGTTTTCTGTTCTAAAATGGAAAATGGCCCGTTCACAAACATTTCTATACGCTTATTCTGTAGAACTGGATACTGGATAGCTATAATCTTGTTAATTGCATGGTCTTTGTTTATGGATAACAGGTGGTATGCCCCTTGCTTGATTTTAATTAAAATGTTAACTGACGTCATACAAATAAAAAAAATATTACAAACTCTCAATATATTTATGTTTAAGTGGTACCCGTGACTTCGTCCACGTAGATTTCAAATATAGGTAAACTTTTGCTAATTTCAAAGAGAGAAGGTGAAGTAAATCTGTTTATTTACCAAACCAATTACAATTTACCGGTACAAACGTTTACACGCCATTTCACTCTGTTAATACTTTATTTTTGAAAAGTGTTTTCTTAGTGCACTTCTATACACTTATTAGGGTGGGTTTATAGACGGCGAATTAAATATTTGATTGTAATTAAATTTAATTCCTTACGTGATTGGTTGAATTTTGATAAACAACCAAACAGATTTTAGGATTTTGAAGTTAATTGCGATTAACATAATTTTGATTTAAATAACTTTCTGTAAGCCTACCCTTAAAGTTTTAAATTTTATGTTTCTGATTTAGTAATCAGTATTAGTAATCAGTAATCAGTAATATGAAATAGTTTTCATTGTGTTAAAAGTTTGTTTTTAAAAAGTGCCTCATTAATCCACTTCTGCACGCTCTAGTCTAAATTTTATGTTTCTATCTATGTTTAAACTCCGGTTCAGTCCTTTAGAAACTAATTTTTGAAAAATCGGATTTTAGTTCACCTTTACAACCACTAAAAAACATGTCTTTCAAATTTTATGTTTATAACTTCATTTAAAAGTTTATACCTCGATTTCACCCCCTTAAAAACATATTTTCAAAAGTGGACCTCTACACCTCTACATCCTCTACTTCCAAATTTCATGCTTCTATTTTTGTTTAATCGTGCACACTCTGTTTTACTTCTTTTCTAAGAGGGTTAATAAGTTTTTACTTACTATTTTTGAAAACTCTCATTTTAGTCTACTTTTTTTACAACCACTAAGGAACATATGTTCCAAATTGGTGTTTCTATCTTTGTTTAAAAGTTTACACTCCATTTCACCCCCTTACAGATTGATTTAAAAAAAAATCTTAGCAGAACTCTACATTCTCTAAGGAACATATCTGCCATATTTCATCTTTTTATCTTCGTTTAAATGCTTACATTTAAACTTACTATTTAACCCCTTTAGATATTTTTGAAAAATCCTTTTTTAACAGACTTCTTCTACACCCTATAAGGCACATATCTTTCAAATTTCATGTTTCTAGTTTTGGTGGCTTATTAGCCTGTGCGTTGTCTCTCAGTCAGTCAGTTTTATACAGATTGTTCGGTTAAACCCCACATTAGAAATATTGGAAATTCTCACAGTGACATTTATCTAAAATTTTGATTATACCCACAATCATTTAGATCCTGCTCAATAAAAATATTTTCAAGATGGCAGCACTTCCGGTTACACCGGAAATGGGTATCAACTACATTTTTAGATTACTCAAGTGATACAATGATACAGCTTCCTTGTTTCCTTTTCTAATAGCCTGTAGCAAAAAAACTTGGATAATTACTTTTCAACAGAAATAAATAGAGTCAAAGTGCAAAATTTAAATTCTCATAGATAGAATTTTTTAACATTTTTTACATGTTCCGGGTATCTTACCTTACATGGCATTTTTCTCTGGGGCGCGAGTTCTGACGCACCCTGTATAGATTATCAGGATGTTTCAAGTAACGATTAAGCGTTATAGTCTGTCGCAAATGATTAACAACCCCTATAAAAGAATGTCAAACTAAGATTTATTTCACACCAACTTGAGGATAGAAGTCACACTCAATTACAGTCACCCAGCCTTATCTATTTAAATATTAAGGCGCAAAATTATTTAGCAATATTTCTTCAGTTTTTTGTACAATTTCAATTTTAATATGATGTTAAATGTCTGTTTTTTTTGAAATTTTACTATAAATTTTTGAAAACAGTCTGGTAATCCTTTTAGCCAAAGATCATTCCGAATTTTTTTTTTTTTTAATTTTTGGTATACGTGTAGTCCTACCACTATACAATACAACATTGCTGCCATTATAAATACACTATTTTGTGTCAATTTTTCTAAAGATACAAGTATATACTAAATTCTAAACAACACTATAGTAAAAAAGGTATATTTTTCTTGTTGCCTCCCTCCCAAGTGACTACCCTTATAAAACATAAATGCGTCAAAATCTCTAAAATTTATCAAAACCTTGGTTTACTGACCTAATCTGTATCTAAATCAATTATGTACTACACAACATATTTATTTATAACAGTTTTAAGTACGTAGGTAAAAGTAATTTGCACAACCAGAAAACAAGACAATAATGCATTTTACCCCGAATATTTTCTAAGCGCACAAATTTTTACATAATATTATGTAAATTTCAATTATACAATGTCTAATCTTCAAATACGTATAAAAATTTTAAGTAAAATTGATTTTGACTTTGCGATTTGAAAGAAAATTATAGCAATTTTTGGCATCGGCTACAAAAGTAGGTACTTTGTAGTATCAAAGTGGGAGATGTAACAAACTTTATTCATGTTTAAAATAATAACTAGAAATTAGTAGAATAAAAATTTAATTTTGAATTTATAAACTTTCCTGCTACAATTAAAGGAACGACTCTAAACACAAGTCTGTTCAGTAGTAAGTGCGGCCAAGTGCGGCTAAAGGCGCAGTAGTAGCAATAGCTACTAGTTTATTATTATTATTATTTTAAAAGATTTTTTCGCCGAGGATAAATCTTTTACAGTGAAAATTTTCACATTTTGCAAATTGTTCAAAATAAGTATCTAAATATTTAAAAAAAAATATACTATTTCTGCGTTAACAATGATTTGTACTCGCTTGTTCCAGTTTTCAAAAGCCCTGTTTGTTAAGGCTCCAGACCGCCTGAAAGGTGGCGTATACATATTACATGTACATTTATTTCATTGTTTTTATAAAAAAATAGCCGCAAATTTAGACTTGAAGAGTTTCTTGATGTTTGTAGTGTTAAAGGTAAATAGAGACCAGGATAATATTCCCGCTTTAAATAAATTAATAAGTATTTTTTATTGAATAAAATGAGAAAATCCTAATTATTAAGATTTTTTGATAACGATATACCGTATTGAATTAAAAAAAAAACATTTTATAGGCAATTTAAAAATACAGTTCCCTGTTATAATGCGAATTTGATAACTGTTCTTGATTCTTTGATATAAAGCAAAAATTAAATTGAAAGTAGGCAACTTTTAATACATCTATTTTTAAGATCCGAGGTACCTAGAATAAGATTTACAACCAGCCGGGCCGTACCGCAGGATGTAACCCACAACATAATCGTTTTATTGCGTTTGTTCAAAGCAAAGATATGCATCTGCACCCCTCAAGAAGAGAATTATTATTATTGTCACATACCGCGGAATTTGGGTTAGTTTGGGAGTCTACTTTTGAGTCTAGTCGAGTTTACGTTTTGGAAGTTTCATTCGCGTGTGTTGTCAAAATCGTGGTGATGGTATTCGAGTGTGACATGTGCCCTAATTGGATCATGACTGCCTTTAAGCAGTAAGTAAAACTTTCTAGTCATTTTTAATAAACCTTTTTATACAAACACTCCCATGACTTTCAATCCCACCCTGTGACATTATTGTTATTTCAAAAGATTTTTTCGCCGAGGATAAATCCTTTACAGCGAAAATGTTAACTTATGCGTGTTGTTCAAAATAATTATCTCAAATATTTTTAAAAAAAATATACCGTTTCTGCGTTAACAATGTTTTGTGGTAGCTTGTTCCAGTTTTCAAAAGCCCTGTTTGTTAAGAAATTTTGTCTAAGAGTTGTTCTAAGCTTTTCTTTTTTAATTTTGTATGTATGACCTCTTAGTTTATCGTCAGCGACAACATTTACAAATTGATTTTTTTCAGCTGTTAGTAAGTCATGTGTAATTTTGTACACTTGTATAAGATCTCCATGATTTTGCCTTTCTAGTGATAATATTTTAGTTTTTTTAATTGTTGAACAAAAACACGATTAGCCCGTCACACCAAACTTTTATTTAAAAACACAACGCGTTTCAACCACAAAGTGGTCATCCTCAGGTGAGAATAAAACTAACTAATTTAACAATGGTAATGCCTTATATACTAATTTTTCCGACTTTCACTTTCCCTACCCCCAACTAACGAGTAGAAGGGAGAAAAGGGAATGGGGCCGTTGTCTGAATTCATAAGATTATCTCTATTTTTAAATATTTCAAGACTCTCGAAAGCGTCAATAAATTTACAATTATTGACTACTCTAATAATTTTTACATTAGTTTCATCGATTTTATGTTTTTTTTTCAAAAATATGTTGGGCCACACTTGATTTTTCTAATATGTTATATCTTAAATGAGCTATGTGTTCCTTAAACCTAGTGTTAACTGAACGACGTGTTTGCCCAATATATTTTTGTTCACAATCTTTACAATTAATTTCATAAATCCCCGATTTTTCTAATGGTCCTACTTTATCTTTAGGATTACCTAGAAAATTTTTGAGACTTCTGCCAGTGTTGTAAACAACTTGGTAGTCAAGATTTTTGAAAATTTTACTCAAACCTCTTGTGATTGAGGGAGTATAAGGTAAAGTTATAAACTGTGTTTTCTTTGGTGTGTTTGTAAAAGTCGTGGAATTATTGACCATTTTTCTATATTTAACTTTTTGAACCATTTTGTTAATTATGTTAGTATCAAAACCATTACACTTTGTTGCATCTTTAATAATTTTGAGCTCTTTTTCAAACCTTGCATGAGTCAAGGGAGAATTAACAAGCCTGTGAATTAAAAAGTTAAAACTCGCCATTTTATGTTGAGGACAATGATGTAAGTCAGCGGTGATATAGCGAAGTGTACTAGTGTTTTTCCTATAAATATCAAATTCTAATTAGTTCTAATTAGTTCTAATTACTAAAGTATTTAAAAATGGTAACTTTCCTTCTACTTTTTTTTCACAAGTGAAATTTATACTTTCAAAGCGGTTGTCTAAAATTTCGATGAAATGCTCAATGGTACATTTATTAAGATCAAAAATGACAAAAATGTCATCCACATACCTTAACCAAACTCTGGGAAAATATTCGAGTTCATTTTCTAAATRCTTTTCAAAACGGCTCATGYAAAGGTCAGCTAAGAAAGGTGACAATGAATTACCCATTGCCGTACCTTCTTGCTGTTCGAAAAAATTCCCCGAAAATTGAAAWYTMTTMRMRRWRYRYKAAWMRTSTGAGTCGAATATATTCGTTGATAACTTGCTGATCCAAATTGTTTTGGAGCAACAAGTCTTTTAAGTAGCTTAAAGTTTGTGGAATCGGAACACTTGGAAAAAGAGAGCTAACATCAAACGAAACTAATAACTCATTTTCATGCAGTATAATATTTTTGACCTTATTTATAAATTCTAAAGAATTTTTAACTGAAAAACTAGGCTGCTGAAGTGGTAAGTTATTGAATTCGTTAGTTAACCATTTTGAAACCTTTGGAGTTGGAGCGTCAATTGCTGAAACAATTGGACGGACTGACTTTCCAGGTTTGTGAATTTTAGGAAGACAGTACAGTTTAGGAACAATTGGGTTAGAAACATGCAATTTTTTTTAAGCTTAGGAGTGATAAGGTTGTTGCAAGTTTTCAAAGTGTTGCTGACTTCTCTAATCATTTTCGGCAAAGGGTTTTTCGAAATCGTTTTGTAAGAACCATTGCTAATTAGGTGGTTAACCCGCTGATAATAAAAAAAAATTAGTATATAAGGCATTACCATTGTTAAATTAGTTAGTTTTATTCTCACCTGAGGATGACCACTTTGTGGTTGAAACGCGTTGTGTTTTTAAATAAAAGTTTGGTGTGATAGGGTAATCGTGTTTTTGTTCATCGTTTCCATGCCAAGAAGATCCAAGAAGAAGAAGAAGGATTTTTAATCGTATTTAATAGCTCTGAGGTTGTAGCTCTTGAGACCAACGAGTGGCTTCATGTTGTAAACGCTCTAGCCACTTAGCAATTGTTTGTCTTTCGTTTCAGGTTTTTTCACCCGGTGCTTCGTTGTTATGCGCTATTTGGTAGAAAAACCTACCCAAGATCATTCAAGCTAAACTAATTCAACAAATCATGTAAATAAGATTGAGAATAAATGTTTTTAATGCATTTTGACCTTTATTGAGTAGTGGTTAGATGATTTATAAACAGTTAATTAAAAACAGGATATGAGCCAAATCAATCAATCATTCATTTAAAAATACATTTTTAAAGTGTTCACTTAATCACACTTATTTATATCTTTTATCAAATCGGAAATTAAAAAAAAGTTTTAATTACATTTTTTAAAAATGAATTTTTTTAGAAGCTCAAGTACGTGTGTTTCAGTCAAAATAAACATTTTAGTGCAAATCTATTAACTCTCTAATGATTTAAATAAAAATAAACTGAATCTAAAAATATTATTGTTGTGACAAACAACCACTTAAAGAATTAGGACATCAGATAAAGCCACTCAATAATTTTTTCACGTATTTTAGAGATTGGAGATAATTTTAAACCTATATAAAGGAAAACAACAATCATGAATTTGTCAAAATGAAGTTGTTCATCTTTTGTTTGTGTGTGGCCACAATTTGGGCTGTGCCCCTCGTTTCAGAGGTAAAAATTTTTGAAATTTGGAATCACAACTTTAGAAAAAATTTCAGAGAAAAGCAATTCCAATTAAAAAACACTTCGGTGGTCGCATAATTGGTGGTGATGTTGCCCAAGATGGGCAATTTCCATGGCAAGTAGCTGTGTATTTTGACACCAGTAACGGCTCATTTTTCTGTGGGGGGGCTTTAATTGATACCAAATGGGTCCTAACGGCCGGACATTGCGTCTATCAGTAAGACTTTTTCCAAAAATTAAAAAATACTAATGTGAAATTTCAGCGCAACAGCATTCACACTTCATCTGGGGTCAAACACCTTGGTTGATGCTGACCCAAATAGAGTGACTTTAGGGGCGAGTCATTCGGTAGCTCACCCAGATTATAAACCTTCAGATTTGGAGAACGACATTGGACTTATCAGAATTGACACAGCATACGAAACCAATGGTAAAAAATAGCAAATTTTTGAACATTCTGATTCTTGTTTTTAGATCATATTCAAGTCATTCCTCTTGCTACAAGTGACATAGGGGGCGCTGAACCGGTTACAGTGAGTGGATGGGGGGCTTCTGGTGACTGTAAGTTTTGAACGTTGGTGACGCCAGAAAGACTAACTTATTGTTTTTATTAAAAGGGGATGGTGTTGTCAACGAACTCAATTTTGTCGGTTTGAAAACCATCACCAACGACGAATGTAAGGCCATTTACGGCGAGCAAACCATCACTGATGGTATGGTTTGTACAGTTGGTGAGACGAATGAAGGGACTTGTAACGTGAGTTGTCACTTTTGCATTATTTTGAAATTATTATTTTTTCTTCGTAGGGAGACAGTGGAGGTCCTTTGGTGACCGGAAGTGGAGATAAAGCAGTTCATGTAGGTATTGTAAGTTGGGCAAGTGCAAGTGGGTGTGAAACAAACCATCCTTCGGGTTATACGAGGACTGCTAAGTACTATGATTGGATTAAAAGTGTGGTGGCCTAATCAAACTAGCACAGTTTGAGAAATTCGAGTTAGATTTATAATTTGGTTGTATTAAAATAAAAATAAACGTAACAAATATGTGCTTTTTTATTATATGTATTTTGAAAAATTTGAAGTCAAAAAAAATTCGAATAGTCATTTACGAACCAAGTGCGAAAAGACACTTTTCGCGCATTAGGTTAGTAATAATTATTAATTATTATTATTAACAAAATTGACTGTTACCAATAGTAAATAATACGGAGCGAACTCAAAACGCCTTCCTCGCGAAGCAATTTAAGTTTGAGAAACGTAAAATCTCACATAAGGCCATGATAGCTGAATACGGTGCGTGATTGATGACATTTTTTTAATTTGCACTGTCATGGTGCAAAATGCCAGAGTTGTCTTTCCACAAATCTGGTCTTTTCCAGAGAATATTTTTTACACACATTTCACAACGGCTGAATTATATTACTCTTAAAACTAAATGATGATTTACAGTCATCATTTCTTTGATTTTCTTTACATTTTCTTCTGTTTTTGTTGTTGACGATCGTTCAGAACGAGGAATGTCGGTGACTTCTTTTTAGTCCAATTGAAAATTGAAATGTTTTGTACCACTCATATGCTTGTGTTTTTGACATACATGAGTCCTCAAAGGTTTTTTGCAGAATTTTCAAAGAGTCACTACACGAATTTTTCGTTGGCAACACAAAATTACAAAATATTTTGAAAAATTCAAAGCCAAAAAAACTCGAATAGTAATTTACGAACCAAGTGCGAGAAACAACTTTTCGCGCATGGCTTGGTCAGAGAGTATGGTTGTACCAATATACCAGACAAGAATTATTAATATATCTTCTACATAAACTTTTTAAATCGAAAATTCCCGATACTTTTTTTACAGAGTAGTAAGTACAACCCCAGGATGAATCAATTAAAAATAAAAAACTTGACTGATTAGATAAATTGAATAACTGAAGCACCTTGATTAAAAAGATAGTACCTAACAGTTTTACAAAAATATAAAATTAAAGTATAAAAGACAAGTGCCACTTGTTGTTTCGTAATTAGCTGTTTACTTTGAAGTAAACGTGAAATCATGGGATAATAATTATTAATAACGTTTCAAAAAAATACACGAGGGAATCATTTGATGCCATTTGTTATTTATAGTGAACAAAATGCAAAAACTTGATGTCAAACTTTGGTTTAAGACAGATAGTTGATTTACATACTAGACTAAACAACGACATAGACAACGTTTTTACCAACATAAATGAGAACTTACTAGAAGTAACGCCAGTAAAATTACCAGGTGAATAAAAAGTATGGAACCAAGCGTTTTTTTCGTAAACTAAGCACTTTACAAAAAAAAATAATTAGTGTAGCGTAAAGTACAATTAAAATGTGACCATTTACCAAGAATAACATTTTTCGAAATTTCTTTTAATTTTCGAGTTCTAGAAATTTTTATTTTTTTTTAAATGGCAACCCACCATGATAATTTTTTTAATTAAAGATTATGATCTAAAAATGACCTCTAATTAAAGAAAATTGTTTTTTAGTCAGTACTTTTTTTTTAAATAAATTGTTAAAGTTGCGTTCCGAGCCCATCACGAAGATTTTCCGAACTTGAACGAGAGGGTCGTTTCATGACTTTGGTCGTTGGAAAGCCCTGTTTTTTGTGCAGGTGCTTTGGGGTGGTTCCGGATGGATCAAAAAATCTAATAACAAATCATTTTCTTCTATTTTTAGTCCATTCGAAACCACCCCAAAGCACCTGCATCGAAATCAGCGGCTCTCCTATGATGAAATGCATGAAACAACCACTTCGGTTAAGTTCGGAAAATCTTCGTGAGCTCGGAACGTATCTTTAACAATTAATTTAAAAAAAAGTACTGGCTAAAAAACAATTTTATTTAATTATTAGAGGTCATTTTTAATTCATAATCTTTAATTACAAAAATTGTATGTATATCTAAATCTAACCATGTAGCTATAAATGTGAAGTTTAAAGTTGAGCTAGACAAGAATCAACGTAGCTTCCTGCTTGTTTACCGTGTGACCTACAACTACAGTAGGAAAAGCACGTCCATTTGATAGTCCAAAAAATGTTGATTAGTCTTTTTAAGATTCTGAAAATGATATGAATGCCAAATTCAATCAAATTATCGACTATACCTACTAAGTTTATTTCAAGTTTCTCTGAAAGGACAGCAACAGAAAACAGTACAAACAATACAAAATGTTACACCGATGAAATGGTTTAATAACCATCTAATAAACAATAATTTGTAATTTTTAAATGACTTTTATACATGGTGTTTTTGAAATAGATGGAATAAAAAAATATGAAACATTCAGTCAATCATAATGACAATGACAATAAAGCGTGGCTTACATTGACATTTTTTAAACTGACATAAATTTGATGTCCAAAATTCCGTGTCCGCCACTGTAGTAGTGGTATTATGACTTAATAATAGACTGGTTGTGGAAAAAGTTACTATTATTAAAAATCCACTAATGTTATTTACTTAAATATGCAAGTAGTGATTTTTCGAGTATATTACTATATCTACAAAGTGCAGTATGATTTTTGACTTATAAGTTGTTTAGATTTTGTCCTGTTAGTGTATATTGTAGAGAAATAAAGCATAAGATAAACTTGTTCTTATTATCTAAAAAATAATAAATGACAGCACTCACAAATTAATTATTTGCAAACTTACTGTTAGACCAAACTTATAATCCAGAGTAATCCCTGCGAAACTGACTGTTACTGGTTCCAATGTATTCGTCATAAAAGTTAACAAAACTCCTCTGTTACTTTTATTGTATAAATACCAAGGAGAAGCAGCTAATGTCTCAAACATTTGACTGGTCTAAAAATTTAATTTAATTATTATAAGTATGCGTATAAAATGGTTATTCACTTGATTGCTCAGTCCTTGTGATGCTTCTAGAAACGTGTAAACAGCAAGAACATTACAAATAAAGACCACAGTTAGACGAATCTTGAGAGTGTTGCTTGTGTTTGCAAAGCTCTGCAAAAGCACATTAAAGTACAAAGACCGTGTATTTCATATGAGTACAAAATATACCAGGTGAATAAAAAGAATGGAACCAAACGTTTTTTGCTTAAACTATTTATTTTTTGGAAAAACTAATTGATGAATGACAAAGTACTATAAAAATGTGATGTTTTATCAAGAATAAAATTTTTCTAGAGTTCTACAAAAAAAAAACTATTTCTTTAAATGACAACCCACTATATAACCAATTTTGTCATGAAGGTTATGATCTAAGGATTGCAACTATCTACTTTATATTTTTTTTTATTTTTACATAAATTGCAATTTGACAAAAAAATATCATAACTCAAAAACAAAACAAAATTTTGTTCTCACAATGCAAAAATCAAATTTTTTATATTACTTTAGTTTATATTAATTATTATTTTCTAAAGGCAAATGATTTAAAAAACCGTTTAGTTCCATACTTTATATTCACCTTATATATATCACTTACATAGAAAACGAAAAAGGAAACAAAAATAGTACACAGTACTCCTATGAACACGAATACTGGCATTGCCTGTAATACTATCTGAAGATATGATTTGGTCCACCTGTTTTAATAAAAATTTAAAATAAATAATTTACGATAAATAAGTATATTTATTTATGTTTAAGAGCATAATTAAAAGAGATTATGAAGCGAGGAAACGTTTAAAACCCGACCAAATGGTGAGCTGTTGTTTTTCTTATGGTCATATTCGGCAATTTTTATGGTATGTAAGAACAAAATTTTATGAAATTTCTTATTTCTGTATATCTTTTAAGTGGCAACCAATAGCTATTATAGACAGTTGAGGTCGTAGTTTAAATTCGAAGAACCGGAGGGAGCGAGAATTTAATATGGGTTGAAATTTTTAAACTATAAAACTATTGTTGTCTTCAAGATTTTTTGCAACACCAAAATTCAGAAAATATTATAAAGAAGTATGTCAAAATGTTAATTTAGACAAAAAATAGGCATCAGCGTATTTTATAGACTCATAAAACACGTTGTTATTGACGACGTACTTTATAGTAGATGAAGCACTACAGAAACAATATAAGATATTAGTGTTGCAAAATAATATTTTTTTTTTCGACAAAAATTAGATTTGTCTTAAATCACAGTTTGTCTTTGTACAAGTTAGTGATTGTTGTTTTTTAGAAATTATATTCACCTTTTTACCTTTACATCATGAGAAATGCACAAACGCATCCTTTGAAAAACAGTCTTTTGATAAGATAAATTGTCAGCAGCCGTTACAGAATCCAATTCTTTATGTCCACTGGGAATTTCAAATATTTTTTGATTGAGTAAAAGTATTTGTAGATTTACTAGTAAGCTAAAATACAGCATTATAAACGGCAGACGAATGGACGTAAAGGCTGCCAGCGGTAGACTGTAATAAAACATATTGTACGGAATGTACCACCAAGAACCAAAATATTCTTTATAAGTCCAAACATTTAAAAACCATTCGCTTTGATCTCCCCAAACAGGGAAGAAGATAACTCCCACTATACAAAAGCAGAAGATGGTGAAGTAATTAAGAACATCTGCTTGAAATATAAATTTCTGCATAGTTTTTTGTAATTTGGAGCTACAAATTTCGGGAGACCAAAATATGGGTTCGGCTTCAGATATTACATTGGTAAAGTATTTTTCAAAAATATAGCCAAAATACATTGTGACAATTATCTACAAAAAATTCATTACTTACTTACTAAATACTGATTTTTTTAAATGTATACATAACTGCAAATCATTATCATGCATCCATATCTCACCACCGATTCTATGCTAAAATGGTGAAACAGATAATAAATATCGAGTAAGAAACTGCCAGAAAATAAAATGAAGTACACAAGGAAAAACATTTTCGTAATTCTGTGGTAGCCGAAATTTAAGAAAAGTCTTTTTATGTAATAGAAAGGAAAATTTCGAAGCGCTGCTTGATCCATTTTTATGTCTTCAATGTAATGGAAATGTTTTAGTGGTCAGATCACTTTCCGTTTTCTAACCAATTAGAGTAAGCGATTAATTTATTTATGCTTTATTGATGTATTCCTTTGCTATAATGTAAATATATACACTCCTTGGCAAAAAAGCAGAACACAATAAAAATCAATAAGGTAAATTATGATTGATCTAACCAGACAGCATCATTTTAAATTGTAATTAAATGATATGGAGTGACAACTAACAATTCGCGTCAACTAAAACCATATCTGGTTCCAGTATTGATCACTGTGAGCAGCAAAACCAGATTTTATTATTATAAAATATAATTTTTAGCTCAAAAAGAGCCATGATTTCGATAGTAGATGGCAGTAAAACGGCACGTAGAAATTAGACAAATATTTAATATGTAAAGTTTTTTTTTTTAAATGAATTACAATTTAGGATACAGCTTCTTTGTTTTTTCTTCTAATAGCCTGTAGCAAAAAAACTTGGAAAATTATTTTTCCAACAGAAATAAATAGTCATAGTGCAAAATTTAAACTCTCATAACTTCGGAATTTTTAGAGATACATTTTTTTACATTTTTCTTATTGTCTAGGACACCGCCCGATGACACAGTGTCACGGAAGTGCCCGATTTTTTGAACACCTGTATAAAGGCAAAGAAATGCACGGTATTCCTGCGGTGCCGTTTATAAACAAAAAGCCAAGAAATTGGCTTAATTCTTTAACAGAATTTAAAAATTAGGATAAACTTGGCATTCTTTGAAATTACACCATGGCAACAATAAAAATGTTTGTTAACGATTCAGTGAATGTGAATGACTTAGTAGAGGAGCAAATACAGGTCGTTAAAAAGTATGGATAAAGCTAAATATTTTCAAAACGGTTTAGCAGGGCACGTTGAAATTTGGGAAACAGTTTATTTATTTTTTGATCAAAGTCAAAGAGCTAACGATAGATAAAGACAATATTTCCAAGGCTAAAAAAATACATTTTTAAAAATTTTATTAGTTCGATAATTTTCGATTAAAATAAGGTATGCATGTGTTACATCACAAAACCCAGAAAAAAATGCTTTTCCTAAAATTATTAAATTATTAAATTAAAAATAAAATTAAAAAATTATTAAATTATTATTATTCTTGCCATTAAAAAAAAATCAAGTTAGCCTTGTATCCCCAGAACAAATGGAGATAGAAGTTTAAACATCTGAGGCAGGGAATTTAAATACTTTTAAGCATATGCCAAATTTCAATAAGTTTTGATGAATAGTTTTTATAATATTTAACTGTATCCATACTTTTTTTAGCGACCCTATACTTGTTATGCTAATTTGAAAGAAAACATTTTTGTAATCTTAACGTTGGCAAACCTGTATATTACCGCCCAAGGGATAAAATGATGTTACTGCTACAAGGGATTTAATGATGTGTTTCCTAATCTTTAAAAGATTAGTAATCGGCATATTACATTAGTGATTGTGAATAAAGTTGACTTCTACTCTCCGTCTTGCAAAAATACATATTCTTAATTATTTTGAGAAGTCAATCAATTATCTATCAGTTATACTTAATTTTGTTGCAAGATAAATTTAATGAAATTAAAAAATGTTAAAATGTTGCGTTTTATTGACAAAGAGCGTATAACATAAGACAAAAAATACGGCTGTGTAACCCTATTACGGGTTTACGGGCACAATGTTGAATATAATTAGGATAATAATGTACTTTTTTTATTATATATTAAATATTGTTCAATACTTATTAAATTAGTCCATTAATATAAATTTAATGTGGAACAATAACAGTAATAATACAGCATATTGATTTATCAGTTTATTATATTTTCCAATTACCAAATACATAAAATCCTCCATTTTTTTCGTAAAAATATTTTTTTATAAATATGATTGTCTCTTCAAGAAAATAGACTTTCATTCAATATTTTTAAATATGTAAACAGGATTTTAAAATGTTTTTTGAATAAAGGACATCTCATGCCAAAACGTATATTAATTAGCTTTTACACTTTGTTTTTGCATCTCCGATTTTTTGATTTTCTTTCATTTAGCTTCCATGATTTTTTTTCAATTTTTTTCAACTGTTTTTTCAATATGAATTTGTAAAAAAATACATTACGTTTTATTAAAATCCCATAACTTTGCAAAAAATAGGCCAAATTAGAGGTTTATTCACAATTTTTTTAATTAAAATTTTGACGAGACACTACTACGAGATTCTTAGAACCGAGGGAGAAACTTTTGAACCACCAGACGGCGCTACCGTTGACAAAGCCAAAAAATGTTTACCTAGATTACGTATACAAATCTTTTGTCACAACACAATTCTGCCCTTGAGATGTAACTCAAATGAAAGAAGAGACTTTTATATTTAATTGAGATCATAGCAGTACCTGAAAGTCCCCTGGTTTGCTTGACACAGCATAATTTCTGAGGTACTGCACTTTACACTGCTGGACACCGATGCCCTCATACTCGTTCTCAAATACAATTCGGAAAACACTGTTTCGATTGCGGTACATAACCATGAGATGCATTGCCTATTATTAAATATTAGTATAATTTTTTAATCATTTATGTCACAAGCATTCATGACAACTGAGAGCCATGGCCGATATAAGCATGTTATGGTTTCTTAGATTGGTGAATTCAGTCTACCTATTTAATTTAGCGTTCAAACTTCAGAGACACTCGCATCAAAATTTTAAGGGTACCGAATGAATTGTTCAGAAATGGTGTACTGAAAGTTGCATACTTTTTTTAGACCTGCATTCTGAGGTAGCTGTCAATCATCCGACCTTCTCTACGGGGTGCCTGGTTCCTTTAGTAATAAAATGGAAATAATGTAAGCAAACAGAAACATTTACACTCGTAGATAAAAAAATCGCTTTATCGTCTTGTATAATAAATAACTATAAACTAGGACTTTACACATAACGTATGTTGAATTATGAAATCTATCGCAAATTACAGCTCTAATTCGAGTGTTGTGCTTCTATTTAAACACTTAAAGCACCTATCTTAATTTAAACAAACCGTCACAAAACTCAAAGTTTCCAAATAATAAATTTTAATTAATTTTGACAACATTTAAGATGCCAAAATAATCTTTAGTATAATTTTCTTCCCCCAAGACTTCCAGGGGCCAATCCAAGAGATATAATTTAATATTTGGTAATACGAACCCCCAGATGTCAAATTTCTCCTACAGTCGAGGAAGACTTCTAGACCAAAGCTTCAATAAAGGTTCTCACAGACTCTTGTTCGTGGTTTAAATTTCCAAAAAATTTCTAAGTCCAGTTTATACCCAACCATCCAAAAAGTAAGAGACCAGAGACCAGAGTAAGAAAATCCAAATCCAAATGTAAACAAAGCCAATGAAGCACAAAGTCAATAAAGCTGAAAGTCAACGATTTTGTAAAGGAAAATAGAGAAATAATACTTGGTAAATAGTTCTTCAATAAAGTACCTGTTGATGGAGACCGGTTTCAAAGTGATGGCAGATTTTTACTCCGTCAAGACGCGTGATTTCCTCCCAGCACAGCACGAAATTGAAAATCTTCAAGATATCTGGCGATTGCCGATCAAATGTGGAAGTTCTGATAATATTTGTCTAAATTTGTATTGGAAGAGGATTAATTTAAATAGAAAGCTATATTTTTATTGCGTTTTTGGTTTTTCCGAGTTATTTTATGAGAGTTATCATCGATCTTCCCTAAACCAAAGTCTAGCCGTTTTTGATATTTTTAGACTTTTAGAAAATTTTTGAATTGAAACCTTTCTCTTCAAAAATCTATCTAACTCTGCAATTTGTAAGTATTAAGAAATCGCATTTTGGCATTTAAAAAAGAAATGATCGATTTTTCTTTTGATGGATTCATAATTAAAAAAATATTAACGAACACTTAAAATTTAACATTACGTTTGAGAAAAGTCAAATAGTCATAACTGATTTTTTTTAATGAAAGGTTCAAAATTTTTCTTCATTAAATGGAGAGCTTAAGCAGACATAACAATTTTTTAGTCATCAGAACATAATTTTAACATCTAATACAAAGAATTAATTTTGGTTTTTCTTAAATTTACTTCTTCTTGGATCCTCTTGGTATGGAAACGATAAACAAAAACACGATTAAGCCCGTGACACCAAACTTTTATTTCAATCACAACGCGTTTCAACCACAAAGTGGTCATCCTCAGCTGAGAATAAAACTAACTTATTTAAAAATAGTAACTCCTTAGGTATACAGGGTGCGCCAGAACTCGCGCCCCAGAGAAAAATGTCATACAAGGTAAGATACCAGGAACATGGAAAAAATGTTAAAAAAATTCTATCTATAAAAATTTTGGAGTTATGAGGGTTTAAATTTTGCACTTTTACTCTATTTATTTCTGTTGGAAAAATAATTTTTCAAATTTTTTGCTATAGGCTATTAAAAGAGGAAACAAGGAAACTGTATTCTAAATTGTAACTCTGTTCAATGTTATATGTGGCTTTTATTGGCAAAATTTTTGTACCTTTACGAAATAATTGTAAAAAAACATATACAAGATCATCAGTATCATTAAATAGACATAAAAAAATGTCAAATGTCAAAAAATTAATGTCAAAATTTTTTGACAGATAGAATTTTTTAAACATTTTTTTCATGTTCCTGGTATCTTACCTTACATGAAATTTTTCTCTGGGGCGCGAGTTCTGGCGCACCTTGTATACTAATTTTTCCGACTTTCACTTTTCCTACCTCCAACTAACGAGTAGAGGGTAGAAAAGGGAATGGGGCCGTTGTCTGAATTCATAAGCTTATCTCTATTTTTAAATATTTCAAAACTCTCGAAAGCGTCAAGAAATTTGCAATTATTGACTACTCTAATAATTTTTACATTAGTTTCATTGCTTCTATGGTCTTTTTCAAAAATATGTTGGGCAACACTTGATTTTTCAAATATGTTATATCTTAAATGAGATATGTGTTCTTTAAACCTAGTGTTAACTGATCGGTGTGTTTGCCCAATATATTTTTGTTCACAATCTTTACAATTAATTTCATAAATCCCCGATTTTTCTAATGGTCTTACTTTATCTTTAGGATTACCTAGAAAATTTTTGAGACTTCTGCCAGAGTTGTAAACAACTTGGTAGTCAAGATTTTTGAAAATTTTACTCAAACCTCTTGTGATTGAGGGAGTATAAGGTAAAGTTATAAACTGTGTTTTCTTTGGTGTGTTTGTAAAAGTCGTGGAATTATTGACCATTTTTCTATACTTAACATTTTTTAACTATTTTGTTAATTATGTTAGTATTAAAACCATTACACTTCGTTGCATCTTCAATAATTTTGAGCTCTTTTTCAAAACTTGTATGAGTCAAGGGAAAATTAACAAGCCTGTGAATTAAAAAGTTAAAACTCGCCATTTTATGTTGAGGACAATGACGTGAGTCAGCGGTGATATAGCGAAGTGTACTAGTGTTTTTCCTATAAATATCAAATTCTAATTAGTTCTAATTAGTTCTAATTACTAAAGTATCTAAAAATGGTAACTTTCCTTCTACATTTTTTTCACAAATGAAATTAATAGTTTCAAAACGGTTGTTTAAAATTTCGAGAAAATGCTCAATGGTACATTTATTAAGATCAAAAATGCCAAACATCCACATACCTTAACCAAACTCTAAGAAAATATTCGAGCTCATTTTCTAAATCCTTTTCAAATCGGCTCATAAAAAGGTGAGCTAAGGAAAGATGACAATGAATTACCCATTGCCGGACCTTCTTGCTGTTCGAAAAAATTCCCCGAAAATTGAAAAATGTTTTCTTCTTGCAAAGTTGTTAAATTAGTTAGTTTTATTCTTACTTGAGGATGACCACTTTGTGGTTGAAACGCGTTGTGTTTTAAATAAAATTTTGGTGTGACGGGTTTAATCGTGTTTTTGTTCATCGTTTCCATACCAAGAGGATCCAAGAAGAAGCAGAAGTTAAATGTGTAATTTATAATTGGACAACGGAAACCCCTTTGAGGCTCGGGCCTTTGTTCCGTGAAACGCACGGAACCCTGCTCAGTTCGCCACTGATTGCAATCTATTTTTTTTTTAAAGATGTCTTCTATTATTATTACCTATGATGTACAAAGCTCTTGGTATTAATTTGGTATTAAATTTGTATTTTGAACAAAATTGCAAAAACTTGGGAGATATTTCACAAGGTTAAAGAATCAGTTTTGGCAGCGTAATGATAAGATGCAAACATCAACAATAGTTTTGCTGTTTCACCTATTTCTTAATAATCGGCATGATAACCAACCTACCAATTACTTAATTGATGCGGCCAAGGTAACTAGCGTGAGTATACTCTCCCTACCTGTATATAAACACCATACAACAACACCCAAAACATCAGTCTCATTCAGTTTTAATTTTTACTTGAGTAGAAATTGTTTTCGCAACCATGGTCATCTCAATGGATCGCTGGAGAGGCAAAGTGGCCATCGTCACTGGCGCAAGTTCCGGAATTGGGGCTTCCATAGCCGAAAAATTGGTCATTGAAGGGTTACAAGTAAGACATTTACATTTTGAACATATAAAAACGTGAAAAAGGTCGCAGGTTTTGCCCGTCGTTCCGAACGCGTTGAAAAACTTGCGAAGAAACTCCAAGGAAAAAAGGGTAAACTCGTCGCTGTTAAAGTCGACATAACGAAAGAAGAGGACATTATCAAGGGCTTCAAATGGGTTTTGGACAATTTGGGACCAGTTCACATTCTAGTTAACAACGCTGGAATCCTCCAACCGACAAATCTGACCGAGGGTGAAACAAAAATGTGGAAAAAAATCCTAGACACTAATGTCCTAGGTTTATGTATTGCAACAAGAGAAGCTGTGAAAATAATGAAAGCTGGGAAAATTGACGGTCATATTGTTCATATCAACAGTGTGACAGGTCATTCAGTGCCTAAAATTCCGAATTTGAATGTCTATCCGGCCTCGAAACATGCGGTGACGGCCTTGACAGAATCTCTGCGTCAAGAGTTGAATCAACTTGGGTTGAAGATCAAAATTACGGTACGAAATTGTGACTAATAGGGTAAAAATATTGTTTTTTTATCAAATTTTAGAGTGTCAGTCCTGGAGCTGTTGAAACCGAAATAGTTCAAGCTAATGGATTTGAGATCCCTCCAGAAGTAGAAGTGTTGAGGAAAGGAACACCAATGATGAAAAGTGAGGATATTGCTGATTCAGTTTTGTACGCTTTGGGAACACCACCTCATGTTCAGGTAGAATTTTTGCTAAAATAAATGGTGGCTCTCACTGGGACTGCTTTTAGGTGCACGAATTAACTGTCAAGCCCGTGGGAGAAAAAATTTGAAATAAATACACATTTTATATTTCCGGTAGCTGATATGGTGTACCTATGATGCTTTAATAAAGTCCAGAAAAAAATAAATTGTGGTTCTTGTTCTTGCTAAATATTTTCAGAACGGTTTAGCAGGGCACGTTGAAATTTGGGAAACAGTTTATTTATTTTTTGATCAAAGTTTGGGCTGCTAAAAGCTAACGATAGGTACAGACAATATTTCCATGGATAAAAAATAATATATTTTTCAAAATTTTATTAGTTCGATAATTTTCGATTAAAAGAAGGTACGCATATGTTACATCACAAAACTCAGCAAAAAAATGCTATTCTTAAAAATATTAAATATGACCCTTCTTGACATTATAAAAAAATCAAGTTACCCTTGTATCTCCAGAACAAATGGCGATAGAAGTTTAACAAACATATGAGGCGATGCAATTTAAATATTTTTAAGCATATACCAAATTTCAATAAGTTTTGATGAATAGTCTTTTAATATTTAACTGTATCTATACTTTTTAGCGACCTTGTATGTTTTTTTATAATTATTTAGTAAAGGCACAAAAATTTTGCCAATAAAAGCCACAAATAACCCTAATCAGAGTTACAATTTAGGATACAGCTTCTTTGTTTCTTCTTCTAATAGCCTGTAGCAAAAAAAAATGGAAAAATTATTTTTCTAACAGAAATAAATAGAGACAAAGTGCAACTTTGACTTTGACCTAACTTCGAAATTTTTATACAGGCTGTATTATGAAAAACGCCCCAAGCTATAACTCCATTATTTTTAAAGTTATGACAATACTTCATAGAACAAAGTTGAACATTTTTTGTCATCTAACGTTTGGGATAAATGCTAAATTAATGCTGTTTTTTTTACCGGAAATGACGTCAACTTTATTTTTTTTAATGGAACACTCTGTATATTTTACCACTTTTGGATTCTTTGTTTAATTGTCTTTTAACAAGTTTTAGTACTATGTGCCTAAAACCAACCGTTCGTGAGATATGAGTCAATTAAAAATTTATTAAGGTAGGCAGTGGAAAACAATAATATTAAGTAATGTTGACAAATATTATTACTTAAAAAAAATAAAGTTGATGTGATTTGCGGTGAAACAGAAAACAGCATTAATTTAGCATCTATCCTAAACGATAGATGACAAAAAAAATTCAACTTTGTTCTAAGAAGTATTGTCATAACTTTAAAAATAATGGAGTTATGGCTTGGGGCGTTTTTCATAATACAGACTGTACAGAGTGTTCCGTTTTTATTGTTACAAATTTAAACAGGTGATAGGATATTCAATTCTAAGACAAAAGTTTCCTATGAACATGTATCGAAAAATGCTTGGTAAGGGAGCTACACCCTCTGGAAAGGGGCTAATATGTTTTTGCTAATATTTCAGAAACGATTTAAGATAAAATTACAAAATTTGGTACAGATGATAATCTTTATACACCTAAACGAATTCAAACATCAAATGTCGAAATTTTTAATCAGGGGCGTACGAAACTGGGGGAGTTTAAGGTAAAAACCTACCGTATTTATTTTGGCTTTAGTTTCTCGGTACTTTCAGCAACAAAATCTTAAGTTCGATAGTTTATCACAGAAAAGTCTCTCTTGTGTCGATACAACCTATTGTTTTTGAATAAAATTAATTTAAAATTTATGTTACACACCATCAATACAACATTCAAATAAATCAGAATTTACAGAATAATATAAGCAAGAAATTCATATTTTTTAATCAACCTCAACTAATTGACATTACATTACAGTAACAATAATAACATTAATTAAATGAATTTGCCTAAATCTAAAGGAGTTGTTCAAAGTGACCACCATTTTGGTCAATGTATAATTAAAGAAACCAGAGTCAAAATAAATAGGGCATTTTTTTAGCTTAAACCCCACCAGTTTCGGACGCCCCTGATTAGAAATTTCGACATTTGATGTTTGAATTCGTTTAGGTATAAAGATTATCATCTGTACCAAATTTTGTAATTTTATATTAAATGGTTTCTGAAATATTAGCGAAAACATATTAGCCCCCTTTCAGGGGGTGTAGCTCCCTTACCAAGCATTTTTCGATACATGTTTATAGGAAACTTTTGTCTTAGAATTGAATATCCTATCACCTGTTTAAATTTGTAACGATAAAAATGGAACACCCTGTATATAGATTTTTTTTTAACATTTTTTTGTTGTTTAGGGTACCGGCCGATGATACAGTAACACGGACGTGCGCGACTTTCCGGACATCATGTATGTAGAAATTGGTACTTATTTTATAAATGTGTCGATAACTTCTAAACTACTAGATATTTTCCGGGTTTTTCGACGCCAATCGTTTTGTCGGATCATTATGTAGAACATCGCAGTCTCGATAGAAATAATCCTTTTCTCGCCTGGGCATTTTTTGAGTTCAACTGATTCCCGTTGGCGCTTTAATCTGGGGAAATTTTTTGACATATACAGTTTTTTAGCTTAAAGGGTTCAACCTCATAATATCAATTCTCCCTGGAGTATCTGGTTTTGTTGTATCCTTCCTTCCCAGCTTTTATTAATTGCGTTATTTTTCGTTAATAATTAAAAATCATTCAGTTTTTCCTTAGTAACCCCCGTAACTAAGAAAAAATCGGAATCACTGCTCCAATGCATTTTTTACGAAATGCCCAGGCGGGATATTGATACATTTCATTAAGGAGGCGGTGATGTAGATCGACGGAGATAATTTGTAGTCGTGTTATCTTTGCATCCGTGATCGTATGTCTAACTTCACTTGAAACGTCAAATAAGATGACAAGTCGTAAACTGAAACGGCAAAATGGGCTGGAATTAGTCGCCGTCGTATAATAAAACGAGTAGGACCGTTCTTTTTTGAAGGTAAATTATAAATTTGGTTAGTATAATCATCACCTTTTTGATCATGCTATTTTACGTTTCGACTTGTCATTTTACTTGACGTTTTACAGACATACCTTTTCGGATCCACAAATGACTCGATTACAAATTATCTTGATCGCTCAATACGTACGCATAGTTTTAAACATAGCTATTCTAGGATGAAATTGACAAAAAATAACTCAATATTTCGAAAAATGATCAAAATTTAAACTATTATTGAAGCAAAATATTTTGTTTTTAGACTTTAACCAGAATTGTTTTTAATTACAAACTCAATTAGTTTCACCAAAGTCGTAAAAAGCAAAATTTTAATTTTTCACTTATAATTATAGTTTATTTTTTTTAAGAACGAAGCGTTGCGGGAAATAGGAACTAAAATTGGCAAATCAGGTTACTTTATTTTGCACCACGTGACAAGCTTTATTTACATTGAACTACATATAGTTACCAAATAATTTTTAAAAATCTCAAATCTTTGACATTATTTTTGAAATATGTCATAATATTTTAAATTAAAGTGTCGTTTGTTAGTGTACGATTTCAGCATTTTGGTGTAGTATAATGGCAGAACTACAACCTGGTTCTGTTGTAAAAAAAAATCCAGGAGAAAGCCAGTTAGTAGTGATCAGAAAATAATGAAACATAATATCTACGCAAAATTTATTGTTTTTATTTATTTTTCTTGAGTGGGAATTAGAAACAGGAGATGTTTTGATCGAGAACGATGTCCTTACTGATTAGGTAGGTACCTAATTCAAATCGATGGTGTATTTTTCCACTGAATAAGTTGTGGATTATTACTTTCGACCACTTCTAATGAATGCAAGTTTTCATTGCATTTTTAACAAAGGATTAGGTTGCTGTTTAGCTATTATGTATTCCAAAAGAAAATTTAAGAGTCCTTTTTTATGTTCTTGTTTTATTTTTAAGTAAACGTGAGATTCATCAAATGTTGTTCTTGTTCTTAATTGAATTTGTAGACACTAATTTATAATAAAATGCCAAAAAACAAATAACATTGAAATTTTCTTCGTTTTTAAAATTACCCCTCCATAATAGGCAATCAATTTTACACAATTCTAAGAATTGTCTTGTGTAAATGGAGTGACCGATGCTGACGCCACCTACTTCGTTCTAAAAAAAAAAAAAACACACTTTACATGAGAGTTTTTTTTTTCGAAGTAAACTTGACATTTTAATGAGAATTTTGTATTTTGTTTCCTGGCAATTTAACGAAAAAAACTGCTTCTGACAGTTTTTTAAGTTAAATTGCCTAAAGGAAGCAAAACTCGAATTAAAACTGTCAAGTTTTCTTCGTAAAAAAAAGCCTCAGTGTAATTCGGTACGACAATTTAATGAATACGTAAATCACTAAATTATCAAATAAGGTGTAAATTAGTTTATTTAATTTAATGGAAAGTACAATTATTAAAAACACAATTCTCATAAACAATTTGATTTTCAGAACTTTCTTGTTTTTTGTTAATAGTTTGCTCCATGCTGGTATTTTGAGCGATGGTAGTAACTGTTTCCTGGATGGTAGTACGAATGGACCCAATAATGTCTCTATGATGTTCTTGATGTAACTGAAGGTACGGTTTTAATGACGATGGATTATTATGTCCCGTAATTTTCACAAGTTTTTGTTCACTTAGTTACGGCGGCAGCTCGATTAGAATGGTTCGTAATTTTCAAATTTGTTTACAATTTTTTTTTTTGGTTGTCTAGGGACCGATGATGCAGACCCACTAAATTCAGACGCTTTCAAAAGTTAGATTCCGTTTTGTCGCTGTAATAGTTAGGGCAAACTTTTGTCGCTGGCATAGTGACAAAAACACCGCGGTTTATGGGATTTTTACTGTATGAAAAAAATTGTCAGTTTAAATAAAATACCATAGACCAAATCGTTTGATTGTAATCAGTGGCGTATTGAGCTCTTAAGGACGCGTGCTGAAGTATATCTAGTTGCCTAAAACTGTGTAAAAATCAAAAAGTATTTTTGGTTCCCACAGTAAACAATTATCAGAGAAGCAACAATGTTGGTAATTTTTTTGTACAACCTTAAAGGACCCTTCCTTGAAATTACATGTTTCTAAAAGAAGTCAAATATTTCGATATACAGGGTGTTTGAGGATTGCGAGCAAATATTTTAACCACTAATAGAACTCGTCAAAAGAAACAACTTTCGTTATTCCAACTTTTGTCAAAAGCACGTCATTTCTGAGCTAAAATTAAAAATACATTGAGGTTGAAAACCCGTCCCCCGCTCATGTCTTAATACGATGTTTACAATAATTCATAAGAAAAAACTTTGGAACGTAAACAGCGTAAAGACAAAAAAGTTATCGCTACATTAAGGACACTTCTATTCACAAAAAAGCGTACACGTTTTGAGGACTATTGTAAATGGGATATATTAAGTAATCGTTTCCAAGAAAACGTATTATGTACATACTGTAAGTGACATTTTCACATTTTGTATGTCAAATGTGTGAAAATTGCTTTCAATTGCTATTTAACCAAGACATACCTACAATACCATTACTTAACAAGATTGTGATCATTACTAATAAGTTGGAAGATGGGTGGTCTAGGTATAAATGAACTGAAGCACTATTTTAAAGTCCCGACCTCAACTACATAGAAAACGTTTATTCTAGCTGTCTTAATTTTTGTGTAATAAATTTTTAAAAAGTGCATGTTTTTGTCAAAAAAAACGTCTTATTTTTAAAACTAATCAAAATCGACCAATAAAAGTTTTGCTTAAAAACATTGTCATAAAAATCTATATCCAAAAACGTTAAGAAACATATGGTTTCATTTAAAAAAAAACACAAGTTTGTATTGTAACTTATTTTTGAGACACGCTGTAGCTATAGTTGAAAATAATTTTAGGCGATTAACTAGATTAGTATCTATCAATATCCTATATATTTTTTTTAAAAAATTTACCATTTAAAGGTCACTACTGGACTTTTTCAACTCGCTGAGACAGCCTGTATGGTGTGCCATCCAGTTTTTTGTGGGTAATAACACAGATTGTAATAATAAACTATTGTTGTGCGAGTGGCACGAAGCTTCCAGTCCGAGCATGAAGAAAGCTTTTCTCACAAGTAGAACATGTTGTTTCTACCACCTTTATGAATTGTTATTATAATCAACCCATTATCATTAGCATCGTAGTAGTTCCAATAAGAACAGTTACTAACCTAACAAAAATAAACATTTTTTCGAGGTCGGCAACATAATAATAATTCATTGTCTATAAAAATTTATTTAAAAAATACATATAACTTATAAGCAATACACATCCAAAATCATTCATCGCTGCTACTTGAACTGGACGACGAACTTTCAGAATCGGAACTACTATCACTGCTACTATCTGAACTTGAACTACTATCAGAATCCTTAGATTCTTTTTTCTCGTTGTTTTGTACATTATTTTTAGTCGCTGCTGCTTTCTCTTCAACAAGTTTCATACGTTTTTTCAATTGTTGTGTCCTCGAAGACCTGTGCAAATATTTCCTTTGACCCTTGCATTCATAAGACCAATGTCCATACTCGAGACATTTCTGACATCGAACTCCTTGAGGGGGCACCACGGCCTTTCTCCTAAAATCAATTCAAATTAAAACCACCACCGAAGTTAACAAGGATTGGGGCACAACGTACTTATTTCCGAATTTATTTTCACTGTTGATCATTTTCGTTAAAATTATAAGTTTGTTTACGATTTGTGGGTCTTTTCTCTAAAATTACATCAAATTACAATCACAATCACAGATTTATTGCGTACTTACTTATGATTTACAAATTTTTATTTTTACTCGAAAAATATAAGACTTTTAGGTTAGGGAAAAATGACAAGTGACGTTTCTGACAAAAAAAAATATTTTGGTACAATATAAAATTGTAACAGTCTTGTTTGATTAAAAAATGCAACTAAAACGACATGTCGTGTTCAATTTTATCGTAATTGTCTAAATAGTCTAATTAATTAATTATTCTCGCTCCTTTTTTTACAAAGGGTGGGGGGTTGATATTTCGAACCTAACCTCACTTTGTGCAAACTAAACAACGGTCTTTTTGCGCGTAATTTCTTCAATGTGATCACTTTTTATCCCATATTCATTCAAAATGAATGACAATTTCATTTCTGAGTTGGAATCAGCCGCTGCTATCGTCATGGTAAGACTTTTCTACAACCCCAATTGCCATTAATTAGTGTCTTTCAGGCGCCCCCAAATCTTATCAGCAACGAACAACGACACAATGCCGAAGCAATTTTTATAAATTTTCGCAAATGTAAAACTCCTTTCGTTATTTGTCGTGAAATTTTGGACAAGAGCCAAGTTCATTATGTTCTTTTTGAAGCAGCTGAAACTATCAAAAGTGCCCTTATTAGAGAGTGGTCGTTCTTGTCCGACTCGGATAAATACTCGTTACGGCAATACTTGATGCATTATATTTCCACGAAACAAGTGCCCCCTTTCGTCCGAGACAGGATCATCCAAGTCATCGCAATTATGGTCAAAAGGGCTAGTGTGGACGATGGGGGGCGCGAGAGAGGCACGATTTTGCAAGAAGTCGAAAGTATAATTCTCAACGCGGAACCGGAAAAAGTCGGTATTTATTTTATCTTGAATTGTTTGAAAAAACAAAATTGTAGAAAATTTTGGGTTTCAACATCATCGCAAACCTGATGCAAGAATACGCAAGCACGGTGAAGTCAACCGATGTGGGGTTGCCCTGGGAAGTGCACTTCAAAGCCAAAAAACAATTCGAGTCAACTGACTTGAAACGAATTTTTCAATTTTGTGTCCAATTGTTGTCTGAAGTTGTGAAAAATGACCCCCCGTATCCTGACAATGTGTTAGAATTGACGAGGCATATTTTAAAGGTTACTGAAAGTGTTCTTACGTGGGGGTACATGTCGCCACTCTATATCCTTTTATATGAATTTCTTTAATTTTTTACAAGTTAATTTTTTTTTATTTGTTCATTTTCCTTAACTAGAAATACTTCCAAAACGATTAATCGGCATCTACGAGTCTGTTTATGAGGCTGACCATGCCCCATCGTTGAAATTATCCGATAATTGGAGTGAACTTATTTTGTCACCGCAATTGTTACCCCTCATGTTTCAAATTTTTTGGAAAGTGAGAGAATACGACGAGTTGTCTCATCATGCGTTAACCTGTCTTGTACAGTTGGCTTCTTTGAATGGAGGAGTCCTGTCGTCAGACTCCGTCAGATTGGAATACTTGAAGTCTTATATGGTTAATTTTACAAATCTCGTGTCTAGGTATGTTTTACTATATAACATCACAATTATTTTTAACTCTAAAGTTTATTTTAATTACATAAATCGTAATTCTATGAATACTCATATAAGTTATACAACTTAATGCCGATATTTTTTGCCTATGGTTGTACTCATCGCCGTCTCGATATAAATAATTGAGGAGCAGACTTTCAGAAAGCAATTTGTCTAAATTTGCTTTTTTGCAGGAAAGAACGAAAATTGTCCTTCTTTTAAGAAATAATTTTAATGTTTTATACCAGTGTCAATAAATGTGAAAAAATATGAACAAATTGTACAGGGTGTTGCATTTTGGATTCTGATACATTCTGGGGCTCATTTTTTGAGAAAATAATATTAGTTAAAACCGCATCTCGCTATCGTCTTTTGTTTTCGACTTACAGACAAAAGTTGACATTTTGGCGAAATCTAAAAAAAATCATATACATATTCGTTATTATAGAAGATACGGATTTGAAATAAAGACATTATACAGGCACTTTTTTACGAGGAATTTAATAATGTAGTTAACAAATAAATAGAAATCATAGGCGGCTATGGCAGTTTTGAAGAGCTTATTTTTTTCTGATCTAAAAAATATATATTTGTAACAATATTCTTTTATAATTATACTTAGAAAATGAAATACATATTTTGTTTGATAATAGTTGGCCATGGAAAAACTATTTCACTCCAAATGTGTAAATAATAATCAATAAGAGTTTTGTGAACTGTGTAAGTTAGATGAAAAAATAGATGAAATTATAACAATTTAAAAAATACGATAAGTACGAAGTATTAAACAAATATGCGAGCGCCTCAGAACAAAATTATTACATATTTTTAAAAAATGCAAAAATAGGAAAAATAAATGTGTCTACAGTCAACACAATTAGAAAAAAAAAATTTTGATGGCTAACGTACCACATAGTCATATCGTCATTTTTGTGTCATATAAAATATATTTTTTCTAATTTGCGTTTATAATACGTTTATTAACGTCTCCAGTAGGAGTCGTTTATGGCTATCTATAAAAGCACACTGTACTTTAATGAATTTAGGGTTATTTAGTTTTTGGATGTCGCTTCTGACTTGTCAGGTAACAAATTTTGTGTTGTTGCTTCGGCAATTTGGCGAATTATGGGCGGAATGCAAACTAAATTCTGTTTCTCATATTTTATTTATTATTATTATGTTGTAACACTAATAACTAATAATTTGTGAATTTTATTTTTAATGACAGACGGCAGAAATGACTGAAAAAAACAGGTGGGCGTCGAGTGTTACCAACCGATACCAACTAACACAAAATTCTCTAGGCGACAAAAAAAAATATTTTTTTAATTAAAATAAGAAAAAAGGGGGCGCAAATTAGAAAAAATAGCATAAAATACTCGTTTTATAATGGGATTGGCGCACTCATCCCATAGAAAACTCGCCTACGGCTCGTTTTCTAACTTGGGATTCGTGCGCCAAATCAACCCTTATAAAACTTGTTCTTTAATATACTATTATTGAAGAATTAAAGCGGCTTTTTTACAACACTCTATGTCTCACTAGAAGTTACAATGGTAATGTTAGCTTGTTTAAAAACAAAGAAATGTTATTAGTCGCCAATAAGTTGATTTACGATTTATTTTACATTTTTTTATTACTTAGTACTTAGAAAACTTCTTCATTAGTGACACTGGTTGAATAACATAGTTTAAATCCTTTTAGTTGAAGATACAACATTTTTTCATGGCCAACTGCGAACAAAAACCAAACATATTTTTTTGCTAAAAATGTATTATAATAATTTTTTACAAATACCTCTATATTTTTTAGATAAGAAAGAAACAAGCTTTTTAAAAATGATTAGCCATCTATGATTCCCATTAAAAAATACAAGTTTATTTTATTACAGCTAAACAAACAACTGAAAAAAATTGTTAACTACATTATTAAATTCTACGTAAAAAAGTGCCTGTATAATGTCTTTATTTCAAATCTGTGTCTTCTATAATAACGAACATATGAATTTTTTTAGATTTCGCTAAAATGTCAGTTTTTGTCTATAGGTCGAAAACAAAAGACGATAGCGGGATGCGTTTTTAATTAATATTATTTTCTCAAAAAATGAGCCCCAGATTGTATTACTCGCTTTTGGCTAAAGCTCTTAGTTTCGGAGATTTCCTATTCGGACATCCAAAATGCAGCACCCTGTTCATTTGCTTGCTTTTAAGGATGTCAAAATTTTAAGAACAATTATTTCTTCCCACTACGAGAATTAAAATCTAATTGTTCCTTAACTTTTCTAGTATAACAATAAGAAACAAAGAATCGCTCGGCATATCCAACATCGTCAAGAAACTAATCCTTTTTTTCATCGGCGACATTCAGAAATTAACATCGCAACTCCAAGACTCGTATTTAGATGAACTGACACGTTTGACGTGCTCGTTTTGCAAAGGTGCAGCTCTAGAAGATACGGTAAGTCGCATTTTTCACATCGATCGATTAACTTGATTTTATTTCATAGTCTTCCGATGAAGAAAAATACTACAACGATTCGTTCGATAATATGATGGAAGCCTGGACAAACATCCTGCAAGAATATGGGGCAAATACAAATGGAAGCATTCAGGAATGTGCAACGCAAATTTTTAACACTTACATTCAGTATCATTTGGGACCACCAGATGGCGCTCGACAAAATCACGATGTCCAAGAAATCGAAGACAACGAAGATATTGACAGGATCTCATTCAAGGATCAGTTGCAGACGATTGGGATGTTTGGGAGGATCGTACCGGGATACGCGTTGCCCATTATTTACAAGTGAGATTTCTAATTCAATAAAAAATCTATAGCAGTACAATTTTTGTACACCCGGGGAAAAAACTATTCACCAGTCTAACTTTCTGCTCACACTGCGCTTTGTTGCAATAGTGTTTCCGACTAACTAGTTGGGGAGCAGGTAATATGTCGAAAGATCCTTATTTAGGAAGTTGGTCCGGACTCGAGGACACACGTTTCTTCAAAATGGTCTTTTTCTGAAAATTTATTCAATGAGTATAGATTATTAAATGGTGATTATAATAATTTGCAAAATGACACAAAGCAAATTTTAGAGAAAAAAATGTATGCCCATGTATTTCATTACCTTAACAAAATTTTTGTGATTTACTTTTAATTTTATTAACAAATAGCAGCTAGTTTCTCCCGTTTTTTATATTTATTTTTATTACTTCTAAACAAAGCAAAGTGGTAAATTTAAAGCCATAATAATAATAATAGTAACTAATATTATGTATGTCCCCGGATTTTTTATTTTACGCTAACACTGCAAAAGAAAAACATTTTTTACTTCACCAGTAAGTCTGTAATTTTAAAAGTTCATTATTTTCACTCAGTGGAAAGAAAATTTAATTTTTCTCTTGATTTTGAGCTTGTAATAATAACTAATAACACTATAGTCTACAAACAATAACATGTTTAATATACCTTTAATCGAATTATTATTTTTTTGTTAACTTACTTTTAATTAAACAAAAATTAAATTTTTCTATCACGTCACACTTTTTTGTTATAGACGATAATTTTCCTGCTTTCTGCACAAATGCCTCCGATTTAATTTTTATTTAAATTCAAATTATTGCAAAATTATTACCATATGGGTCTAAATAGGTCTTAAAAACATTTCACTCGCATTTGAACTTCTTTTCTAAAAATTGACAAACAAGACTAGCGTTTTTATCAAGATCTAAAGGGTTTTCAAAGATCGAGACGAAGGTTTTTGGGATGAAAATATGTTAGTAGATTACTGTTGGATTGTTATAAAGAAAACTGATTCAAAAAAGTGTAATAATAAAAGTAAAATAACTCATTTTTAATTTGTTCTTTGGCGGTTTTTGTATTTTTGTTAATTACATATTTCTTAAACGTAACGTGGTGGACTTTTTCAAGTAGTTTTTTTTGAACTCAGTGCCTCAAAATCTATAAGAAGTTATAACTTTCAGCTAAGGTATAAAAATCGTGTAAACTAGTGTAATTTTTTCTCTGCGTTTTAAATCCCATCACATTGGCGTTTTATTTTTTTGACAACGATGTCGCTTTGACAGATGAGTTAACGTAAGTTAAATAACAAAAATGTTTGTAAAAAATATGATTTTAATAAATGGCAAGTCAAAAAAACAGCTTCCAACAAAAACAAACATTATTCAATTAATTAATTAATTGTCAAAGTGACATCGTTGTCAAAAAAATAAAATCGCCAATGGTAAAGCAAAGAAAGATTATTAATTATTACAAGTCCAAAAGTAAGAAAAAATTAACTTTTCTTTCTACTGAGTCAGATTAATGAAGTTTTAATTACAGTGTTACTTTATATACTCAAAAGAGTTTATAAAGAAATAGTTTAACATCTTCTATAGAAAAAAAGTGTTTCCTTTGCCTTTTGGGCGTAAAATCAAAGATAAAAATTTGTTTTCTTTTGATTGGCTATTATAAAATGTATTATTGAATTGGCAGTAAATAATCAATTAGTTAAGTACTTTACTTCAAATAACCTCTTCTCAGCCTGTCAACATGGTTTTCGTAAAAATAAAAGCTTAGATACGGCTTTAAATAACTTTATTGGCGCCATTATCTCTGGTGTAGATCAAGGAGATTTAGCACTTGGACTTTTCGTAGATTTTACCAAAGCTTTTGATACGGTTAATCATGAAATATTATTGATGAAACTTGAATCTTATGGTATAAGGGGTGTTGCTCTACAGTGGTTATCAAGCTACCTACATAACAGATTTCAGCAAGTTAAATTTGGGTCAAAAACTTCCTATGAAAAAGAAATAAATCAAGGGGTTCCACAGGGTTCTATTCTGGGTCCTACATTATTTATAATATATGTATATAAATTATATCTTTTCTTTTATACAAAGTCCGCAAAGTATCACTATTTCATATGCTGACGATACAAACATTCTAGTTCAATGTAAAGACCACGATAGCGCATTGGCACTAGCAAGTAATATTTTTAACAGAATTGTGAACTGGGTTGAAAAAAATAAACTTGTTATAAATGTACAAAAAACAAATTGTATGCTTTTTACATCTATTGTTTCAAAAAAATTCCATAGTGTAATGAAATATGCAATTCTCCTTTGGAGAACGTCTTCTGAAGTACCAAAGATTTTTATGTTGCAAATGCGTGCAATACGCTATATTGCTGGCCTTGGGAGGCGTGACTCGTGTAGGGCTGCATTCAAAAATCTAGGAATTTTGACATTATATAATATTTACATATACGAGGCTGTATGCTATGTGTATAAAAATAAATCGACTTTTTTAAACACCAAATCTTCACATACATATGTAACAAGGAATAGGGAGGATCTAATTCCAGCAAAGCATAAAACTACACTCTTTCAAAAAAGTTTGCTTTATACCTGCTGCAAATTTTATAACTCTTTACCTTTACAAATTAAACCCTCTCCAACTATTTATACTTTTAAAAAATATGTTAAAAATTTCCTAAGTGATAAAGTGCTGTACAGTTTTAATGAGTATTTTAACCGCAGTTGTTAGTCTCTGTATATTTTAATGTGTTTTCGTTTGATTTCATGTATCTGCCTTTATGTGCCTCCTGACGACACTCTGTTGTATTTTTTGTAAATTTACAATATGAGTAAATAAATAAAAAATAGAAATTGGCAAAATTCACGGTTTATTAAAAAATTCTAGCATTTAAAACGAGTTCTACAATCTTGATTTTTGAAAGCTGTAGATAAAGAACCTTAAAAGTCAAGTCAAGCTAAAAATGTTTTTCCTTTGCAGTAGCGTAAAGTCAAAGGTAATTTTTTTTTTCTTCTTGTAAACTTAATCCGGAAACATACTGTATACTTGCAAAATACATTTCTTAACTAAATTTATGTACTTATTCGTAATTTGATAATTTGAGAAAGCTTGTTTATTATAATTACAATGTAATGTATACGTTATTTATAATCTATGCTCATTGAAGTAATTTTCACAAAAAGATATTTTTCTGGTCCGGACCAACTTCCTAAATAAGGGTTTTTCGACATATTAACTGCTCTCCAACTAGTTAGTCTGAAACGCTATTGCGACAAAGCGCAGCCCGAGTACAAAGTTAGACTGGTGAATAGTTTATTCCCCGGGTGTACTTTTTCAAATTTATTCCGAAAATAATTTCAGACTCCTGGAAATCAACATCGAGAAACTAAAGATGAGTTTACAACTGATGGAATCCCGCGCAATGAATGTGAACGAATCATGCAACTTGGACAACCTCTTCGAGGACATCCATTGGGTGATTCTGATCGCCGGTCATATCCTCTGCATGGACAGCGACGGCGAAACGCCAATGATCCCCTCCGAAATGATGCAATACTCCATCGAACAACTACGTCAAAATAACAGTACTCTCGAATCAAGTCTCACTGTCTTGGCTTCAGTCCACCAAATAGGCAATGTGCCGACGGATGTCGACCGCTGCGACCACATCATACGCATCGTTTCAGACATTTTGAAACTATGTGTGGTGGAAAATTCAGCGGCTGAAGCGAAATTGGGACATTTTATGAGTCCGGAAGTGAGTTCTACCATCATGTGGTTTTTGAAACGGTGGTGCTTGTCGTATCTTTTGCCGGTGGAGAATTATTATCAAGAGGTGAGGAGATGGGTTGCAGGGTGAGAGGTGTTTGAAATTTTGTGCTTGTTTCAGATCAGTCCGGTTTTGATCGGGGCTGTTGGGAAAGATACAGAAGGGGCGATTTTTGTCGTGAATTTTATTCTGGATAAGATTTATTCCAATATTTGTCATTTCAACTCGGAGCCGATTTTGTTGAGGGATACAGTGGATTTGCTCACGGCGCTTGTTTGCATCAAACAAAAACAGTAAGTAAACGCCATTCGTATAAACTAAGTCAATGTTAAGCTGACAAAATATACTTTTGTTCACGCTGTATATCTCGTAGCTTAGACGTAGTTTACAGGAGCAGCGACGAGTTTTAGGGAAATTATTAAGAATAGAACTGAGTTTTTTTGTGCTAAGCCCAGAGATTGAAGGCCGAAAGGGCGAAAAAAAAAACTTTTCTGAATGATATACAGGTGTTCCAAAAGTCTGGACACGATGTTATTCTGGCGAAACTATCAATTTTTTTGGCAAATAAATGTATAGGTGAGTAATGGCTATAAAAATGCTATTCAAAAAAATTTTGAATATTAATTATTTGTTTATACTTATGAGATAAACATAGTAACTTTTTTTTTAATGGAAACCTACGACAATTTTTTATAGACAACGAGTTTGTTACAAGAATTGTTGCTGTGCAATTTTTTTTTTTGTAAACCTCACACTTTTGTTAAAAAAATGTTTGACGTACAAGAATTAAAGAACTTTTTTGGAGTAAACTACCACTTTACTCTTTATCTGTTGTCAAAACATTCTTTCACCGGCCAAGGGCTGGTCGGTTATGACCGAGCAGTGGTAAGCACATTAAGCTTATTACGCCTTCTTTTATGTCGTTGCTATGGCGTCGTCATTTTACTTCCAAATAAAAATTGTTTGTCTTTGGAGCGCTTTCTGAGACAACAGCACACCTTTTTTTAATTTATGTAATAAATATTTACACAAAGTGTACCAAAGACGACAATATTCAAAGATAGATATTAAAATTTTATTGATGGGGTGGGTATTTCCTAACTAAGCTGTAAGAATATTGCACCAGAGATTAATGCAGGTAGAAATAGAAATATTTAAATCTGAATTATTTGTGGGATGCAGTAGATGCTCAAGAAACCATCGTTCGATCGGAAGGGTTAATATCAGATACCAAATAGTCACACAATTGTAGGGAGGGTAATGTTTATGTAGATAATAATTGCAACTATTTTTTTTTTTTGTAAATACAAAATAATGCTATTACTTTTTGAAAACAAATTAATAGTTTTTTTTTATAGAAATATTCAAATATTTATTACATAAAGAAACGTGTGCTGTTGTCTCAAAAAGCCAAAGCGCTCCAGAGAGAAACAATTTTTATTTGGAAAATAAAGCAAAATGACGACGCCATAGCAATGACATAAAAGAAGGCGTGCTTACCACTGATGGTCGATCTTAACATAGGCCGGTGGAAGAAAATTTTGACAATAGATAAAGTTTATAATTTTTTTAACGTAAATTGTAACATTTTCAATAAATATTTTTGTACATTTATAAAATGCATAAACATACATAAAACTGGTAGTTTACTCAAAAAGATTCTTTAATTCTTGTAAGTCAAACATTTTTTTAACAAAAAAGTGTGAGGTTTACAAAAAAATTTTTTGCATGGAAACAATTCTTGTAACAAGCTCGTTGTCTAAAAAAATTGTGGTAAGTTTCCATTTAAAAAAACAATGTTACTATGTTTATCTCGTAAGTATAAACAAATAATTAATGTTCAAAAAAAAAATTTAATAGCATTTTTATAGCCATTGCACACTTATAAATTTATTTGCCAAAAAATTTGATAGTTTCGCCAGAATAACATCGTTTCCAGACTTTTGGAACACCCCCCGTCTCATATTTTTGAAAATGCTGCGAATACGGTTAAAGGTACAAGAGAAATACAAAAAAGAAAGTTGTAGAGAAAAAAATTCTCAAAAAAAAGCCCGCGGGAGATACCTCTATCTTAGGTCCTAAAGACGTTCAAAGACCCTCAAGTAACGAACACGTTTCATTTTTACCGGTGGTCAAGAGACAAAAAATTAATTTAAACCTGAACGGTTGAAGATAGAGATATGGGTCTCGCGGATTTTTTTATAGGAAATTTAATTCTCTACAACTTTGTTCCCTACACTTTTTTGTATCTTCAACCGTATTCGCAGCGTTCTCAAAAATATCGAAAACAGTATTAAGAGTAAATTATAAACAATTATCAGTTTACGTTCCGCCTAATATTTTTGAGAACGCTGCAAATACGGTTAAAATACAAAAAAAGTGTAACAAACAAAATTGTAGAGAATAAAATTTTGCTACAAAAAAGTGCGCGAGATCATATTTCTACCTTCAACAGTTTAGGTTTAAATTACTTTAACGTGTTCCTCTGGCACTGAATCACCAGTAAAAATGAAACGAATCCCTCGCTTGAGCGGCTTTGAGGCCTAAACCTTTAAAGATAGAGGTATGGTCTTTCGGACTTCTTATTAGAAAATTTTATTCTCTACAACTTTCCTTCTTACATTTTTCTTGTATCTTCAACCGTATTCGCAGCATTTTGAAAAACATGAAACGGGGCACAGATTTTAAATTTAATTTTTTTTTCACGAGATATATATATATATATATATATATATATAAAACCCCATTAAAAAACGCATCTCTTTCAGGGGGTGTAGCTCGATTACATAACATTTTTTGATACGTGTTTATAGGAATCTTTTGTCTTAAAATTGAATATTCTGTCACCTCTTTAAATTTGTAACACTAAAAACGGAATACTCTGTATAATAAGGAACAAGGAACAAAAATAGGCAACATATTATACTTTTTATAAACTACTTTGTGTAAAGTATTAACTATTTTAAATCGAATAATCATAGCCGATACTGACTATTGACATTGAAAACTTAAATTCAAAAATAAAAAAAAAATAAAAAATTAAATGTCACGAATTAATTACAACTTCAATTAATTTTGCAATAAAAATTGAGAAAATTCACTGACAGATTGGCAGCTGTCTGTTCGTTTATTATAAAAAATAACAATTTAAACACAAAATCTCATATGAAAAGTTAAATTCGATGCCTGTTTATAAAATTTTAGACGGAAACAAATAAAATGGGCAACCCGTATATTCACAAAATCTAATCATAGCTAACTTTCTTGTTGTGTTAGAGTCCAGATCCTTGCTTTCGGAAACTCATTTGTATAAACGACTCTTCTTGAGATAAAACACAATTTTACAATAATTTATTCGAACAAGTATTATAATTCAATTAACTCGTACGAGAGCTATACTCTTTTTCATATTAATGTGCATCAAGTAGGTTGTCGAAGTCTAAATGCATTTTTAATTTAAAGGCTGGTTCACACAAAAAGTGTCATTAATGTCATTCAGAACAAATCTAATCACATTAATAGTGACAAAAATCTTTATGTTAAATACGTTGTTAATTTTAATTATTTTTTGCTACCTAGGGTACACATTTATTTAAAAAAATGATTTTTAGGTAAGATTAAGGTTAGGGGAATTGCGGCTTCAGTAGCGCAAGCGCCTTCATAACAAAACGGCTAACATACAATTATCACGTTACCAACGTAATAACATCAAATAATTAATGGCTGATACCAACATGACAACACTTTGTTTTTTTTTTAAATGGACTTTACAAAAAGCCACTTCAACCGTTTCTATAGAGATAGATTTTCGACCGCTTGAAGATAAAAGTATTTTCAATGAAGATTTGTTTGAATTTTAGTATTTTTACTCACTCCAGGTCCTTATGCATTGTCAAGAGCAAAAGCCTTTGGAACCTCATAACTCTGCAAGAGAAACTCACCCCTGGCGGCCTCCCCTCCACCATTCGTCGCGAACTCTTCAAAAGTTTTATCCTAGCAGGTGTCGCGCTCCGCGACATGCAAGAACTCAACGGCTACTTTGACCAAATCCTGCGCCCTCTTCACACCCGTTTCGATCGTTTCATCAACCAGGAGGAAAACTTTCGTGCCAATTACCACAAAGAGGAAGTCCAAAAGGAAATCATCGACATTTTGGAAAGCTTCATCGGAATTGCCAAAGGCTCGCACATGTCTACCGTTCAAATCCTCTTCCAATTTCTGGCGCCTAGATTGGCAGAACTGCCGAAAATTCTCACGTTTTACAACAATTATCAAGTCATCGTACAACTGATTTTGGAGTTGTTTGGGCAGTGTGCTAAAAACATGTTGTGTTATTTGTGTCAACTTGATAGTAAGAAGTTGTACGAAAGTACGTTGGCAACAGTGCAAGCCTATGCCAAATGTAATGGGAACAAGTTTAGTGGGGAGAGTTTAGCAGAAGAGAATAGTTTTCAAGATTTGGCCTTGATTTTAGATCTGTTGACTTTTATCCTATCAAAAGATTGCATCGATTTGTGTCCCAATGACGAGGAAGTGGTCACAGTGACAGCGTCCGATGTTTCTTTGTTTGGTTTGAATTTTATAATGCCTTTGATGACTATAGATTTGCTCAAATATCCAAGTCTTTGTTCGCAATATTACAGATTGTTGGTTTTGATCAATGATATTTATCCGGAGAAGATTTGCAATCTCTCTCCGACTTTGTTTCAACAGTTGTTGAGTTCAATCGAGTTGGGTTTGACTCAATTCGGTTCAGATATAGCCCAAGCGTGTCTCGATTTTATCCAAGGAATGACTTGGTACTTTTTCAGGAATTCTCTTCAGCAAAGTCCGATTTGTCAAGCGATGAAACCCTTCTTAAAACTGCTACTTGATCTCACTTTATCGCATCAAATCAATTCGGATTTGATGAGTTCGGCCAGTACTTGTATCTACGCTCTGATTTGTTGCTACGAGGAAGAGTATACGATTTTAGTCGATAGTTTGATTAAATCGCAAACGGATCCGTTAATTGCGGATAGATTAGCAGCAGCGTTTCATAATTTGACATTAAATGTCGCCATGAATGGTGGAAGACAACCCAAGTTGAAATTTAGAGATAATTTCGATAAGTTCATCGCAAATGTTCAAGGATTCTTGCTGGTGAAATAGCTGAGAGTTGAATTGTGTGATGTTCATTTTAGCGTTGGGTCAAGTGATTCGATGATGATTTTGATTTTAGAAAAAAATTTAGTTTACTGATGGTTCTTCCCATCTTGTAACGAATATTTTCTGGTTTGTGACGTCTTGTACTGTTGGCTGATTGATTAACTTACAAAAACTTGTAACTATATTTTTATACATTGTAACCATGTCCATGTTATGCACTTTATAAACGCAATAATAAATTACATCAGTTTTGTATTATTACTTCTTGTTTTTTTTCCTGTACCTACTACCCGAGTTTCAAAATGGTGTTTCATATGGTGTTTTATTTAAAAAAACACAAGTTTGTATTGTAACTTATTTTTGAGATATGTTGCATAGTTGAAACTAATTTTAGACGATGGACTAGATTAGTATCTATCAATTAATTTTACCATTTAAAGATCACTAAAGGACTTTTTCAACTCGCTGAGACACCCTGTATATACAGGCTGTCCCACGAGTAATAATGAGCCTAAAAAATTTTTGAAGCAACCAACATTACATTTCAAAGATAACGTCGATTTTAAGATATTTAATTTTAATAAATTAAACACCAATCAGCACACTTCAACTTTAATTCAACCAAAACTATAGTAACTCAAAATTTACAGTTTTGAGAAAAATTGCATTGAATCTTTGATTATTAATAAAAAATCGAGGAATATTATTGAAAATTGCTGAGGTTCTAAGTTTTGGTAACAATACATACTGTTTATTCCAAAAAAAAATTCTCATTGTTTTTTGGGCCCTACATAAGCCATCGCAACTCAAAACCAATTTATATGAGTTACTGTAGTTTTCGATAGGACAGTCGAATTATAATCAAAAAACAAAATGTCTAAATACCTAGGTAAAATACACATATTTTCACTTTAAACTAGACTGGGAATTTGGCAATTTGAATTGTAAGACTGTGGCTGAATGACAATAAAATAGCCTACTCTGGTCTAAAACAAAAATGAATGCATAATTTTCGTAAAAGTGATTAAATTTGAAAAAAAAATTGTAGCTTGAAATTACCGTTATTTTGAAGCGTGATTCAGCAAAGATAAGAATTAACCTAACACATATTTAAGTGAATTTATCTTAAAGTGATAAAGAGAATTACATATTTATATACTTAATAGATATTTGCGTATGGTAAAAATTTTTGCTGAAAATATGACTGGACTTCCCTTATTAAAAAACGTGGCTGCACTTTCGAAATTTTTACAAGGACAACAAACATCATTCGATCGAGTGTTACAAAAGGTGAGTTTGTAAGACAAAAATTAATTTTATAAAGTATGTAATAAAAATATTTCAGGTAAATGTAATTTCAATCGGAAACGGCAAATGTTCCGTCGAATTGAAAGTAGGCGACGATCACGTTGATCAAAAAGGAAACTTGCACATTGGTTTATCGAGCACTCTTGTTGATTGCATTTCTGGATTTGCGTTAATGTCACAAATTCCGAATGTACATGTAACTACCGATATAAATATGAAGTAAGTAACTTTTTAATTTCCATTTTAGTTTAACTTATAATTTCAGTAATATTAAATGTCCTAAAATTGGTGATGAAATTGTTATTGACGGTCACGTTAATCGAATTGTCGATAATTTGGCGTTTCTAGAAGTAAAAATTATGAATAAAGCGACAGGAGAATTGTTAATTCAAGGTACACATACGAAATATGTATTGTAAATTCAAATTTCCTTGATACGTAATACATTATTATTATTTTTTTCAAAAACAATTTTGTTGTCGTAGTTTGAGCAAACCGAAATGCGCAAATTGGCGTTAAATGTTACTTAGGGCGGGATAAAACATACAAATCTGATCTTAAAAATTGTATTTGGACGTGATAAATCATAATTATAATGAATTATTTTTATTATAAGACTTAACATGTAATCCTATGTACACCCAAAAATCTCAAATATATATTTTTTTAATCTGGTGTGACAGTTTTTAAAACTGTTGTACATAATGTAATTGCAAACAAAAAATAAACCGATGATTTTCAATAGAAATGCAAATTGTCTACTTTTAATGTAACATTTACACATCGGCCCTCCTCCATCTAAAGCCTACAAATCGGTTAATGCAACAGCAGTCTATCTAACTGTTAGAAAATCCGATATAAATAATAACACAAAATATGTACAGTGTTACAAACGAAAATCATTTCACAACACATTCTTTTTTACACATCATATGTATATATTACTGTAAGAATAAAAAATAGAACTGGGACCGTACCTTGCACCAAACTTTCCATTTGAAAGTCGGCACTGGGCTCCTCCTCTCAGCTGTTGTGAACACAGATGGACCTACCTTTCGTTGTAAATCACCTTAGTTGAATTAAACCTAGACAATTAATTCAAAATTCAATGACTAAATTAATAAAAATAATTTATTCCTTTGTTGATTTTATAAAAAATGACAAGACAAAGGGTCACCTGTGTTCACTACACTATCACAGCTAAGCATTGTCCGATTGTTCAAAACATATTATCCTATTTAAAAATCTAAGTTTCTCGTGACTTTACTCGGCCACTTTCTCCTCGACGACGTTTTCCGTCACTTGTGGTGGCGGCGCTTCGATCGTCTCCTCCTCTTGACTCGTGTCGTTTTTCATTGGCGGTTCGTCGTGCAACGGTGTGTTTCCACCTTTGTTTTCTTCACCTCCACCATTCTGATCAGTTTCTGTAATTTGCTCGTCGTGGGATTCACCCCACCGACTTCGTTTCTGGAATCGGTCGCTTTCGGCCACATTCTCGTGGAAATCTTGCCGAAGTCGACGGCGGTCCTCGAAACGGCCGCCGCCACCGCCACGGTGTCTCATGTGAGGCGGTTCGTCGTACATTCCGGGGGGACCACGATGGAAGTCCGGATGTTCGAAGCGAGGGCCGAAATTAGGCCGGTCTAAAAACATTTGGTCGAGTTAAAAATAGAGGCTAACAAAGAAGAATATAAATAAATATTAAACAACCACAGTAAATAATAAGAGATATACACGGTGTCACAGAGCTCCGTATTTCTTCGATTACTTTGACAGTAAAGAAGATAACGAAATGCGGTTTCTTTTGGACGATAGACATTCATTTTTTTCTATGGTTCAAAAATACTTTCGTCATTATAGGTAATTTCTATAAAGGGTGGCGCCACAAAGTTATATTTTTGCTTATGGAACACTCGGTATATTATGCGCTTATTTGAAAGAGTTTTTAATTCTAAGAATATCCATATTAGGTTTATGGGTGTATCATAGACCGCCTATCATTTATGGGCAATTTTATGAAAAAAAGTACCAGTTTTGAAAAATCACAACGGCTTTGCTAGAAAGAAAAAGTGAATAAAAACAATTGCAACCATTTTTACTGAGTCTGGTCCTAAATTAGTATGGCAGAACTTAAATTAAATCTTTTGCAAACTACTGCAGAGTGTTGACATTCGCAATTATCTTGATTTTTTCAAATGAAACACCCTGTATGTTATTACTTTATCGTGTAGAGCTTTTACTAAGCTTTCTAAAAAACCTAGGGTTTAGAAGTCTAAACCTTATCTGGGACAGCCTGTATACAGGTGCGCCAGAACTCGCGCCCCAGAGAAAAATAAGGTAAGATACTAGGTAAATGGAAAAAATGTTAAACAAAATTATCTATAAAAATTTCGACGTTATGTTTAAATTTTGCACTTTGACTCGTATTTATTTTTGTTGGAAAAATAATTTTCCAAGTTTTTTTGCTACAGGCTATTAGAAGAGGAAACAAGAAAGCTGTATCCTAAATTGTAACTCTGTTCAATGTTATTTGTGGCTTTTATTGGCACAATTTTTCTACATTTACTAAATAATTGTAAAAAAATCATATACGAGATCATCAGTATCATTAAATTGACATAAAAAAATGTCAAATGTCAAAAAATAAATGTCAAAATTTTTTGACAGATAGAATTTTTTAAACATTTTTTTCATGTTCCTGGTAACATATGTTACTTGAAATTTTTTTATGGGGCGCGGGTTCTTGCGTACCCTGTATACAGCGTGAACCTAAAATTATGCACAAAATTGATGTGTTTATTATGGGGCATTTAAAAAAAAATCCAAGAACAGGTCAATTGTATTTTTGTCAATGCTACATTTTAACATTTATAGGTAGTACAAAAAATTGATAATCTATTGTTTGGAAAAATTATGTTACTAATGCCCGGCGATTTTTTTATTTTGAGTTAAAACAAGTAGGTACCTACCCCTATTTTCTTAAAGCGGCATTTTTTATTTTACATGGAAAATTCACAGCTGGCTAGATGAAAATCTTTTATAACCACTTTGTAGAAGGTGCACAAATTAACAGGTCATGAATTATCTATACGACACGCCACCAATGCCTTTGCAGATGATCTTGACACTATTTGGTAAGAAATGTTTCAATAAAAAAAAAAACTAAATATGTGAAGTGGACAAACAAAGATTTTGAAGAGAGAATATACATACATACAAATAGAAACTGATACAGGAAAATCATATCTCATCTCTTTAGGAACAGTATTTACAAGGAAATTACGTAGTGAAAAAAATTTAAAGTAGGGTAAAATGGCAGAGAAAAAATGTTAGGGGCACTGCAAATATGATTAAACATAGGGGGAAATTATTCGAGACAAGCAAAAATGAAACTCTACTACAAGACGATAATAAAATTAATAGTTCTATGCAAAATGTGGACATTTAATAAAACAGAAAACAAAACTAGAAGTGTGGGAAAAAAGGGTTAAGAAAAATATTTGAAAATAAGTTAAAAAGAATACAGTCCAATAATGACCCGAATACAAATATTAACGCTTCATTAATACAGAGTGATTCACGAGGAATAATGAGCCTGACCAAATTCTCAATGCAACCACCATTACATTTTTGCAAGTTGCTTTGCGACAAATGTAATGTTGGTTGCATCGAGAATTTGGTCAGGCTCATTATTCCTCGTGAATCACCCTGTATAAACCCTTTAATATAAATATTATAATTCGTGCCACAGCCATCGCCACTTCTCTCACTTTTCACAATGTTATTTTCTGTATGAAAAACTGGAGCGTCTTGGCTTATTTGTCAGTAGGATTCAGTTGTAAGACAGATTCTTTTTTTACAGAGAAATCAAATGTTTTTGACTTATTTTACCTCAAAAAACGCAGTTGCGTCGTTGCCAATGATGCAATGATTATGGCACGGATATTATAAACAAATTCAACGACTTATTCTAGTACTTGCTACTGGGTGTTGTTGCTGTTATAATTCGTATGTTTTTTATGAGACAAAACTGGCAGAAAGAGAGCTAAAACTGGATGGTTTTATTTAATTTTATGACAAGTAATAATTACCGCCATATAGTTTTTTTTTTTTTTCGAAAACCTGATGTGATACAATAAAACGAGTGGTGGTTTTGTAATCAACGCCACCAAATTAGTAAAAAATGACAACAACATTATAAACCCCAAAAATCATGTCGGCCTGTGTAGTCGGTTAAACAGTTTTCACTGTGAAGTTTATACTCATTTATATCTGAACCCTAGAATAAAAATGTACTGACTCCAAATTTTTTGAAAATTGGGTTTCCACAGATTTACGTATATGTAATTTCTTCCCAGCCTGCTGGTGCAAAATAGTGTTAGATTCTATCTTTGATAGTTACAAAGATGCGCATTTTTAAATAAGATTAACTCTAACTTAACGTAAGGGTTTTTAAAATTTTCAATTCGATTTATCTCGTCTTCGTGGTTTTGTGACTTAGTACACTGGGGTACAAATAGATATACAGGATGTCCCAGAGCTCCGTATTTCTTCGATTACTTTGACAGTAAAGAAAATAACGAAATGCGGTTTCTATTGAACGATAGACATTAATTTTTTCTATGGTCCAAAAATATTTTCGTCATTATAGGTAATTCCTATATAGTGTGGCGTAACAAAGTTATATTTTTCCTTATTGAACACCCGGAATATTATGCACTTACTTGAAAGAGTTTTTAATTCTAAGAATATCCATATTAGGTTTTATGGGTCCATCATGGACCGTTTATCATTTATGGGCAATTTTATGGAAAAAAAGTACCATTTTTGAAAAATCACAACAGATTTGCTAGAAAGAAAAAGTGAATAAAAACAATTGCAACCATTTTTACTGATCCATAAAACCTAATATGGATATTCATAGAATTAAAAACTCTTTCAAATAAGCGTACAACACATCGGGTGTTCCATAAAAAAAAATGTAACTTTGTTGCGCCACCCTATATAAAAATTACCTATAATGACGAAAATATTTTTGGACCATAGAAAAAATGAATGTCTATCATCGCATTTCGTTATCGTCTTTACTGTCAGAGTAATCAAAGAAATACGGAGCTCTGGGACACCTGTATACTTGAAAATGAAACAGTTGCAAAAATAATTGACACAATAAAATGTTTTGTAAATATACAGGGTGAATTTCAAATGCAACTCAATATGTAAATTGAAGTGTCTACAATAGGTGAATAAACCGAAAATATGGTTAAACATTTCAACTTAATTCCAACTCTAACGAGACGCTTCTGGATGTAATAAATCGAAATATGAATAGCCGCAGACACAAAATTTTGAGCAAACAATAGCCGATCGTATTAAAAAAGCAACTAATCTGCACACGTGAATACCAGTGGCGGAACTGATGGTGCAAGATGGTGCAACTCAATTACAGATTTTTGCAAGTTACATAAATTCAACATTCAGATTCTAAATTCGCATTTTATATAACATCAAGAACAAACAATTGAAAACATTAACTTACTCGGCCTTAATCCTCTCATCGGCGGCGGTCCCCTCGGATGAAATTTATGCCCTGCACCTCTCAACCCCTGTCTTGGCGGTGGTGGAAAATCCGGTCCTCGCATCATAGGCGGCCTCGGCCCTCCAAATCCATCCCTCGGTGGCGGTGGTGGGTAATAATCCCCGCCCGGCGGTGGCCCCCTTCCCCTCGGCTCAAACTTATCCCTGAAATCCCTTCGTCCTCGTCCAAATCGTTCGTGTTCGTATTCATCGCGATGCATCCGTGGATGCATTGGTGGACCGTCCATCCAATCGTCAGGATGATCCATCATCGGCGGTGGATAATCGTCCATCATTGGTGGCGGCGGACCGTTCATTCCATGATCATAATCGTCCGGAGGTGGTGGACCTCGCATGTCGTACATGTCCATATCCACAATGTCGGGATTCATTGGTGGACCTCCTTTGTACATGCGACGATCGATCATTTCAGGGGGTTCAGGAGGTAGGTCGCGAGGCGGTCTGTCGTGATTCGAGTAGGGTATCTCGTTCGGCATCGCCATCTGTTGGAGACGATCGTTGAGGGTCTTTTCACGTTCGCGGCGTTCCATCACATCTAAATCACGATCGCCCCAACGGTTCGGACGGTCTCGGCGATCGTCTTTACGACCTCGGCTATCGTCGCGGTCGGCGTAACCGCCGTCGCGGGCCAAGCCCCGTCCGCGGTCTCCTCTATCCCTGCAACAAATAAATAATTTTCATTCCTTAATGTTTTTCACGTCCATGTTGTGGAATTTGGTAATCAAGTACACTAATAAAATTTAAATAGAAAAATTACATTGCTGCATTCAGGCATTATTAATTATTATTATTTCCAATGCTACAATTATTATTTAAAATATTAATTATTAGGTTTAATGTCTTAGAATGTCTCGGAATTCTACTTTCTAAATTGTTATGTAACCTTTAAAGAATGGAAAAGTGTATTACTGTCCATTTGTCCACTATTACATTCCATAAAAACCCTAATTTGCATAAGTATACAAAAAAAAATATTGGCGCTAAAATAATTTCTTTAGATAGCTGTAATTTCTAAATCATAGACTTTGACCTAGAGGTGTACGTATTGATTCGATGTATCAATATTATGAAAAGCAAAAAAAAAAAAGCTACATCGATATGCTCAAGGCAAATCCTAAAATTTCCAATTCGATTTACTAATTATTAAATTCGGTGTTTGTAAAAATTGACAGACGACATCGTGGCTGTTTTCATGCAGTATTCACTTTCAGCAAACCCCGTTTTTCTGTGAAAGCTGAATACTTTGTGTTTAATATCATAAAATGTAAGTTTAGTGAAATAATTTGTTTCGAGATTATATTTTACAGTTTGTATACACGTAACTTAACCCAATTTAATCTTCAGGTCAAAAATAATTGAATAACTGAAACGCATCAGAGAAAAGAGAATTTATTTTCGAGAAATAGATGGAAATAAATAGTAAGCGAAATAAATGCGAGGTAAATGGAGCCATGAATAAATAGCATATGCTTCTTATTTATTCCGGAAGTTCCACTAATTTACTTCAACACATTCAAAGGCACCATACTGGTGCATATAAGTATCTCAATACATGACCAAGGGAGTGCTTCAGGTACTGGTGGAAAAAGTAAATAACAACGATTGGACTTGCTCATAAGTCATAAAAAATTATGCACTCAAGCAATTCAGAAATAGCAACTATGGTTTCAAAAGGCTTACAGCCTTACTCGGTTCTTGGAGATAAAAGAGTCATTCCACTAGAAATAACTCTAGAGCCAAGATATACTATGCCCACCAGGAAAAAAAAATAGGAAAGATGTGAATAATTTATTTATTGAAAAAAATAATAAAACTTCAATCGGAGCTATCAAATGAAATTTGATTGAATATTGAAAAAAGAAAAGATTTTAAAATCAAAAAACTTGTCAACTACTTATTTTGAAACCTCGCACACTGCAGTGCACATTGAAAAAGAGCTACAAAGTTCTGTTAATAATTATTATTGATCTCAGAAAATATTACTTCGGTATACCAACTAACAATGGGGCTAATGAATTACAGAATGTTATTTTTTGTTTTTTATATTTTTTTAATTTTTCAATAATAACAATAAATATTGTTCTTTTATTTATTTAATATAATCTGATAAAAAATGAGCACAATTTTTAATTATAGATTTCAAATATCGAAAGTAAATCGATTCAGCCGAGATATATTACCGATATTTCTTTTTTAATATCGGTAAGCCCAGCTCTACTTTGACACTTTGAGCAAAAAATTGAAATATTAGTTTGTCATTAAAAAAATATACAGGATGCGCCAGAACTCGCGCCCCATAGAAAAATTTCAAGTAAGATAAGATACCAGGAACATGAAAAAAATGTTTAAAAAATTCTATCTGTCAAAAAATTTTGACATTTATTTTTTGACATTTGACATTTTTTATGTCTATTTAATGATACTGGTGATCTTGTATATGTTTTTTTACAATTATTTAGTAAAAGTACAAAAATTTTGCCAATAAAAACCACAAATAACATTGAACAGAGTTACAATTTAGGCTACAGCTTCCTGTCAAAGTGCAAACTTTAAACCCTCATAACTTCGAAGTTTTTTTAACATTTTTTCCATGTTCCTGGTATCTTACTTTATATGGCATTTTCCTCTAGGGCGCGAGTTCCCGAGTTCTGGCGCACCCTGTAAATGTTGTAAAACTTAAAAACTACATACTTCGAAAAAGAATATTCTTGAAACACGATCACATTTTTACAATATGTTTTCGTTTAAAAAAAACTCAAGAGTGCTATTTATAAACAGGTTAAAAGATTTCTAGGCGTGATTACTTTATAGAGCAAGAGCCCGTAGTAGCCAGACTTCCGTCATTTTATAAAAGTTGAAAATTTGTCAGCGCATACTACCAACACAGGAAGGAACCATGGGCAAGTATGAAGTTTGAGTCATCGTGGCTTTGGGAGATAACAGATAGCAAAGAAGTAAAAAATACCAACTTAAATTTATTGAATAAAAAAGCGTAATTTTTTTATAGTTTCTTCGGAACAATATTAGAAATCACCTCATCCATTGCCAGACACTTAATATCGTGGCAACCCCTTATAAGACACCCTTAAACTTTAATAAATCGTAACTGTACTTACGTTATAGTGTAAAAGCTGAATTTTAAACATGTCACTTTGGTAACTATTAGAAGATGTTTACTCTGTAGCCAGACAGTTTTGACAGTTCTAACCCTCGGCCCGACAAATATATAGGGTAGCTGTAGGCTTCCCATGATGATACTTTGTCAAAACTGAATCAACTTTATTTTATAAACAGCACTTAGAACTGTCGAAACTGTCTGGCTGCTGAGAAAACATCTTCTAATGGTTATCTAAGTAACATGTATAAAATACGTAAGTACAGTTACAATTTATTAAAGTTTAAGAGTGTATGACAAGGGGTTGCCACGATATAAGTGTCTGGCAATGGATGAGGTGATTTCTAATATTATTCCGAAGAAAATAGTAAAAAGAAATTACGCTTTTTTATTTGATAATTTTAAGTTAATATTTTTTACTTCTTTGCTACCTGTTATCTCCTAAAGCCACGATGACCCAAACTTCATACTTGCACATCGTTCCTACCTGTGTTGGTAATATGCGCTGACAAATTTTCAAGTTTTATAAAATGACGAAGGTCTGGCGACCGCAGGCTCTTAGACTATTAGGTTAGTGTAAGAAAAAAAGTTTCTATATCCCTATGTCCTTGCTATGCTTCCAATGCTCATAAAGGAGTCCTAAAAGAGTTTTCTTATTTTGATCTAGGGAACCACCCCTCGAATCTTATACCCTGACTATTTTGCATTTTTTTGATTAATATATTTATACACTTAGCGACAAGATGACAGATAAATTAGTGTATGATATGTATGACGACATACGCCTATTGCGAGTTTTTTTAATGAACTCATACTAGCATTTTAAAATGGACTAAATATTTTTTTCAAAAAGTAAATAGTTGAAGCAAAAAATACTTGCGTTTTGGGAATTTTTTTTAAATGTGCACCGATCTTAATTCCGAAAACAACCCCCGTAGTAATTCATATCGGACAGGCTGGATTATAAAAAACGTCCCAAGCTAAAATTTCATTACTTTTAAAAACGTTGCAATACTTCTTTGATCAAAGTTGAACAGTTTTTTGTTCTCAATCGTTCGCTTGTCTTAGAAAAAATGAACAAAATGTTCTATTCTTTCCACAGCCTACTTGACTTTATTTAATTTAAAAATTGCCTAAAATTATAAATAATAGTAAGTGAGCTCGTTGAAAGACAATTTAATGAGGAATTTACAAATAAAAAATATACAGTATACTTCATTTAAAAAACTGAAATTGATGTCATTTCCGGTAAGACGTGAAGCAGCATTGATTAAATATAAGTTATGCCAAACAATAAAAAGAAATTGTTCAACTTTGTTCTAAGAAGTATTGTCACATCTTTGAAAATTATGGAGTTATGGCTTGGGGCTTTTTTAATAATATATGTATAATCCATTTAGAAGCATTTTCGGACAAAGGTCCTTTGGAACTTTTTTCTTATACTGACCTAAGGAATCACCCTCCACAATCTCTTAACGTTTACGGGCATTGCATTTTTTAGAAATATGTTAAAGTAGTTCTCTTGAAGAAGCCTTTTTGTTATTACTACTTGATAGTTTTTGCAACAACTGGCAGCACTATCGTCATCAAATCGGACAATACGATGCCGTTTTTTTTTGACAACACAATTTACATCCTAAAATAACAAGACGCTAGACGAGTACCACAATAATTCAATTTTCTCAAACCGCATAAATCCGCTTAAATCTACCAAATATTCGTGCACGTCACATTACAAAATCCCCACCCTTTATACTTCACCTTTCTCTCAACTCACCTATTCCTCTCCCTATCTCTTTCCCTACTCCTCCTCCTCTCCCTGTCTCTCCTATCGTCGATATCTCCCATATCTTGTCTGCTGAACTGCGCCAACGATGCTTGCAATTGCTCACTTAACAACATCGGCCTTTCGGGCTTTTCCGCATCTTCCATTTCAATGTCCATATTGTCATCGTGTGGAGCAGACAGACCAATCGGCGGCTGTGGTATCATCCCGAATGGCTGCGTCATATTCATTAAGCTATCGTCGGTCGCCGACGCCTGTCCTTGGCCTTGTTCGGCCCCCATCGGCGGCATCAATTGGCCTTGGAATGGTGACCCTAAACCGACCAACTGATTGGGCATTATATTGGGGGGTGGGACTCCGATTGGCACATTCGGAAGCATCCCTGGAGGGATTCCCAACAAACGATTGCCGAATTGGAAGGGCGAAACGAGAGGCAAAGCCATTGGAGGCGGCTGCAACAGACCGGTGCCGGGCACTGGAGGCGGCTGACTCGTGTCGACCGAATCAGTCACTGGTGGGAGGGCTGGTTTGGGGGTGACTGCCGCCACTTTGGCCTTCATCCATGGTGGCATCGTGTCTTCGTCGATCATACCGCCATCTTCAAGCATTTCGATGTCAATGTCGGGCTTCAGTTTACTCCAAGGGATGTAAGAGACGCCGAGATCACCCTCCCAGTAGTCCTTCAAGTCTTTACCTTTCACGCCTTTGCCGGGGGCCCAGGCAAGCTAAAAATAAAAAGCCGAGTTTTATTCAAAAGAAGAATCGCACACAAGCGAGTAAGATGACAGGGAAGGAGAAATGAATATTGGAAATTTATTGCAAAAATTTGAAACTGGTGGTGGCAATTAAAAATAAATAAAAATATTATGCCAGTTTCAAATTGCGCAAACAGACGAGACCCTGTAAAAAATTGAAAAGATAAAGTTATTACGTATAAATATTACGTACTCACTCATTTATTCAAACATACATAAAGAATGTGGAAAAAGTATAGATCCGATAAAAAAATACCCATATATTCGAGAAAAAAATTAAACAGTAAATTGTTTGGTACTTGCTGACTTTAATACTTTTAAAAAATAAACACTTTATGTAAAAACGTCTAGTTCCACATTTTTCCACACTCACTATAAAATGGAGCAATAAATTGCTAAAAAATATTTTTAAATAAAAAAATTTAGAATCAAAAAATAGCTAAGCAAAAAAATAATAATGCTTAAATGTTTTTTATCGATAGACAACAATTATGCGATCCAAAACCATCCATTTTTTATTGTTATTATTGCTCCACATTTGATGTGAATTACGACTAATAATTGAATATCCACTTATACCACACCAACACACCACTCATATTAATTAATAATACTAATAACAACATGAAAATATAGATAAATATGACGTGCACGAATTCATAAGGCCTTTGGTCTTTTCTCAACAAATAATTATATACCTTTGAAAAACTGCAGCTAAGAGAAAACTGTTTGTTGACACGTTTTGAGAAAATTCGCAAATTCATTTAATTTTTTTTATCGAGGCACACACTTTTACAAAAACCACAAAATAAAAATCAGAAATACTCTTCGCACCATAAACCTACCTGTGATTCCATAAACGACTGTAGTAGTTAAAAGGATATAAAGTACCCGTTGTAACAATAGTTTTTTTCCTTTCTTTGATTTGTCTTAGAAAATGTCCAAATTCAACGAAAAAAAAAAACACTTGATACATACATAATATAAATACAAAAACCGTACGTACACGAAATGCTAAAAAACCTCGTTTTTAGCTACCCCGAGAGAAGATTTTTGTTAAAAAAATCATCAGCAGCGAGTGAAAAACCATAATAGAAATATTACAGCCAAAGCGGATATCATTACCACGAGAACCAAATTAGTCCGACCATTAATGACATTCTAGCCAAGTTTAGATTCTATTTTATTCACAATCATGTTTTTTAATCAAATATAGGTAGTACAATATCTGTTTCTAATAAAATTTATACATTGATATAACTGATTGTGCCATTTTTGACATGTAATTATGTTTCTTATATTTTTTTTAAAGTTTAATTGTTCTAAAAAAAATATTCGATGCAATTATTGCAATCATATTGTAATGTCTGAAAGTGAAATAAGAGCAGCTACTAAAGCAGTCTAAAATCATAGGTAATTTTGGATATTACCGACCGAGAGGTGCAATGACGTGTTTTCCGATCTCTAAAAGGTTGGAAATCAGCATTACTATGATTGTGAATAAAATCAATAACATATAGTGTCAAAATCAATCAGTGTTACAATTCCGTAATGCTAACAATTTTATTATCGAAAAAAAGCGAGCTCGAAAAAACAATTTCCAAGAATGTATTCACGCATTTTATTTTCAAAAGTGTTCAAGTCATGATTTAAGTTGGTGACATTTAAATTCTTATTTTATTTTAAATAGTTGAAAAAACCTAAAATAAAAGTTTCACAACATCTCGATGATATTCGTTGTATGTAATTAATCGATTTCAAATTAATATAACTCACAAAAATATTACTTATATTCAGACTCGTAGCTAGAAACAGTTTTTAGGTGGGGCGCCCAAAATTTTTAGTGGGGCTTGCTTTAGTGGGGTTTTGCAGTTTTGTATAGTACACGTTTTGCTATAACTAATGTTACTGAAAGGTTCCAAATTTCAATATAAAAAAAAAAACAAAAAAAAGTACCTCCATTTTTTAAACCTAAATTTTATTCAATTACAATATTGCTAATGCAGAGTGAACCAAAAGTAACGGACAAAAAAATCTTTTTAGTGGTCGTTTTTCAACAAAATCCTTGAACAGGTCGATTTTATTTTTTTAAATGCTATATTTTGACATTATAGTGACATTCGTTTTTGAGTTATGACATCATTTTTAATTTTTTTTAATGACAACTGATATTTTTGTTCACTGTTTTAAATAGCACACATCTTTATCTTTCTGATAATAAAAAAAAATTAAAAAAAATAAAACTTAAAAAAATTAAAAAATATTGCAAAACAAATACAAAAGGCTTTATCTTTTTGTTCTTGCCTTATTTTATACGGGGAAATGGTTTTTTGTATATTTTTAAAAATAATTGGCATGAGAACACATAATATGAAACTTAAACACAAAAAAATAAAAACAAAAAACAATCACCCGCTATAAAATAAAACAAGAACAATAAAGCTCTTTGTATAAAACTTTCTATAACTTTTTAAGTTTTTTTATTTTATTTTCTTCTTTTTTGCATTTTCTTTACTTAATTTTTTGGATGTTTTTATGCTTACCAGATAACAATGTGTTTATGCGTTGTTATTTATAAAGGAAATTGTTAAAAAAGACAAAGTTTTAAAGTAGGGCTCAGAATATTCAAAGTACTTGACCCCTCCCTAGCTACGGGCCTGCTCCTATTACAGAAAAAGTTGGAAATTTTTTTAAACTAAATTAGTATATCAATCTAGGAGTATTTTTTGAATAGAAATTATGTATGTCCAGCAATTAGTAATAACGGAAAAATGCCAACAAAGGCTACCATTAACTTAACATCTAAAATGAAGAAGAAAAAAATCCTTAGATTAGATTTTGTTATTCCGATTGACGCGAGATTGGAAATTGTTTATTTTCGCGTATACATAATTAAAATTTTTAATATATTATTAGTAATGCAGCACTTGTTCACAAAACACACGTTTTAAACTTATGGGAATTAATTAACAACAGAAAGCTGTCTTTTCTCTAATTTCCCTCTTTAACAAATATTGAATTTCGCTGAAAAACTCTACAGTCCGTTGAACCGAAAACAATTTTTCTCTAGACTTTCTTATTAAAATTTTCGAAATAAAAAGTAACCCGTTCTGTTTTAACAAAATCAAGAAATCAACTCACCGTTATGGCCTTTCCATGCAGCAGATGATTCTTCAATTTAGTAAGACACCTCGCAGCATCCTGTCTTCTGTGCATTACAATAAACGCACAACCTCTTGGTGGTATCAAATCGATGCTAACGATATCACCAAATTCACCGAACGTATTCGACAGGTCTTCCTGATGCACCAATTTCGACAAATGTCCGACCCACAAAGTCGTGCTACATACTATCAAAACACATAAAACACTAATTTAATAACATTAACTAATTTATTACCGCTCAGATTATCCTTTTTGATGGTGGGAAGTCCACGTTTTTTTCTCTCTTTATCCTTCTCCGTTTCCTTCTCTTTGACTCGGTTTCGATCACGCGATCTCGACCGATGCCTTCTTGATTTCGAACGTGAACGTGATCGACGCGATCGACGATCTCTATCGCGTCGTTCGCGTGATCTTTCTCGTGATCTGCTACGTCTTCGACGACTATAACGGTCCTCCGCCGGTGAAGGGCTACGAGAATCGCCATGATCCAAAGTTATCACCTATACCAAAACGATAAAAATCGTAGAGAAAATATTGTATGTAATTCGTACGTACTTCGACATCGCCTCCGTTATCGCCTTCACCGCTAACGAATTGCACATCGTTATCACTATTTTGGTGTTGACCCATTTCGTACGGCGGTTGAGGTTTGTAGCCCGGTGGTGGTTGAGACAGATCGGTCGTTGGTGGAAGGTAGTAAGAACTGCCCAAAAGAGACGAATTGGTGCCGGGTTTGAACTCGCATTCGGCGGCAAAAGGAAGATTCTAAAGAAAAAGTTTCTTTTTATGAATAATCAAAATAATATTTTTAAGCAAGAGTTTGAAATTCTGATACAAGCCGCGCAGCGGCGAGTTGAACAAATGATTGTTTGAATAGCCTTTTGTTATGAGTATTTTATACCATTTTTTACGCTGTTTTTTTTAATAAAAAATTTTTAAATTCAGGAAATTTTGCGTCGGTTGTTGACACGTCACTCACGCAAGTGTTGGAAAATTCAACTTGAACATGACTTGAACTGATATTTGTCGCTTGCGTAATCTACGAAGAAATGAATTCTTAAAATTTTTCCATGTAAGGAATTTCAGAAAATTGGTAAGAATATTGAAAGCTATTTACCTTCAACGGCATTGTCATCAACATTGAAAACATAAAATACACTAAATTCGTTATCGGGGTTGGGCTGGTAATGTAATACAAAAACGAATAGATTTTTCTTAAAACGATTCCATGAAATTTTGATAAAAACGGTAAATATCGATAAATAATCAAAATTTATTAAAACTAAAAGTTCTAAATTTCATGTTTTCAAAAAAAAACTATTATTATTTGCTTCGCTAATAACCAAAAAAATAATTATATAACAAAATTTATTTTCTTAATTAAATAAGTAAATTCCAAATTTCTGAATTACAGTAATTTCCTAAAAATTTTAGGAATTTATTCAATTAACTGGCTAAAATTAATACGTTTGAAAAATGAAACTTTAAAATTTTCTTTTTTTTAATTCCTAAGAAACCTGAACCAATTACCTAAAAATTTAGATAATTCTTTATACTCTTATAAAAAACTTATAAAAATACAAGGTGTCAGAACTTGCGCCCCAAAGAAAAATTTCAAATAAGATAAGATACCCGAAACATAAAAAAAATGTTTAAAAAATTCTCAGTCAAAAAATTTTGACATTTATTTTTTGACATTTGACATTTTTTATGTCTATTTAATGATACTGATAATCTTGTATATGCTTTTTATTTTTAAATTATTTAGGAAGGGTATAAAAAGTTTGCCAATAAAGGCCCCAAATCACATTAAACAGAGTTACAATTTAGGATACAGCTTCTTTGTTTCCTCAACTAATAGCCTGAAGCAAAAAAAAAAACTTGGAAAATTATTTTTCCAACTCAAATAAACAGTCAATGTGTAAAATTTAATTTCTTATTACTTCGAAACTTTTATAGATATACTTTTTTTGGCGCACCCTGTATGTTGAATGTTTTGAACAAATTGTCCGAAAATTACAAAATAATAGAATTTCTCAAGATTCACTCAAATTAAGAGAAATCTCGTTGATTAATTACTAATTACCAATGTTTTTGTTGTTTTTAAAAAAAATTAGTCGAAATGACAGGACTTATTAAACTAAACAACACCATACAAGTAAATGAATCAGAACAATATTCTTAAAATTTAGAAAAATATTTCCTATTTCCCAACATTTTTATTTTATGTAAATTAAAATTGTTAATTTTTTTAGGAACATCTGTAAGTTCAAATTTGTTAAAACACTTTCTAATTCGTAAATTGACCTATTTATAAACTATTTAAAAAAATAATCATGTAATATAACAAGACCATCGTTTTTAATTTTTATTTAAATAATTTTTTGAATCTTACAATACCATTTTTTTTTGTAATGAGAATTTGACGAGAATCTAAATTTCCAAATTTGAACTAGTAAAATTGTCTGAGACAAAAAAGTTTGAGTTCAAATTCAAAATAAAAAATTCGATAATAAAAAAGATGGTCGAGTTATATTTGATGAAATTATTTTCAAAAGTACCTACTTAATAAATAAAGATTAAATGAATAATTTAAAAAATTCATCTGACAAGAAGATTAAGAAGTTTTATGCAAAAGACGCTTACGATTGGATGAAATTAACAGATTTCCTCTAATAATATCTAAATCTTATTAAAACTGACCCTTATTTTATATAAATCGTTAGAATTCATGTTAGGAATTTTTCTACAATTCACTACAATTTCCTATTGCACTTACAATTTCAATTTATTTTCAAAATATCTCAAAAGCTTTTAAACAAATACAAATTTCTGAAAATCAAACAAAACCTATAATTCTTTGGCTTGAAAGTCTTTAACTTCATGTAAAAAAAAAATAAAATTTAGCAACGTGTAACAGAAATGTTTGCATTGTAAAAATTTATGAATAACTTACAAAACTCCAACTTTTGTTTTTTCCAATGAAAATTTTATACATTTTACTCAGAGAATCTTAAAATCCAATAAAATGTTCAGTAAAAATTCAACTAAAATGTTGTAATTTGTAACTCGTATCAATTTAATAATAGAGTTTTGTTACCATCATTAAAGTTTAGCTTTTACTTACAAAATTCATCACAATTTTTAAATAGTTGAAATTTTGAAAAGCTACAGAATATGCCAAACTTTAAACAAAATTTAAGATGTTATAAGAACCAGAAAAGTGAATTACCATTTCACCATGGTGAAAATTCACCACCCAAATAATCAAAAAAATAATTTAAAAATTTTAATAAAAATTTACAGAATTATAGCAAAATCACCTAAATAATTTTATTGAATTCACTATCTCATTTCATAAAAATCGTTGGAAAGCAAGAAGTTAGCAAACTTCTCGAATTCATTAGAATTCCACTAAATTTGTATTTAATCATAGTTTTAGCAGAAACTTTCTAGAATTCACTCGAATTGAACAACGCAAACTTAACCAAAGTTTCATACAATTTACCACGAAACTCTTAGATTTACTAAATACTTACTTAGTGAAAATCTAGGTATAAATTCCTAATTTGCAATTATAACTTTATAATTCTAATCGAAAAGTTAAGAAGTTAAAAAAATATGAATAGTAAATTCTCAAATTCACTTGAATTCTCTGCAGAACTTTCAAGATTAAAGTTTTTCACATCTTTACAGGTTTTCTAAAACGGAAATGCAATTTTCCAAAATTTGAATTTTTGTAAGACATACTCTTATAAAAAAAAAATTATCATAAACCTTTGTAATTGGCAAAGTTTTTTAGAATTCATCCTGGCCTTAAAGTTTTAAAACTTTTTAATATTTGTCACGGGACAAAAAACTACTAAATTTATCAGAAACATGTCGGAAAACTCAAAGCGATTGTGAAATTGTGACAACTTTCCATTCATCCACAATTCCAAGAATTTTTTATGGGTGTCCGGTATGTACGATGGATATTAAAACATCCACGAAACAGTTCCAACTGGACACCCATTGATTTCCACTTCCTTTAAGAAATAACTTTAGCCAACTTTATTTTTCCTACCGGAACAGTTTGTGCCAGATGCTTATCAAACTCCTCTTCCTGTTGTTTCATCTCTTGTAATTTTCTCAACTTGTCGATATCCAATTCTCCCTGTCCCGCAGTCATCGTTTGCTGGATAGTCTGAAGTTGTCGCAAAACTTCCGGATTTGTCAACAAATTGGAAACAGAGTCGTTGGGTGGAGGCGGCGCCGGTCCTGCTTTCGGCGACGAATGAGCTTCGTCATCGTCGTCACCATAATCAAAATCCAACAATTTCTTGTCGAAGTGAACTTGACTATCCGTTTTTGAAGACGAGTCGCCGCTGCGTGTGAGTAGGCGTTGAAGTTGTTGGAGTTGAATCAGAATATTTGGGTCGGTTAAATTCTGAAACAAACCAAATAAAATAATAAGTATAAAGTCACGAAATTATTAATTTACAATTAGAAGTTTTAATAAATTCCCCAAACGCTCTTCTTATCCATAATTATGTATTTCAAACGAAAAAAAAAGTAAACCATTTTCTAAATCCAAAATGAAAGTAATCAATTACAGTAAAACCTCGATTATCCGAGTTGGGTAGAACCCCATAAAATTATCAAAAACTAAGATTGTCGAAATAATAGATATTAAAATTTGTCGAAATTTTGTGCAACCAATCTCTTAAAATTTGTTTATGAACTCATCAAACAAAAAAATCAATTTTTGAATTATTGGAAAATTGAATTATAGAGACTCCACTGTATACAATTTGAAATGGTTATAACATTTTATGTGAAATGTCAATGTTGTACTTTTAGAACTAAGATCAAATATACAGTGTGAGACAGAGTTGGGTGTAATTTATTTTATCAAAGCTTCTTTAGGTCAAAACCAAGCAGTTATTTAAATATGGATTTATAAAGATTTAAAAATAGAAAATTAAAGCAAATGTTTACAATGCTCCCCTCCAGCAATATCCTGTATTTTCTTAAAGCATTTTCTTATTAAGATGTATTAAGTTAATTGCACTATTTTAGTCTAAAAAAATTTTGATAAAAAAAATTACACCTAATTATGATTCGCCCTGTATAAAATTCGAAATTGTCGCAATAGAAAAAATTACTTAACAACTGTTAATTTTCCCTATTGTAATTTTACAATTTTTTTAAATGTAAAAATTGAACAATTTAACAATAAAATTGTAAGTAAAAGCAAATCTAAAATAAATAACGCAATTCCATCGACTCAATGAACTCAATTTGACTATAAATAATACTTAAATCTTAATATCAAACAAAATTATTAATTATTAACACCTGGTTTATATAATGACATCAAAAGTTTTTGCTAAAATAAAATTAAGAGATGTAAAAAAAAATGAAAAAATGATAACGCTGACAATTGATTAAACACTGTGATATACAGAATGTTTCAAAATTAAAATATCTAAAATTATTTCTTTCACATGTTTGTGACAAATTACTGTAAATATACAGGGTGCGCCAGAACTCACCCCAGAGAAAAATGCCATATAAGGTAAGATACCAGGAACATGTAAAAAATGTTTAAAAAATTCTATTTATAAAAATTACGAAGTCATGAGAGTTTAAATTTTGCAATTTTGACTATTTATTTCTGTTGGAAAAATAATTTTCCAAGGATTTTCGCTACAAGCTATTAGAAGAGGAAACAAGAAAGCTGTATCCTGAATTGTAACTCTGTTTAATGTTATTTGTGGCTTTTATTGGCAAAATTTTTGTAGCTTTACTAAATAATTATTAAAAAAACTTATACAAGATCATCAGTATCATTAAATAAACATAAAAAATTGTAAAATGTCAAAAAATAAATGTCAAAATTTTTTGACAGATAGAATTTTTGAAACATTTTTTCCATGTTCCTGGTAACCTATCTTACTTGAAATTTTTCTCTGGGGCGCGAGTTCTGGCTCACTCTGTATAAGGAAATTTTGTTACAGTACTTATTTTGTTAAGATTGGGTGTTCAACAACCCACATAATAAAAAATATAAATAAACTCGCCTTAAATTAACTTTACCTAAATATAAAATTATCAGAGACCAGATAGGTATTTAAACTTAGTTTGAAAACAAAGAGTTTATCCAAAATTTCTAGAATTCTTGAATTAAAACAATCCAATTACTCATTATTATTAACCATGATAACTATTAATCAAAAATAAAATTTGATAAAAATTTGATGAAACACACTAGCAATTCAAAATGGTTAAGCTAGCAAATTTAAACACATTTCATTACAATTGAATTGTATTTTTGTCAATGATGTATTATTTAATATACAAGACCTTAAAAAATAACTCCTGTTTTATAGCTTTACTCGTAACTTCGATTTAAAATAAACTCTAAAAATTGAACACTACAATTAAAGAAAATAAAAAAAATCAACATTAGTTCTGTTTTCGAACTTTTTTGACATTATTTTCAAAAGTATTACAAATTAATTGATTAGTTCATTAGTGAAAAGTCATAGCTACATGTAAGTCAAAATACAAATGTATTAAAAATAAGGAAAGTAGAAAACTGAATAACAGCAAGTGTCACTGTCAGAATTACCAAATGTCATTTGACTTTTTAACATTTTCCTTTTGTTCATTAATATTTTTTTACTAACACAAGTATTGTTTTATTTTTTTGAAATAAATATGTACATAATTAAAGTTCAGCCGATTCGTTATTTGATCTGTTAATTTTAATTTTTAATTAACTTTAACCTTTAATAAAAATCTTTATCTAATTACGAGTATTATGGATAACCAAAAAAAGTTGCTCAAAAACCAATGTTATAAAATTTAGGTTTAGGTAATTAAAAAATGTTCAATTTTCAAACCTTCATCCTTATCAAAAAATATTTATCATCGTGACAACTATTTTAACTAAATTACTTGTTGTGCACTAACGATTTTTCTAGTTTAAATTTTTAGCGATTTTTACACTGACATTGGCAAACTTAATACAGAATTAAAAATTAATAAAAAAAATCTTTTCATCATGCTGAAATCACCAACAGTAATTTAAACAGAAAGTTCTAAATAATATGTTCACCAAAAGTATCAAAATGATATTGATTACTTATTATTAGAAAATGGTTTCAATTTTGTAATAAATATTTTTTAGTTTGATTCTAAATAAGTTCATGCATTCATGAACACTATTCACCTATTAATAAACAATGGTCAAATAGATTTCTGTAGACATCAAAAATATTACAAAAATACAAATTTTTGATGTCTTAACCAACAACGCTTCTAAATTAAAAAAAAAACTAGTTAGGAATCGCCACTAGATATGTGAAATTTTTGAGAAAACTCAGAAAATAACATTACATAATAACGGAACTACATTTAAAAAACTGAAGTCAAAATATTAATATGAAAATATGAATTCCTTTGTGATTATCAAACAATTAGAATTAGTTCCAAATTTTTGTCTTTTTGTACAAGTCTATACCACCATAAATTTTAAATAATAATCACAAATAATATACAGGTGTGTCAGAACTCGCGCCCCAGAAAAAAATCAAGTAAGATAAGATACCAGGACCACGGAAAAAATGTTTAAAAAATTCTACCTGTCAAAAACATTTGACATTTTTTATGTCGACTTAATGATAACTATGATCTTGTATATGTTTTTTATAATTATTTAGTAGAGATACAAAAATCTTGACAATACAAGTCACAAATAACATTAAACAGAGTTACAATTTAGAATACCGCTTCGTTCTAATAATAGCCCGTAGCAAAAAAAAATTGAAAAATTATATTTCCAACAGAAATAAAGTCAAGATACAAATTTTAAACTCTCATAACTTCGAAATTTTTATAGATAGATTTTTTTACATTTTTTCCATGTTTCTGGTATCTTACCTCACATAACATTTTCTCTAGGGCGCGAATTCTGGTGCAGCCTGTATGTAACTCAAAAATCAATACACAATGCAGAGTTACCCAAAAATAAAAACTCTGATATAAATTTTACATAAATTTCTATTATTTGCAATTTTAAAAATTACTTCCATTTATAATTTAGGTTTTGACCAACATAATGCAAATAACAGAATTCAAACAGTTTTACATGTAAGTAACTCTCTTATTTTTATCCAAATCAATTAATTTTTTAACATAAGTATATACAAATTCTGAATCTGATTCAAATCCCGTATTTTGTTCACTTTATATCCACTATGACTTGTTACAATCTTCATACAGGTGAAAAAAAATCTTAAAATACATGACTTACTAAACTGTCACCAGTCTGTCAAAAATAAAAACAAAGCTTTTGACAACTGTTGACAGCCCAGTCAATGTGATTACAGTACGTTGTTATTAAACAATAATTCTCAGTCGCAAGTCTAAAGTGAACAGTTTTAGTACCAAGTTAGCTCCTCCGAGATGAGCCGCATCAACACCTTGTTGTGAACCTTTGGTGGGCGTCTTTTGAAGAGCGGGGGAACCTAATACGAACAGGTCATTTAGACAAATACCATCGCCATACAACGTGCCAAAACAGGCGAAAAACATTCCGGCACGTTGTACATTTTACTTAAAAATTAAAAACGACAAGCAACCAAAATAATTACCAACCTTTGTTGCCGTTCGACTGCATCGGAGTCCCCAGCTCCTTGTGGATGGGGTTGTTAGGGTCAGCGAGGTCAAAAAGCGGTTGGATGACCTCCGGAGCAAACACCTGGTTCTTCTGCCATAGGTTGAGCACTCGGATGATTTTACTCTACATCAAGAGTTTAAAAAGGGGCTAAATAAACCGCAGAAAACTTACTTTATCCTCAGCGGGGCACAGAAATAAATTGATGAACGTCTGTCGCATATTCTTGGCAAATCGGGGGGCGAAAACGTCCTTATCGGCACCGAATTGGTGTCGAGACTGACGCACAATCGAGTCGATCACGTATAGACCGGGCACTTTGTATTCGGGTTTGCACTTTAATATGAATTTTTCCACACTTTGCACTACATGTTTGTAGAATTTGATTGCTTTGATGGCCCCCCGAGTGATCGCCGTCATCTTGGCTTTGGAAATCGGGGGCTTTACCTCGTACAGAGACGAAAGCTGCAACGAAAATGGAGCGGTTAAGGGGGCTATCAAATGACAAGTTTTTTCCTACCTCCGAGTTAAATGCCTTGACAGCGTCCATTGTTGTGGGTAGTTTGTTGCAATTAAGCTAAATTATGTACCATAATAACGAGTTTTTTGCTGATTTGGAGGAAAATTGTACACAACAAACTATCATAAACTGGCCGCCATTTTGGTACTGTCGTTTGGTGACGTTCGGAAAAGTTCGGCCGGCTACGAACTAAACCGAAGTAAAATTGACGCACTACGTGCGCATGCGAATCATTTACTAAATCAAACCGCGATATTTAAATTATTTATTTATTCATTATGTGAAAAAATGACAAGAATTATATTTAGTGTGTAATGTAACAAATTTAAATAAATGTATAACTAAATTTCAGAACCTGCCCAAAATCCATACAGCCGATTATTGCAGATGAGTCTCACGGACAAAAAATACAAAATTTCCATTAGAGAAAGCACAGAAAATCCAGTAAAAAGGCCAAGAAGCCCCCCAAAATTTGCCAAAAAGTCAATAGGGCCGTAAAGTTCGTTCCGCTCAGACGTGATAAAAGTGTCCGACTTGAAAAAAATGGTAAGAGATGATAAGTGGGTGCTAAAATTTTTTCTCATTTAATACAATATAAAAAATGTGTCAATTTTACTCGTTTGGCCAGGGTGTCCCATGGGCACTGTAGGTCATTTTCCAATTCCAGTCACTTTGTGAAGTTTCAACTTCGTAAGTTGTGTCTGTACAAATCGGAAGACAATCGCATTGGCTGTTTTTTTTCAATGACTTGTTATCTGATAATTTTAAATACAAGTCCTTCGCTTGTAAAAATCCTGAAAATTACTGGTTTTATGTTGTTTGGCTGAAAATGCATTTCACTAACTTTCAGCTTCTCTCATGCAGGTTATTTTGCCTGTACCACACATCTTTGTTCCATTTTCTCCTACAAAAGCCAAAAAAATTACTTCTACATTTTTTTAATTTACTAAAGTTGTAATTTATTAAAACCCTAATTATTATTTATTATTATCATAAACATATTTAATTTTTTTGTATATACAGGGTGTTTCACACAACTTTACGATGCTTGCGCCTAATGTTCGCACTCAAATATACAAAAGTCACAAAACACTGGATACAAAAAATACACTTCTAACTATTTAATTTTTGTAAACCCKTGACAGTAGTTGTCAAACTAATCACTGTTTCATTAATAGTCATAAACTTCAGTTTTTCACAAACAATTATCATTTGTTCTATCAAGAGACGGCATAAATATAATTCTAGTTTATCTATCTTAATCACTAACTAACTAAAAACGTTGTAATTTTTTAAAGGGTGAACAAACTAGAGAAAATTATTCAATTTTTCAAAAATTGTAATCGAGTTCGTATCGGAATATGTATTATTGATTGCACCTCGTAAAATTACGTGAAACATCCTGTATATACTATCATCTACAATTTTCTATTAAAATTTTGAAACAATTTAAAAACTTAGCATTTTTTTAATTTTAAACTTGTAGTTGCAGATATTGTATTTGAAACAAAATACTCATAATTTCATAATTTCTCAAAAGTGAGAATTCTAATTGTACTACATAGCTTATAATCTAAATTAAAATTTTAAAGGCCAGTGCAT
>NW_025401050.1:460002-461520 GCF_015345945.1 Tribolium madens | reverse complement strand
CAAACATTCAAATAAAAAAAATTATTTGGATAATTACCTACAGCATTGGTAGTTAAAAGTTTAATTATATCTAAAAAAAAATATATATCATTTATAAAAAAATACAGAATTTTTTTACTTAAAAACAGATACAAGTTTAAGTGACCTTTTTTGCGAATATGACCACTATTATTTAATTTTCTACTAAACTGAAAATCTGAAACTTCAAATTTTAAAAGTTGTAACTTACCACTTTAAATTTACTAAAAGCACTTTAATAAATAGAAACTGAAATTTTAAATTGTTTAAATTTTGTGTTTAAACATTAACTCGATCGTTTTAAAATCATTATAGTAGTAGAAGCGGAAAGTTTCGCTTTGAAAAATAAAATTAAGAAAATTAAATAAACAAACAATTTCTTACCTAATAAAATAAAATTAAATCTTATATTTAACTGTACTTAGTATGAAAAGACTTGTCTTTTAATTTTTAAGTTTTTCAAATAAAATAAGTCAAAAACCTCTGAGTAGAATTGAATTAATCGTAGAAAAAATTACATTCTACCTCAAAAATTTGTAATTAAAAACGATACGTATAAAAATATAAATTTATACTTGGTGAACTCAGTATCTAACAATCGGATTTGAAATGGTGAAATTTTGTGTCTAAAAACAACTTTAGAGGATCAGTTTGAAATTTTAAAAATAAATGTTAAAATGCATTATAAAGACTAATTTAATTAAATAAATTTTAACACTTACTTGGCATAAAAAAATTCACACACTGACAGCGACTCAACGTATAGTTCGTCAAGCATTCCAGTTTACAGTTGAGCGAAGTATAGATTTTAAAGAACTTCAAATGCCTCTCTGAGGGAAAATAACAACCCCGTCTTTTGGGATGATACATTTGCACCCTGTCCGAAGTGCTGATCATCACCGGTTGAACGGCCCCTACGACACTTTGGTCTAAAGGTACTCGAAAATACTGCTGACTTGGTCGCGGAATCCTCATCGGAGAATGCAAAATAACTTTATATCCTTGAAGAGAATTTTTTCGGCAAGCGTAATCCAAGTAATCTTTGGGAGTTAGTATATTAAGAGTGAGGCCGTTTGAGGCCCCAGCAAGCAAAGCTCGACGAGGATATGCTAAAAATTGAGCGTTTTGAGTGTAGCCGTGTTCTACCGACCATTCGGACATTTTGTAGAGGGAGCGTTGATAGTCCTTGTATTGCAATCTAAAATTTATAAAATATACAGTTGAATAAAGTGAAAAAACCAGTCCCTGCTGGGATGCCGACCCTTCTAACCACAAGAAATCAGGGTCGTAAATTATCGCATTACAAATTTGACGTAGTTTCAAGATAAATTCCTTTAGGAGCCGGTTTACAGAAAGCGAAATAAAAATTTAGTTCACAATTTAACAAATTATTTTTTGAAAAAAAATATGCATTAATGATGACATGACGAAAAAACAAATCATTATTAATTTAATATTTTTTTTAACTGTTTTCCAAAATAAAATTATTTTATAAATCAT
>NW_025401050.1:455699-457917 GCF_015345945.1 Tribolium madens | reverse complement strand
AATAATTTATTTTTTGTCAGTTTCATCTTATTAATGCATAATTTTCTTAAAGAAATGGTTTTTGTTAAGTTGTTTATTTAAAAAAACTAAACATTTTTAGTTAATTTAAAAGTATTACAATTATCAAAAAATAAATTTTGTAGCAGTACTAAAATATTTCCAATAATTTAGCGGTTTTTTCCTGGTTAAAGAAATAATTTTGATTTGTTTTCAATTACAATTACAAAACTAATAGAAAACTTAGGGCCGATTTACAGAACGTGTTAATCCCAATTAAATTTTAATTTGAAGTACTTTAAATAAAAAACTTGCAGTTAAGAATAGTATTTGATACCTACATATTTTGTAACTATAAATAGATATTAATAATTAACAAAAATGTGTATTTTAGGTATATACAAAGTGTCCCAAGTTTTAGGACAGGTACAAAAATAAATACCTATTTCTAATTGATTAAAAAAAGAATTTTGATTTTTTATTTCGTACTCAATGTTAAAGAGTGCTAAAAAAAAGAATTTTGATTTTTTATTTCGTACTCAATGTTAAAGAGTGCTTTTATCAACTAATTTTGGTAGATAAAATAGTCTTTTATCGTCTAGTAAAATAAAGTAATTTTTATCTACTTTGACCAGTATATTCATCAGCCAGACACAAGAAATTTTGGTATGGCAGTGAGACCTTAAAAATTAAATTTAGAGACAAAAATTAATTTGCAATTAACTGGAATATTTTCTGCATGATAAAATTCTTTGATTTTTTTCTGTGGTATTTGTAAAAATAGAATAATGTTAATGATAAAGTTGAATAATTAACATTTCAATATTGAAACTCTGAAACTTGGAATAATTTATGAGGGGGTTTGCGGTGATCAGGCCAGAATTTATTGACAAAAGAAAAAGGTCCGCAATGACATTTATGACGAAACCGGGCTCTATTGTGAAGCCTCCGCTCTATTGTCAATGCATTAGGAGCACATCATCTTAAACTTGGCCATAAAATACCAGAATTCCTAATTTTTAATATTAAAATGTTATTTACTCAAAATTTTAACTTTTACATTATTCAATTTTTACAGTTACCATTACTAAAAATCAAAATCAAGAATTTTATCATGTAGAAAAGATTCTAATTAATTATTTTTTTTCCAAATTTGGTTTTGGGATCTCACTGACATACGCTAAAAAATTTAAACAATATTAAAGCATCAATGTCAATCAATGTCCACGTTGAGACTATCAAATTTAGTTATTCTGGCAATTGAACATGACATACATTTTGTGTAAAAGATTTTGCATTGAAAAAAACACAAAGAGTACATTTTTAATCTAACTTTTTAATTTAAACTAATAGGGACAGAAATAATTAATAATTAATTAATCAATAATCAATAAAAGTGACCACTTTTGGCGGTAATCAACGATTCTCTTAATTTATCAAATGCAAAATAATGAAAAATATATATATATATATATGTAATTTACTAGTCAAGTTAAGGTTTAGATTTTTTAAATTTGATCTGATTTAGGAGTAAAAGAAATAAAATGATGGGTGGCGCTAGTTGGCTGGTTGGCTCTTGTGTGACCCTTAGGTATAACTTGTTATTTTTTTATTAAATTATAATCTCTCTAGTTATACTTTTTTGCAATACCCGTACCGATTACTAAGTGATGAGCACTATGTATAATTTAAGATCCTATTGTACACTCAATTGGCAAATAAATACCGTGCGATCAAAAAAAATAAATAAATTAGAGTAGGCGTCTATTAAATTCTACAGTTGACAACACAATGGCTGGGAATCTGGGCTGGAAATATTCCACACAAACTGAAAGTGAAAACGACCATTCACCGTTTTCGTCTTGTACAGCATTTTTGTAATAACTTGCAACAATAAAAAATTTCTGCTCTAAAGTGAACATTATTTCACTTAATTAAAATGAATAAACCGCAAACTTGTCAAAGTTTCCGCTGACATTTGATGTCAAAAATCAGGATTGCCATCTGAAGGAAGGAAATTTCTGGTCGGCCCCGGGCGGCCAAAACCCACGGTACGCCACTGATGGAAACAAGCGGTTTTTTTCTAAATCATTGGTTTTCAGAAAATATTAATTAATCTAAATTGAAGTATTATAAAAAAAAGTGATTGTATTTTGAAAACGAAATTTGGTCTTGTTTTTGAGTTATGGAATTTTTTTGTCAAAATTATAATTTATGTAAA
>NW_025401050.1:427371-454829 GCF_015345945.1 Tribolium madens | reverse complement strand
TTTTTACATGTTATCAAATAAAAACTCTAATAAAAGAATTAGTACTTACTTGTATCTACCTAAACCAAGTCCTATTCAGAAAAACAAATTTTACATTTAAAAATGAATTAGTTTATAACGACGTAGAGTATACAGGATGTTACAATTTAAACGACCCACCCCGAATATCTCAGAAACTAAAAAGACTTTGCAAAAACGCTGAAACAGGTCAATTTTGTTTCCAAGGGGGATATTTTTTGCACACTCAGTAACCCCCTAACCTCCACACACCCCAACTTTAAAAATTTAAAAGGCACCACCCTAATTGTGGCACATCATATGAAAGCTATTTTATTAAGATTTTCAAAACTTTTTACCAAAATTAAATTAGATCTATTCATGAGATACAGGATGTTCTAATAAAAACTAACCAGAAAGAATTTGCAAAAAAAAACTAAACAGGTTAATTTTGTTTTTCAAAGGGACTTTTTTGACACAAAAAAAGAATATGTGTTACAACTGACCCTACTGACAAATTTTAAGTCAGAAAGTGTTACTACTTCATACAGAAAAAAAACCTTGTGGAAAGTAACAGAAGTGGCGTTAGCTATGGCACGAGTTATACATACACTTTATCCCTGTATATGTCAGTCCTATCCAACATATTAAATGTGTAACAAATTCCTTCGTCTGTTAAAATTTTAACAAACATTTGATTACAATCGTATTTTTCTCCCAGATACATGCAATTCCATTTGATTAAATTTGGTTTGATTGTATTTAAGAGGTCGAGAAATTCATCAGGAAAAGTTTTCGGATTTGTGTAATTAATTTTTTCGTGGTATTTGCACACAAGAGCCATATATTCAAATTTCAGGTCTCTAAAAATGATTTCAATTTTTCTAACTTAAAATTAAACTAGTTACCTACTTACTCGTCTTGGGTCGTATTTCGGTGTCGAAGCTTCTTTTGCATAATTTTCGTATAACTGAATAAATTCTGCACTGATTTCGATTCTGGACAAATTGTCACAGCAGGAAATGGGATTCGATAAATTGGAGTTCCCTGATTCGCAAAATTTACAATCACCGGACTTCCATCCCATTTTTTGTAAACTCCATAAATGGAAAAAATGCAAGCAGTCAAACAAATCAAAAAAACAGTAATCCACCAAACTCTTAAGATTATTCCAAAGTTATTAAATAAAAAAATTGATTTGTTTTACCTTTCAAATATTGTTCGTTTTTCTCCAAAGTAACGAAAACCGTGAATGCTTGTAGAATTGCAATATTCGCGAAAATATGTTCGAACATTTTTACAAAACGAGTTTCCAGGTTTCTCCATCGTTGCAAATTGATAATTAAAATAGTAATTGGGTTAAAACAGAATAATGAGTTAGGTGTGAATATGAAATTTATTGGGTGTGTATAATAATGTGTACACGAAAGTTCATGTTTTATTATCAAAACAAACATTAAACAAATTGCCCAAAATGATAATTAAGTGATGACGATCTTATTTTAACAAAAACTAATTTCATGTAAAACTCAACAAAATTTGCAACAATTGCAAAAATTGTTAATAACTTGGCAACGTTATAATCAAAATTGTAAAGATAAAAATATGTAAACTGGCATTATAAACACCAATTATGATATTATTCATTGTTTTATGTTTATTCTTTCACAAATCGAAGAATTTTTTATTTTTATTAATAAAAAAGATTTCTTACAAATTTATACAAAAAAAAAGAAAAATCGTAGATGGTGGATGATTTTAAAATTTGGTTTAGAAACCTAGATGTTGATTCTAAACAACTTTTTTTAATAACTTTTTACAAAAATAGTATATTATATTATGGGTAGTCTTTTTGTGCTAAACCCAGAGATTGAACGCCGAGTGAAACTAAGTAGGCGAAGTACAAAAATACCTTCTATTCTGAATGACATATACTATTTTATTTTCTAGCGGATCACAAACGGAAATTTGGACTCTGCATCAGCCTTTTTGCTATTTTTGATTTTGACTTTCCGGTTATAAAAAAGCCACTTCAACCGTTTCTATAGAGGAATACACAAAGGTGCAATTTGCGACTGTTTGAAAATAAAATACACTATACCAAAAGTTAAGGAACAAACAATTTTCCTAAATTTTTTGGTGATTTTTGGAAGACTCTAACTCATCGAAAAATGATCGTATCTAGATTTAAAAAAATTGTGAAGCTTTAAGTTTCTAGTTTTAAGATCTTTTGGTAAAAAAATTTTCTGGACTAAGGTTTTACGCAATCCTACGTAATAGCGCGAAAAAAAAATCTATTTTTTTTGTTTTTGTTTTTGGTCCACGGGCGTGGGGAATAGGCCGGAGAGTATGTTCGTTCACTTTTAATAAGAATGCTTTTTTTATATTCTCTTAACGTCAATTTGTCGGTGAGATATCTGACTTGAAAATGAAAAAGAATCCTTTTGTCTTTGACTCTTTGATCATCAATATTTCAGAACCAATGATCAGTAGTATCATGATTTAAAAAAAAAAAATTCACCTTAAACATTGATTTAAAGAAAAGAGAAAAAAGTAACTTTTTGAGTTGCTTTAGTAAATCCACCGCGTATTGACTAATATTGATGGAGAGACTAATGTTTTTAGGTATTTTTACAGCTAATGTATCCCCCATAGCTCTGTTAATTTTGAAATTTTTTGATGTAGTGTAGTTTGTTTTTTTTAATTTCCATACATTCCCACCAGGTGAATAGAAACTATGAAACCAAACGTTTTTTGCTTAATCTATTCATTAAAAAAAAGAAATTGATGAATGATAAAGTATGTACTATAAAAAGGTAATGTATTATCAAAGAGAAAATTTTTCGAAATTTTCTTTTGCTTTTGAGTTTTACAAAAAAAAATATTTTTTTAATGGCCACCCACTATAAAACCATTTTTTCAGAAAGAATTACTATTTATTATCTACTTTATACACTTTGTACATATTAAATTTTTAAAAAAAAAAAGTTTACATAAATTACTTTTTTGACAAAAAAAATTAACTTAGATGCTTTTTTATACAAAGTGATCCACAATGACTGAATCTGTTGGCAATTCTGTCTATAATTTTTAAAGGTTACCATTGGAGTAAACTTTTGATTAACAACAATTGCGGAATTAAAATTTCGGGCAGTATTGTCATTTTCATAATGTAAACTCTGAAACAACGTTTACATTAATAACCTCATTTTTTAATCTTGTCATGTTTATATCATTTGGACTTAAAAAATAGCGTCACCGACAGAAAAGTTTAATTGTCAAATGTCAGTCATGATGACAGTAAAAGGTAGTTTACAGTAAACTTTTTGAAGTGACAGAAAAATACTGCCCGAAATTTTAATTCCGTAACTGTAGGTACGTCCAGTATTTGTCAAGCAAAACCGTATCCGGTTGCAGTGTTTCAAATTATTAACAAAAATACATTCAAATCTGTTACCAACAGACTCAATCTTTCTGAATCACTTCGTACAATAAGCGGCAAAATTATGAAATAATCTTGTTTATTAAAACTGAAAATATTTTGTTTTGACAAAAATGCTCGAACAGGTCAATTTTCTTTTTAAGAAATACAAAATTTTTAACTTGATTTAAAATTGTATGTTTGTGTTTTGTTGATGTTATTTTACTTTTTGGATGATTTTTTTCCGAAACTTTATGTAGTATTTATTATTTTGTTTTTGTCATTTTTTAAATTAAAAAATTTATCGAATTTGCTAAAAAAAATTAGTCGTTTCCATTAAAAAAAAAAAAAACGTCAATGACGTCCTTCCTTAAAGATTGAGAATTTTTGTCAAAACAAAATATTTTCAGTTTTAGAGCTCATTCTGGTGGTATATCTGGTGGCGAACTGACAGTGACAGAAAAGACACTTGGAGTGCGCCCACTTGGTTAAGATAAAAAAATACATGGGAGTACTTTTTTTCTCTAAAAATTTTGAAGACAAGGATTGTTAAGAATATCATTTTTGAAAATTCTTTCCATGCGTTAAAAATTTAATAATTCGTTCATCATTCTTCATCTTATGATGTACGAGTACCTACTGTAACCGTACCATTTGTATTTAATTATTCGGTAAAATGTGTTGCCTATGCATTTTTGAAAATTTTATTTGACTCTGCGGTGACGGATCACGCCACAGTGGGAAAGGGGGGATTTTGTTTTTTTTGGGGTTTTCGAAAAGTGGGAAAACAAAGGAAGGTGTGGTAGTCGTCGTTGGGCAGGCGAAGAGTGAGGAGAATTTTGTTGTTTTTCCTTTTTGAATTAAATTTTGGAAATTGTTGGGATGTCGACTACACCCGGGGGTCTTCCATCGAGGAAGAGAAGGAAGCGTCGTCGCTTGGAGGAGGCTGCAGAGGAGACCGTGGGGCTCAGGAAGATGAGACCGGACGCGACAGGGGGTATGACTAATTACGTCACCAAAAACYTAAATTCTGTATCGATATTACGTGAAAATTGTGCCMAAAARYTTGTTTTCTTCATAATAATCATGATTGTTGTTAATTTGCCATGAGTTCTGTAAGTGGATAATTCGTCTGGTAAAAGATTAAGTTTTCGGGTTTGTTTTATGTAACGCGAGATGAAAAGTAAAACTTCTGTAGCTTCTCCTGGTTTCATGCATGCTGCATTGCGWTCTGTCTTTTACTGTTCTTTACTCTCCTTTAATTGGGCAATCATATCAGCAAAGTCCRGGTAGCTGATAAGTAATAACGCTTCCACGTACACAGGGCACAAAAGAGGAGCTTGTCGAAAAAGGACGGTTTTTGCCCACTAAAGAGACCATAGGTACAATACCATTGTCGACTCGACAGAGTTGTAGGGTTTCGAGACGCGATTGTTTGATTGATTGAGAGTCCTTGATATATGTTTTTCTTCCTTTCTCCTTCGATACAGCGGTATCGGAAATTGTGTTGTAGATTTTTGGTACATTGGATTCGAGGTTTTCACAGTAAAAAAGAAAAGAAACTGTTTCATTAGAATACCTTGATTTGTTTTTCAGAATGTATTTATTAATTGTTCGAGTTTTTTTTGTTGTGACATAATTTATTTGATAAATTCATTACCAGCAAATTTCCTATTGTTGTTTTATTTAATTGTTGAATTATACTTCATATTAATAAAACATTAGTGTTTTATTTCTTGATTATTTAATTTTACTCCCATCCGTTTGTTCAGTGCTTCGAAGAAACGACGAAGGATTATTACGAACAAACTAACAACAACAACGTAGGGTTATCTTATTTTAAAAAGGGTCCAAAACTACTCCGATCACACGTCATGAGCAATTCTCCCGCTCAAATTTGAATTTTTCTAGAGCATTTTGAAATGCCGCCATTGAATACAAACTGTAAGGTTAGACTACTTATTATAATTTTTTAAAGAATAACAGTAGTTTTAAAATATTATTTCATACGACGCCTATGAACAATATTTTTTTTTAATAGTAAACACATGTTTAGTGTCAAAATTCAATCATTTTTGACAACGTCAGTTCGCCACCAGATTTGGAACAAGCTATAACAAGTTTATTCCATAATTTTGCCACTCATTGTATAAAAAAATATTAATAGTTTGAATACTTTTGGTGTGCAAAATAATTGCCATTTTTTTAAGTTAACGGAAAATTATTATTATTGTTATTATTTTCCTGAAATATATAATAAATTTTGTAATTGTTTGACACGTGTAAATATTTAATTATTTTGAATTTAGCGGGAAATTTTCTATTTGTACCGACATTCATGTAGCCAACATCACCACGCCAAACAAACAAATAATATTCATGTTGTGTTGCTCTTTATTACTAAATTCTTTGTTTAAATATTTTCGGTACATTTCTCATGTTATCATCTTTTCGTTACCAAACTTTCCCTGCCTTAAATTCCCTCAAAATGAAAATAAACGTCAAAAGATTCCCTAACAAGTATTGGTACCCCTGGAAAACAAGGTTAATAAAAAGTGTCAGTTGATTAGACCACTCAGCTTTTAAAAAAGTGATTTAAAGCTATAGAAAAGTTCTGTGATAGTTAATTTGATGGTATATAACGTAAATAACCCCCCCACAACCGGCACCATGTCAAACAAATACGAACCGTAAGTGTCTATTATTTCATTCATTGTTCGATGTTTATTTTGTTTGGTGGCCAGCTTGAAACACCACGCGGAAAACTCGGACAGTGGCAGTGGTGACGACGAAGTGGGGCCCTACATAACTGATTTGGGAGCTATCGAGTATCCTCCTGGTGAACATCGATTACAACATCCGTACTGTTTGTGGTTCTCCAAGAGGCCGTCACAGGTGCAGGGCTCACAAGGCTATAGCCAGGCTTTGCGGCTGGTGGGACAGGTTGGTAAAGGCTTTTATAATTTGTAATCAAGAATAGTATAGAAAACTGTAAATTCATTCATATTTGTAGATATTTATTTGAAGCATTTTAGGTTTATACAGAGTGTCTCTGTGTTAAACTGTCCATATAGTTGTAACATACTGCTTTTAATGATAGTAGAAAAAATTGTGTATTCTACTTTAGAGAAACTCTTACTTAGTCCTTGAATAATGTACTGCATATTTTTCACATTACTTACCCTCAATTTGTTATTGATTTAACTTTAAAGTAACTTTATCAACGAACAAAATATTTACTAAGGTGGTCTTCGCTGGTGTAGGTATCTTATATTTGACTAGAAAAAATTTTACTTTAAAGATGGTCTGACCCGAGATCTGTTTTCAAATCTGTGTGAAAAATAAAATTTATGGGTGGTGTACGAAAGCATTTTAAGAAATCTTATTAATCTTAAGAAGATCGTAGATGAGACTTTCTCTAGAAATCAAACGCAATAGGGAAGGATCTAAAAATAATAATTAAAAATTCGCCTTTAATATTGGTCTTACGAAACTATTCAGGTCATCACAAAAATTTTGTTAGGACTACTTTTATTTAAGAATCATATTTCAATGATTTTTTATTTATTTCTAATACAAAATACGGGGGGTATGTCAGAACTCGCGCCCCAGGGAAAAAAATCAAGTAAGATAAGATACAAGGAACATGGAAAAAATTCTATCTGTCAAAAAATTTTGACATTTAACATTTTTTTATGTCTATTTAATGATGCTATATCTTGTATATGTTTTTTATAATTATTTAGTGAAGGTACAAAAATTTTGCCAATAAAAAACCACAAATAACATTAAACAAAGTTATCATTTAGGATACAGCTTTCTTGTTTCCTCTTCTAATAGCCTGTAGCAAAAAAACTTGGAAAATTATTTTTCCAACAGAAATAAATAGATTCAAAGTGCAAAATTTAAACTCTCATAACTTCGAAATTTTTATAGATAATTTTTTTTTAACATTTTCCATGTCCTTGGTATCTTACCTTATATGACATTTTTCTCTGGGCCGCGAGTTCTGGCGCACCTGTATTGTTGTACTGATAACCTGTGCAATTTTATAGTTTTAGAGGGTTATAAAAATTTAATTATTGGTATATTCTATAAAGAAAATTTACTGCAGATATCAGCCTGTCCAGTTTTTAATGACAAAGTTACTAGGTACAGCAACCTATCTGCATAATAATAAAATTATGTTTGTTTTTGTATTTTTTTTGCATTAATTGCTTCGAAATTGTTCTTTCTGAAAGTTAAATTATACAAATGAGAATATTAAATCGTATGATTTGTATCTACAATCTAATCTTTTGGCATAAACTAACTACTTTACGAAAAAATAATTAGTACATTATCAAATACTAAAAAAATGTGATTATTTTTATAAAAGTATAAATTTGTTCTAAATTTCTTTTAGCTTCCGAGTTTTGTTAAACTTTTAATTTTTTTTAAATATCAAACCTTGTAAAACTTATTTTACAAACACTATGATCTAGACCTAGAAATTACAACTATCTAGATTTTATTCAATTTTAAAAACAAAGTTCAAAACATGATCACATTTTTAATTGCACTCTAATTAATTTTAAATCTAATAATTAAAAAAGGCCACTTGGTTCTATACTTTTTGTTCACCTTATACAAGAATTTGGTCAGACTCATTATTCCTCGTAAATGATATTAAATTTAGATATTAAAATTGTTATTAACACATTCTTATTTTTAATGCAAATTTAGTTAAAGGGAAATTCATGTAAGCCGTTGAAACTTTAAAAAGCGCCCTTCAGTTTTTTATTTTCTTTATCTCTAAGAAAACCATTTTGGTTTTACACTATTTACACAAAAAGTTTTCAAAAAGAAATTTCGATACGAGCCGCGTAGCTGCGAGTTTATTAACAAACGATTGCTTGAATGGTCTTGTGTAACGAGTCTTTTATACAATTTTTTTATTTTGAATTTTTTATGCTGTTTTTAAATTTTAAAGAAAAAAAGAAACTTTTGCGACAGTTGGTGATACGTATACAGGTTGTTTCAGATCTCGCGCCTTAGAGAAAAATTGCCATGTAAGGTAAGATACCTAAAACAGAAAAAATGTTATGGGAAAAAATTATGGGAGTTTAAATTTTGCACTTTGACTCTATTTATTTCTGTTGGAAAAATAATTTTCCAAGTTTTTTTGATATAGGCTATTACAAGAGGAAACATGGAAGCTGTATTCTAAATTGTAACTCTGTTTAATGTTATTATTTGCTGCTTTTATTCATTTTCATTAAATCGACATAAAAAATAAATCTCAACATTTTTTGACAGATAGAATTTTTTCAGTGGTATCTTATGTTACTTGAAATTTTTCTCTGGGGCACGAGTTCTGAAACATCTTGTATAGTGTCATAAAGCCGTTGGAAAATGGCAACGTAGCCTGGCAGATAAGGTCATTTCTCCGGGAGGAAGAAGAAGAAGCCATTAAAAAATTCAACTGGAACTCACACTTGTCATTGTGCTTAATTTAGAAATTTTCAAGATTTTTCATGTACACTTTATTGCAAAAAAAAAACCGCAAATTGTCAAAAACAAAATTGTCTAATTTTTCAGAGATTTACATAGTGTGAAAAAGGTTGTATCCAAAAAGGTTAGAAAACTATCAAAAGAAATGTTGTATTTGGTGGCAGTGCAGTGTCATAGTGTTAAAAACGAAATGGAAAAACTTAATAGCAGTTTGGAAGATGCCTGACAATTATGAAATTGTGAATTGTGAGAAAGACAACGTCAAAAAACTGGCATTTATTAACAGGCCAAATTACATTATAAAAAAAATCAATTTACGTTTTTTTGCACTCAAGTGTACGTCACCAAAAATTTGGAAAACTGGTAAAAAATATTGAAAGCAATTCACTTTCAAGGTCACTAACATTAAAACCATAAAATACACTAGACTGTTGACGCACGCAAATGAGGAACATTTTTTTTGCTATTATTGATTAATTAATTTTTAATAGAAATATTTGTCTTAGGTGGGCACCGTGGAGCAGTGGTGGGCTCTGTACACACACATCGTCCGTTTGCAGGACATCCCGGCCCACCGCGATCTGCACCTCTTCAAGAAGGGCATCAAGCCCATGTGGGAGGACGCCGCCAATAAAAAGGGCGGCAAATGGGTGATCCGTCTACGGAAGGAGCAAGCGGGTCGCGCGTGGGAAAACTTATGCATGGCAATGCTCGGCGAGCAGTTTATGGCCGGAAACGAGATCTGCGGTGTGGTGGTCTCCACCAGGTATCAGGAATATCTCTTGAGTATATGGAACAGAACAGCAGCGGATCAAGCGACGACGGCCAGGATTAGGGATGCGCTGAAAAGACTGCTTAATATTCCGGCGAGTGCCACCATGGAGTACAAAACACATAATGATTGTCTTAAGTAAGGTCAAATATTAAAATGGAGTTGGAGTTATTAAGTTTGTTTCAGGGCGTCTAAAAATATACCGAATAATGTACTAAAGAGTTGATGTCAGAGAGGGAGGAGTTAAGATTGGTTGTTTTATGAATTGACGGCGTTGTATTCAGATTATTGAATTGTCAACGTGTTTGAGTCTGAGTTGCATAAAATTCAAAAAGTTGAAGACTATTTGTTTTATTGTTTCCCGTTTCCTGGTATCCAGTTCAGGTATGCAACACACCATGATCGATCACATTTCTTGATAATGATAACTTAAGAGAATTTTGCAGTTGCAGTTCTTGTTTGAAGTTGGCGCCAAAATAATCACATGGACAGAAATCTTATTACAGAAATTGCACTCCAAATATTCTAAAAACATACAATCACCATCCGAATTTGGTTTTTTGTCACCTGTGTTTGACAGCGTTGCCAAAGATATAACAAAATTCAGTGCAAGTGTAATAAAATATTGCATACAGGGTATGCTCATTATCACCATACTGCAGTCAGCAATACATCTGCATAGGTTTCATGGATTTTGATTATGAATTTTAAAATTAATAAAACATAGTTATCGCGTGACTGACACAAAGAAATTAACAAGACAGGAAACACAATTTTTAAGGTTAATGTTTATCTACCATTGGAAAACACTTAAGAGATTCAAGCATTTTTGGAGCTTTTCTATACAGGAAACATTATCTTTACAAAGGTTCAACGGCAGAAGCTTTTTTTCCAAATTCGCCAAAATGAGAATCAGATGTTTTCTCATCGTTCCAATGCATTTTGAAATTTTGATAATTTGTGACAAATAAAATTATCGAAGCAATGTTATCGTGGATTCATAATTGGTTTTTCAATCTAAAATATCCACGTTAACTGTGCAAATGTATTGTGGGTTGTATTTTCAATTCCGTCAGGCTCATTATCACTCGTGAAATACCCTGCTTAAAATGATCAATTATAAGGTTGGTTTTAAACCCTATAAAGGGAATAAAGTTTTTTAAAGAAGACGTAAAAAGATAAAAATAGTTATAAAAAGCATAAATATGGGTTTTGGCAATTAACAAATTTTTAATAAATAATAATGATGCAACTACCATTTTTTTTTATTCAAAAACTCCTAGAGACAGAGTAGATATGGAAAGATTTTTTATTGATCATGTAGGTTCACAAAGTGAACAAAAATTCTGGAACCAAACTTTTGTTTTTAATTTTTTAATCAATTGTCTGTTTTGTTTTGTTTTTGAGTTTTGATTTTTTTTCAAAATGGCAACTTATGTGAATTTTTTTTATGAAAATTAAATACAATGTAAATTTTTTAACCTTTAAATCATAGCTTTTGGAAGAAAAAAGTATTTTATAGTTGGTTGCGATTTGAAAAAATTAAAAGTTATGCAATACTCCAAAACAAAAAAATGAAAAATTGCTTTATCATTCATCAATTATTTTTTTTTCAAAGAATGAATAGTTTAAGCATAAAACGTTCACTTCCATACTTTCTTTTCACGTGGTATGTATATTTTTTCCATATTTGTATTTGTGTTATTATACAGGGTGCGCCAGACATTTTTTTATATCTATTTAATGATACTGATGATTTTGTATATGTTTTTTTACAATTATTTAGTAAAGGGACAAAAATTTTGCCAATAAAAGCCGCAAATAACATTGAACAGAGTTACAATTTAGTATACAGCTTCCTTGTTTTCTCTTTTAATAGCCTAGACCAAAAAAACTTGGACAATTATTTTTCCAACAGAAATAAATAGAGTCAAAGTGCAAACTTTAAACCCTCATAACTTCGAAATTTTGATAGATAAAATTTTTTTAATATTTTTTCCATGTTCCTGGCATCTTACCTTATATGGCATTTTTCTCTGGGGCGCGAGTTTTGGCGCACCCTGTATAAATACTATAACACCACCACCACTTTGCAGATTTCGGTGCAGTGTTGTCAAATTAACATTTTCATTTTTTGCAAAGTTTAGAAAATACTTTCTTTAACTCAAATCAAAACATCTTTGTGTTAAAAATAGAAAAATAAGATTTTGCACATTAGTAAACAATGTTTGAATTTATCTTTGATGTATTTTTATATATTTTTTATTTATTATTATATATTTTTTTGTTTATTTGTTTTTGTAAAAAACATAATGGTAATTAAAAATAACCAAATTGTGCAATTTTCAAGAGTAATGCATATTTTATTCCTATATTTTACTATTACTTACTTTTCTTTTATTTAAACATACATTTTGTAACCTGAATTGTGTATTTTTTAATATACCTACCTACCTATTTAATTTAATATAAAAAAAAAATGATAAGAAAAATAATTCATTTTAATTTTACAAGTGACAATCTGTTTGTGCTTTTGGCATTAAATTTGCAACAGAACTAAGAAAATAACTATTTATTTTTAAAACAAAACATAATTTTAAAGCATTTAGAGAGACATGAATAAAAAGTATGGAACCAAACGTTTTTGTTGAAACTATTTATTAAAAAAAACTAGTTGATGAATGATAAAGTACTTTAAAAGTGTGACGTCTTAACCGGAATAAAAGTTTTAATTTTTTTTGTTTTGGAATTTTGGAATATTTTTTTATTTACGGTTAGATAAGCTTTTTCCCCCCTTTCCAAAAATGTTTCAAAAAGTTGGGGGTGCTTTTTAAAATTTTAAAGTAAGGGTGGTTAGTGACTAGGGGATGAAACCTCAAACGTATTTTATGTTATAATTAGCTCATTAGCTTGTGCACAGCATCTTCAGCGAGAAAAATTTTCGAAAATAGCGTGTTATGTCAAAAACATGACAGAAAATTAATAAATGTCCAAATTACAGTAGTCCAGCTATTATTTGAAACTTTTAGACAAATTGGTATCATTTTTGTAACCTAACAACAGATATAATTTTTCAATCAGACTCTGGTGTCCTTCTGGGATTGGTGGAATTAAGAGTCTCGCAACTTTCTTATGCGAGCAAAAGTTACTTCTTCGGCTGCACTTTTTGGCGACCTATTGCCGCTGGCATTTGACATTTTTCTCTGGGGCGCCAGTTCTGGCGCAGCCTGTATGTTACAGTTGTAGTGAAAAAAAATTTGCTTTTTAAATAGACATTAGAATCAAGGAAAAAGTATTATAAAAACAAAGTGTTATGAAGGGGCCTTACTAGTAGTAATAATTTACAAAAAATTTTCAATTTAAAATTTTTATGATTTAAGGTTTTTTATAGCCTTCCCGGGTTGCGTAGCATATCAAAAAAAATGTTGTTTTTGAAGTTTTTTTTGCTGGATCGTAGGAAAAATTATGTGTTTTACACTGGAGGAAAGTGTCTTTTCTTCCCTTGTAATACAAATAACAATTTTTCCATAGTCCTGATATCTTATCTTACTTAGTATTAGTATACACTTGCTTTCAAAACTTTCGCGTACACCTATTTTTCGCTATATTAAATCAGGATTGTAGTTAATCAACGCTGACATTTAAATTTGAAAAGTCAAAATGCCTCGACTGCAGAAAGACTGATAGAAAGAAAAAGTTTTGATCTTTTCCAAATTAGAGGATGGGTGGACGATAAGGAGTATTGCTACTTCTTATGAGAGTATTAATAAAAGCACTGTTCTACGAGGAAAGAAGAGATGGAAACAAGACTGGACCCTGACTAGAAGGCCGTCTTCGAGAACCTGAAATTTCAAACGTGAAATAGGATGCAGTCCTCTTGGATAATTTAAGGGAAAACCTTTTTAATACGACCAGACAAGACCTTTCTTAATGTACGTAATAACAAGAAATTGATTGGAGTATGATAAATGTATTGATGATGACATTTTTTTTGCATATCATGTTTGAAACGGCTTTTTATGAAATGTATTTTTCTTTTTTGAATACAATGCGTTTAATGTGTTTAAAACGAAATTATAAAAACTTAAAAACAAAACAAAAAATTTCGTTACTGTAGGTATTGAATATTATACTTTTTATAAAGATTTACATAAAAATGTAAAAGACCTATGTACTTTTTCATTTAAACATGTATATGAATATGCTACAATAAGAACTACTCTTTTGCAAATCATGTTAAGTATGAATTATTTTGGTGCCCATTATGTATTAAAAACCCTTTGTTTGCTGATACTTCATCAAGTTATAAGAAAGTTTGTAAATTAAAATAAAAGAATTATTTTTTATAAAGTTTTTTATTGATTATCTACTTAATACAATTTCCATACATCAATAATAATAAGTGTTCTATTACATATTATATCTTCGAAATTTAAATATGGTAATACTCTTATATAGCCTAATTGATCCCCGTCGAGATCTCCGCCACATATATAAGCAAGGTCTGGGAGGTGGTGACGTTCAGGTGGAATCACTATCTCCTCAATAATATGCTTTAGCATAAAAGTTTCATCTGAAATAAAAAAAATAATTTCACGTATTAAGATAAACAAAATTTTAACCTACCCATATTTAGGTGGTCTTGTTCTAAAACTTTAATTTACCAAGTGACAAATTTGTTTGATTCGTAAATATTATTTCATTTTTTTATTTGTAGTTGCGTTATGTAGAATGATCAAACTGTAAATAAAAATTAATCACATTTGGGTGAATTTAAATACAAATACATATCTCTCCAACAAACCATAAATGTCCGTTTATCTATACAGGGTTATTCATAAATGTGAAGCAATATTTGAACCTCAAAAATGACCCATAAAATGATGTTAATTTAAATAATAACTCGTTTCCTATCTCTACTGATAAGAATTTTACAGCCCTCGGAATGTGGGTATGGAAATTTGATTTTTTTGTAATAACTTTCTACTGATAAGAATTTTACAGCCCTCGGAATGTGGGTATGGAAATTTGATTTTTTAGTAATAACTTTGGAACTATTTGACCAAATATTATAAAATTTGGAACATTTCCCTATGACAACATACCTTTTGAACTGGTAATCACGAAAACCGGATACATCCACTCAATTTCCAGTTCCAGCAGTTGCAGGTCACATTTTCTGTGTTTTTCCATTTTATTGCTCTCTTAACACCAATTTTTTATTGAACAAATAGATAGAGTAATCAGTTTCGAATAAAAAACGCATAACCTCTAATACCCCTAAAATGGACCGTTTCAAAGATATTTTATTCTTCGACACTGTCAAAATTTACGGTTTTTCTCCCGTGTAAGGAAGTTTTGACAACTGTTTGGCATTTCTCAATACAAAACGTCAAATTATTTTTAACAGATTTAAAGCAAGTTTAAGCCTTGTTGACTCTAATTCGAAGAATAAAATGTTGTATTCCACTCGTTTGAGTGTAAATCGGACGCTTTATTCCACCTCGTGGATGGTAAAATCCACTCGGTCAAATAAAGAGTCCGATTTACACTCAAACTCGTCGAATAAATAACTATTAATTTAAACTAAGGACTGCACAACGCTGAAATCAAAAAATAGGGATTTTGAATAAGTGGTATCCATGGCAACCAATGACCATGGTCACATAAATCGCTACCAGGCATCTGTTAACTTTGACGATAAATTTTTGTGAWTTTTTTATAAATTAAATGCTACGAGATCGATTTGGATTTATTGTAGATTACATTTGGAGTCTGAAGTAAACTCTTTTATTAAATATTTTCAATTAATCGCCCAAGAATCGTCCAATGTCAAAGTTGACAGATGCCTGACAGCGATTTGTGGGACCATGGTCATTTGTTGCCGTGGATATGATTTATTCAAAATCCCTATTTTTTGATTTCAGCGTTGTGCAGTCCTCAGTTTAAATTAAAATATCTTTGAAACGGTCCATTTTAGGGGTATTAAAGGTTATGCGCTTTTTATCCGAAATTGATTACTCTATCTATTTGGGCAATAAAAAATTGATGTGAAGAGAGCAAAAAAATGGGAAAACACAAAAAATGTGACCTGTAACCGCTGGAACCGGAAATTGAGTGGATGTATCCGGTTTTCGTTATTACCAGTTCAAAAGGTATGTTGTCACAAGGAAATGTTTTAAATTTTATAATATTTGGTCAAATAGTTCCAAAGTTATTACAAAAAAATCAAATTTCCATACCCACATTCCGAGGGCTATAAAATTCTTATCAGTAGAGATAGGACACGAGTTATTATTTAAATTAACATCATTTTATAGGTCAATTTTAAGGTTCAAATATTGCTTCATATTTATGAATAACCCTGTATATACAGGGTGTTCCGTTTTTATTGTTACAAATTTAAACAGGTGATAGGATATTCAATTCTAAGACAAAAGTTTCCTATATACATGTATCGAAAAATGCTTGGTAAGGGAGCTACACCCCCTGGAAGGGGGCTAATATGTTTTTTCTAATATTTCAGCAACCATTTAAGATAAACCTACAAAATTTGGTACAGATGATAATCTTTATACACCTAAACGAATTCAAACATCAAATGTCGAAATTTTTAATCAGGGGCGTACGAAACTGGGGGAGTTTAAGGTAAAAAAATACCCTATTTATTTAATTATGAGAGTCTAAATTTTGCACTTTGACTCTATTTATTTCTGTTAAAAAAGTAATTTTCCAAGTTTTTTTGCTACAGGCTATTAGAAGATGAAACAAGGAAGCTGTATCCTAAATTGTAACTGTTTAAAGTTATTTGTGGCTTTTATTAGCAAAATTTTTCTACCACTACTAAATAATTATAAAAAAAAACATATTACAAGATCATCAGTATCATTAAATAGACATAAAAATATTCAAATGTCAAAAAATAAATGTCAAAATTTTTTAAGATATAGAATTTTTTATCTTGTCTTACTTGAAATTTTTCTCTGGGGCGAGAGTTCTGGCGCACCTGTTTCGTATCTTCTCTTATTAGTCTTGTGGTTAGGTAGATGTTCCTAAAAGAAAAAAAATCGTTATAAAAATAAACAAATTTCAACTTGTTCTATCTTGTCTCATTAACACTGATAAGAAATGGTATATATTAATTTTATTAATTGGTATTTATTAATTTTTATTAATTACTGCCGAATTATCTGTTTTCTAAAGATCATTGGTTTTTATCTGCAATAATAAGACCGAAATTTGTGTCCTGCATGAGGGATCAGTCACAATTTTTTTAAATGCTGTCAAGGTCATCTTCAATCTAATTTCAAAATTGCCCATTCACACAACTAAAATTAATTTTTGCAAAATTGCTGTTACTTGATCTTGAATGTGTACGCGAAAGTTTTGAAAGCAAGTGTATTTATGTAATCAACTCATATAAAAACATCTGCAGCCATCATGTCTGACCTCCCCTGACCGGTTAAAAACTGATAATAATATCAAGCAATGCAAGGCAAATTTGCATCTCTTGTTACCAAGAGCCTTGCAATGTGCTGACTAAAACAAAATATTCGGTAATAATAGAGAACTAATGGTAATTGGTACTTGGATCTTATTAAATTAGTAACTTTTCAACACACTTTGGTAATTTTAATCAAAGCATTGGTAAGTGTGAACGTGTGAGCGAAAGTGCCATGAAAAATTAGCGGTGCTATATTACAGTAATTTATTACTCTACATTCAAAAATAAAGTGTTTATTTTTTTATATTTTAATTATGGCCATTTTGCATTATGTATAGACCCGCTGCTCCACAAATGATAAAACTTACAGATAATAATAAATCGATGCTCTACTTTGATCGCATCTAATAATTTTCTTCATAATAATATTTTAATAACAATTCGATACGACCGTAGATTAAGAAAATTTTATAAATTTTTAATTGAATCCATTGACATTAACAACAAACAACTATGTGATTTCAAAATGATTACAATAAATAATGAGCATGATTTTTAATTTTTGGATTGATTTACCTAATATTATTAAAAAAATTCAGAACTGAAAGCAAGGCGTGTTCAACATTTTTTTTTTCAAGTTTTTAATGCCTTAAATGTTTAAGGGCTTTATTTTTTATTGTGTAAATGTTATATTACTAGTCGTTATTTTATGTTATTGTTATTAATTTATTTATCTTATCACATTGTACGCACATTTTTTAAGTTTTTCCTAATTTTAACCTATATGGACCTATTGTTGGTTTAGATGATATCAAAATAAAATGTATAAATATTGTTTTTTAATTTTTTTATGGGGGCATTTAAGCATAAGCTTGCAGCACACGGGCAGCAAATGGCTACGGTGCTGGCCATTATGGGCACAGGTGCGCTGGTCTATTCTGAGCTAACCCTACAAACAAAATAAAATCGGACTCGGAGGCTTCACGACGGGAATTGTGGGAATAAATATCGCGTATGAATTTTCGAATATATTTTTTACCTTTACAAGTTGTCGTTTTCAATTATCATATCGGGTAAAGGACGTCTCTCTTTTTTGATTTTCAATTGTTTTTCCAATGAAAACTGAGAAACCCTAGAAAACATTTTTATAATATCAATTTGTTAATAACACAAAAAGCCACAACAATTTCAACTAATTCGACATAACAAAATGCACGTGCTGTGCTGCCGATTGCATTGCAATCCCTTCCACCTGTTTCAGATTTTATTAAAAAAATCCAATTGATGAATGATAAAATGTTATAAAAGTGTGTCTCAAAAATAAACATTTCGAAATTTTGTTATTTTTGAGTTCAGCAAAATTTTATTTTTTTTCAAATGGCAACTCACTATACAGGGTGATTCAGATAAGATAATGAGCCCGAGATTCTGACCATGTAACTCAAAAAACAAATTTCATTTACGTCTTAATCTAATTTTAATTGCGATTTATATTTACAATCCAAGTTATTTTATACCAGGTGAATAAAAAGTATGGAACCAAGCGGTTTTTTTTGTAAACTAACCACTTTACGAAAAAAATAATTAGTGTAGCGTAAAGTACAATTAAAATGTGACCATTTATCAAGAATAACATTTTTCGAAATTTCTTTTAGTATTCGAGTTTTGAAAAAAAATTTTTTTAAATGGCAACCCACCATGACAATTTTTTTAATTAAAGATTATGATCTAAAAATAACATCTAATTAAATAAAATTGTTTTTAGCCCGTACTTTATTTCTAATAAATTGGTAAATTTGCGTTCCGTGCTATCATGAAGATTTTTCAAACTTAACCGAAGGGGTAATTTCATGCATTTGGTCCTTGGAGAACCCGGTTTTTTGTGCACCTGCTTTGGGGTTGTTCTGGATGGAGCAAAAAATCCAATTAGAACTCATTTTCTTATATTTTTAGTCAATTCGAAACCACCCCAAAGTATCTGCCTAAAAATCAAGGCTCTCCCATGAGCATGAAACGACCACTTCGGTTAAGTTCGGAAAATCTTCGTGATGAGCTCGAAACGCAACTTTAATAATTTATTAAAAAAAGTACTGACTAAAAAACAATTTTATTTAATTAGAGGTCATTTTTAGATCATAATCTTTAATTAAAAAAATTATCATGGTGGGTTGCCATTAAAAAAAAAATTCCTAAACTGAAAGTGTATGGCCATTTTTGAGACACAAAGTTAAAGCCGATTTGAACACGTGCAAAATTCATTACAATGGCCGTTGGTGAACTAAATTAGCGAAAGGAACGCAATTAACAATTGTCAGGAAAATTACTTTAGGCCGGTGGCAATTTTAACAACTCACTACTTTAATAATTTTGAAAGTACTCAACCACTTTGAAATAATCCTGTCAGGACAGCTGGTGCCAAGGTGTCGAGGTCAGGTCATCATTTAATGATAAGGCAACGTCTGTAAAAATAAAATGGGGGTGTGAGTATCCAGTCCATCGGAGTGAGACGTCCACAATCATAATTCGTGAATAGTTAAATAGAACAGTGATTAACCCAAAATAATTATGCAAATCTATCAACAATAAAATATGTACTTCGAATAGGATCAGTTGAGCTCTGTCCGGGTATGAAAGGTTAGATAAATTGCAGTCCTGGTTTGAGTAGGACTCCAGGAGCCTAGGGAAAACCAGGTTAAGGGTCAACCCTTTGCTCATAGATTCCAACCAGCCCGCTTGCCTCTGGACGTGCAGACATCGAGAGACCACATCGCAGTCCTGACGTACAATGGTCAACGCTGACCTGTCAGTAACCACTTGCCCTGGGAGTGCAATGAGTACCTTGGTAATATCCTTCCGGACTTCCGGACCCGCATCCAATGGGTCCTTCAACCCCGGCAGTGCAATGGATATTATGATAGCGATACTACGATCCAGTGACCTAAATAAAGGGGCGGCGCCTGGGAGTGCAATGAACACCTTTTTGACCTACCACTCAGCTGCTAATCACACATAGCCCTGAGCGTGCAATGGAGYCCCTCTTCATAGCGCAGGTAGTGTTCGTTCCATTTGAGCCTCGACGAAAATCATAAACACGGTTACGAGGGTACTGGGAGTGCAATGAATGCCCTTTTGACCAACCTGCTCAACTGCTAATCKCACATAGCCCTGCCCTGAGCGTGCAATGGAGGTCCCGCCGACACCGATGATGGGCTCATTCCAGGATACCTCAACCAAACGGGGCACTGGGAGTGCAATGACCACCTTTTGGCACCCCTCCTCCAGAGACTATTCTGCATCTAGACCTGGTTGTGCAATGGGCGCAGGTGCGGTGGCCGCTCCAGAGTGCTAACCCCACAAACAAAACAAAAACCAGACCTGGAGGCCTCACGACGCCGTGACCCTCCAGAGTCCCCTGTTGGACTAGACTCAGCGGTGCYATGGACAGGTAGTATCCCACTGACCCGCCCTGCTCGACGACTAGCCGTGGATAAAGGAGGATAGACAGACTAATAGTTTAGCTCGACATGTCGGGGCTCAACTTAATAATATTCATCAATTATCAACAATCAATTCAAATATCAATCTCATWAAATATTATCAACTTCAATATCTTCCAATTAAATACCATCGACTGATTTATAGCGCATCAAATCAACTACAGTTTGATACTCTACTCAATACTCACACAGGTTTCTGATGAATGTTTTCAACAATGATAAATATCAACATCACAGCGATTAAAATAATTATTAAACGACTCACCCTACCGTTGATATGGCAAATATCATGAATCTCTACCACTTATTGGATTGGAAAACATCACACACCAATAGAACCAAGATTACTCAGTGATAACTCACTCACACCAATGGAACCCAGATTACTCAGTGACAAACTCACTCACACCAATGGAACCCAGATTACTCAGTGACAAACTCACTCACACCAATGGAACCCAGATTACTCAGTGACAAACTCACTTTTGAATTAATTTGCAATAAACACTCACACTCGAACTCAAACTACCCCGATGAAGTGTGGGTTAAAACTAATTCTAACTCGACGATTTTTGGAGAATTGGTTCTCACAGTCTTAAAGACATCTGGTTTCGATCATCGACCACTCGGGGGTGGCTTGACTTGACCCTCGTAAATATTCCAAGTTTTATGGGTTTTCACAGAAAAACTCTCGAGGTCTGTTTATAAAAACGTATTTAGTTAATTACTCGAGATTAGAAAACGATGTAAGTATCAGGAATAATATTGCAATTCACTACAGAAAAGTGAGAAAAAAAAATAAAAATTACGGTGGAAAACCTTGTCTTACACAACTGATGATTTCTTTTTAAATTAGTAAAACTAAGTAAGTGTCGAGAGGTCAAGATAATTTATAATCGACTCGTCCTTGTATCCGAAAACGTATGTCCTGTGCGTATGACTGTGAAACGTCAAATAAAATGACAAGTGGAAAGGTAAAATATGCCATGATCAAGAAGATGATGATTTTAATAACTAAAATTATGATTTACATTAAAAAAAACGGTCTTATGATTATATACGTCGGCGATTAATTTCAGCCCATTTTGCTGTTTTACCTTTCGACTTGTCATTTTATTTAACTTTTCACGTGCAGTTAGTTCAAAAACAGACATAGGTACTTACGTTTTCAGATCCAAAAATGAAAAATGACTAGATTACAAAGTATCTCGATCTATCTAATGTTCTTATTTAAAAAATTTTAGGTCATAAGGTTTTTATATTAAAATTTAAATATAAAAAATTAAAACTTTCGGTTGGCAAATTTGGGGAGGGGGGGGCTCGCCCCTTGGGCCCCTCCCCTCGATCCGCCCTTGTTTGTGAGTCCTACAACGTGAACAACCGTACAGGACGGGCCTGATAGTGTAAAATCTGTTTTTTTTTAAATGGAAATGCCAAACAGTCTTAACGTTGGCATCACTAGTAAATTTATTAATGGTAATTCTAATAAAGGAAGTTGGCAGTTCCGGTTTTTTGAATTAATTTGAAAACAATGTCAACACAACGTCAACACAAAAAATTTAGAGACGTAACACTAAAAAAGAAACAAATTCGGTACACTAACAGTTTTTCGAAATTTGGAAACGAATAGCAAACAGGAAGTTAAAAAAAGGGCCTGTTAAAATGTAGACGCAGTTTGTAATGCAGGTTCGCTTAATATTCTTAATTTTCAGCAAGAAATCGACAAGAATACAAAATAAACATGAATGAGAAAGAACCTCGGAAAGAACGCAATTAAATTAGTGTCTTGTGCATTGTTTTTTGAGGAATGAGTTGAAAAAGTAATAATTTTGAAACTAAAGCTGAAGAAGAATTTATAAAATGCATCTTCAAAGTTTTTGTAGCAAAAATCTCATTTTTGTCCTCAACATTGTACTTACTTGCGGTGTGTTTCTGTCAAAACTATTAGCACTGAATTCTGTCTTTAGACCTTAGGTAATGATGTCTGTCCTCAGGTATTCAATTATAGCGCTTTCAAAGAGGAAACAGGCACACAAGATTCATAAAAGTCAAAATTTTGACAACATCTCAATAGGAACACATAACCATAATTTTTTAACAAAATTTCTAGGGACAAAAACAAAGAGCAAACAAAATTTGTGGCTATGGAGACAAGCTGATACCAATTTTTTTACTAAAATTTTGACATGGTAATTTCCATTTAAAAAAAAAGACCAATTTATCAGTTTGCATCAGTAACAGTTAGCGACTCAATTTTTCCAGATAGTCAGAGTGAAGCCGGAGTTAGAGCACAGTGCATATTGAAGTGTATAGTGGGTTGCATTTGGATTAAAATGCGCTTGCGTAACCAAACTATTGCCTGCACGGCGCAAGACGCAACAGGAGTGCAACAGTTGATCGGTGGTTGTTTGTTTATGTGGTTGGGTGTGGTGGTATCTGGTGATACGTGATATGTGTATGACTATGTTTGTGATTGTGTCGGTAGTGGTTTTCAAACTGCAAAATTCTAAAGATGGACCACTATTGTGACGGAACTAACCAGTCGAGGCGTCATGTCAGTGCAATGAGAGGGGCCTTAATCGGTAAGTTTTCTTATTTACTGTGGATTTTTTTGCGTTTAAGGTCAAGAAGTGCATCATGAGGTATTATGAGATGTTAAAAAAATTACCAAAATTACAAAACTGCACATGAATTTTTATTTCGTCTTAGGCACTTGCCGTTTTTAGAAAGAAAAACACGCAGAATTCGGAAACGGATTTGCGTTAATAATGCGACAGTACCTAATAACTGATAATAAAATAATACATGTTTTTTTAAATCTATTAACTATAATAAAATAGTAATGCTAACCTTGCTTTTTCTCATCTTTTTTTATACAAAAGGATTGTTATGATGAGACTTTAAATTTTCGGGTGCACAAATGAAGAACTATGTATATACAGGGTGTTTCACATAATTTTACGAGGCCTGCGCCTGTAAGATGCAATGAATAATACATATTCCGATGCGAACTCGATTACAAATTTGAAAAAATTGGATAATCTTCTCTAGTTTGCTCTAGAATCATATTCATGCCGTCTCTTGATAGAATAAATGATAATTGTTTTTGAAAAACTGCAGTTTATGAGTTTTAATGAAACAGTGATTAGTTTGACAACAACTGTCATGGGTTTCCAAAAATGAAATAATTAAATGTGTGTTTTTTGTATCCAGTGTTTTGTGACTTTTGAATATTTGGGTGCGTACATTAGGCGCAAGCCTCGTAAAGTTATGTGAAACACCCTGTATATTATTTTGGCACTTTTTATCTAGTTATGATGAGCTCTATAGATGTTTTCATCTCGCTCGTCCTCCATGCTTATAATAATAATAATAATAATAGTTTTAATATCAGATTTACACATTATTATTTAACACTTTTTTTGACATTTCTGAAATGTCAAAAATCAAACGCAATTTTTGGATGGCCTACCATGTTTGGACATGGAAAAGGATTTTTTGGCCTCCTGACATGTAAATGTCAAATTAACGTACAATTGACACCTATTGAAAGACTGTATTTACAGTCGCCTGGGGATTTTACGCACGGACGTGTGTAAAGTTTTACCGCACGGCCAAAATTATCTTCATAGACATTTATTAAAAAAAAACATTTTGTAAAATGGTAACATTTTCTGCAGCACTTCTGATTTCTGGTGGGGTACACGTGGGGCTATTATCGCTCGACATTTTGAAGCATAAAATCACCAACAAGTCAATGGTAACAAAACTTTGTGTCTGCAACGTTTTTGCGTCTTTTTTAATTGTTTGGCATTAAAGTGCATAGCCACCGTGATATTTATTGTCAAAAGTATTTGTATTAACTGTTGTTGTTCTGGTTTGGGTCTAAAGGCCGTCGTCGGTTGGAATTGCTTGTATTTGTATTAATTCTGAATTTTGTAATTTTGGATTTTTGTTTAAACGTCAGCCAACAGCTTAATACAAATCTTGTGTGTTAACCATTTTACAGTGCTCAATTATTAAAGCACTCCGCTGCGCGTCGTGCTTCAAATTCATTTCGAACTGTAAAATGTAGGTTACCGCACACGAATGTAAATAACTATTGTGCTTTATCAGCATTTGAACACGCAGTAAATGAATGCACATGTTTAGAGCGCGACGCTTTAATCCTTTGCGGCCAAAAAGTCAAAAATTATTAGGATTGATTTTATATTTGGGTCAGTAATGTATCTTAACATAGTAACAAAGGAATAATTTTCAATTTTTTTTTTATTTCAATTTTTCCAAAAATTAATGGTATGCCCCGAATACCACCGCATCGAAAAAAATTAAATGTATAAATTAAAAAAAATAACAAATAAATTTCTTACAAATAACTTATTAGTAGAATATATATGGCGGTGACGTCACAGAAATCCAAGATGGCGTCCATAATGACGTCACTCCTCACGTCACAGAAATCCAAGATGGCGTCCATAATGACGTCACTTCTGACGTCACTCCTCACGTCACTCCTCACGTCACAAATCCAAGATGGCGCCTATCTTAACGTCACTTCTGACGTCACTCCTCACGTCACAAATCCAAGCTGGCTCCCCAAATGACGTCACCCACACCGTCAGAGAATCCAAGATGGCGATGATTAGAAAATGACGTTATAAAATTAAATGACGTCACAAAAAAAATTTAAGATGGCTGCTGCTGACAGATGTCAGTCAATTTGAGGTTATAATCATAGAAAATGAAATAATAAAAAAATTTTTTTAAAAAAGTTGCTTGTTGAGATTTTGCAATTTTGAATTATGCAACTTTGAATTTACCTATTATGGGTTGTGCGGTATGCAATTGTGAATACGTGTTTTTTGGGTTGTATAACTCTGAATACAAAAACTTTTTAGACATTATATGCGTCATTTCTGGTATTATTGTTATAGTAAAATAAATCTAAAACAAAGTAAAGTTCGAATCCGGATTAGGATATTTTTTTTATTGTGTTTTAGGTAATTAAAAAAAAACAATTATAAATGGTAAGTATATAATATATTTATTAAATAAAATACATTGTTAAGAATAATGTATATTAGATAAGTACATACATATTGGGTATTATTTTTTTTTATTTTATTTTTTTTTTGTCAAGCCGAAGGATTTAGGGGCTGGGGGGTATTTGTGTCTGTATCTGTGCATGCCTCCTCAGCCCCCGCCCAATAACCTTCGGCTTGATATTTTAAAAATAACAAAAAAAAGATGGAGGCTTCATGATGATGTTGATGTGTAGTTATAGCAGCGGGTGAAGGGCAGGCATCGTCTAGATAGAAGAAGAGACGTCTATGATGATGATGATGATGTTTCTGGTTTTACGTCATCGGATCTTTAAGAAAAATAATAATTGTAATAATAATAAGTATAAAGAAAATAAAAATTAAAAATTTACTTACTCTGAAAAAGATACTGATAATTTTTCTTTTTTGCTATTTTCAATAGTATTTTCTTTCGATATATACATCTTATTTTTAGATGCCTTAATTTCTTGCTAAAATAAAAATATTAAATAGAAAAGATTTATAAAATTTAAAATTTGTTTACTTGTATAAATGACATTTGCTCTGAAATTTCTTTTTCTTTGTTTTCATTATTAGCGTTGTCTTCTGTTATCGTATTTTGATCCGGTATATTTGTCGCTTGCTCTTCTGATGAAATATTATTTTCCCTCTTTACGAGGAAATACACTTTGTGTTTATGTAGATTATACTTTTGTTGCTAAAAAATTAAATAAATAAATAGTTTATAAAATTAAAAGTTTGCTTACCTGTAACTGCTCCGCCAAATTTTTCTTTAAGCGTAACTGATATTTCAAAGCTCGTTCTTGGGTTTTCGCTTGATGAAACGTAAGATCCTTCGATGTTAAACACATTTCTAGCGATTGGACTTTTAAATTTCCATCAATAACAATAGGAAAATACGCGATTTTGCATACATTGATATCAAACTTACTAATTATATTCAATGTATTTGTTCGAATGTCATCCCAAAGTTTTTTCATAAAAATAAAATTAAATAAAATTTTTGGATCTGTAGAATCTGTTTTAAAATATGTGATGTAATCTATATTTCCTAAATTGTAAAATTTTGTTAAGTTACTCGTGTCTTCTTTACGTGGAAGACCTTCTATATAAATATCAATGTCTGTATACATTGTGGTATATCCTTTTATAAAGGCCGCGTATCCTCCACTTAAAAAAGCTTTTCGGTTTTGCGAATGAAATTTCAATAAAGTCTTCCATACTTTTTTAAGGATATTTTATTCTTTTTCACCATGTATACTATTTAAAAAATCATTAAGTTCTAGTATGTTTAAATGAAATTCAACGTTTGCTAATGACATTATTAATATAAATTTTAACTTTTAATTTTAGGTGTCAACAATATAGTTGACTAGATACTACTCGAAAGACATACACATGAAAACGCTTTTATACTCCTACATAATCAACCGGATGAGACATGTCAACCACCGTTTCCGTGCAAACATGTATAGACTTGAATTAATTGAGTCATATTGTAGGGCCATTTTTGAGACACAAAGTTAAAGCCGATTTGAACACGTGCAAACTTCATTACAATGGCCGTTGGTGAACTAAATTTGCGAAAGGAACGCAATTAACAATTGTCAGGAAAATTATTTTAGGCCGGCGGCAATTTTAACAACTCACTACTTTAATAATTTTGAAAGTACTCAACCACTTTGAAATAATCCTGTCAGAACAGCTGGTGCCAAGGTGTCGAGGTCAGGTCATCATTTAATGATAAGGCAACGCCTGTAAAAATAAAATG
>NW_025401050.1:389238-425771 GCF_015345945.1 Tribolium madens | reverse complement strand
TTCTCACAGTCTTAAAGACATCTGGTTTCGATCATCGACCACTCGGGGGTGGCTTGACTTGACCCTCGTAAATATTCCAAGTTTTATGGGTTTTCTCAGAAAAACTCTCGAGGTCTGTTTATAAAAACGTATTTAGTTAATTACTCGAGATTAGAAAACGATGTAAGTATCAGGAATAATATTGCCATTCCCTAAAGAAAAGTGAGCAAAAAAAAAAATAAAAATTACGGTGGAAAACCTTGTCTTACAATATTAATCATAATTTCCGTTACCCATAATTTTCGTTTATTATCATTGTAGACACGTATAGACTTGAACAAGATGAGTCATGTTAACCACAGTTTCCGTTTATTATCATCGTAAACACGTGTAGCCTTGAACAAGATGAGTCATGTTAATCACAATTTCTGTTAACCACAGTTTCCGTTTATTATCATCCTAGACACGTATAGCCTTGAACAAGATGAGACATGTTAACCACAGTTTCCGTTTATTATCATCGTAAACACGTGCAGCCTTAAATAAGATGAGACATGAAACATAATAAAAATATTTTATGAAATACTTACAGAATTAATTTAATGGTTTTTTATTTTAATTTGTATTTTCCATTTGTTTGTTGTCTGATAGAGGTACTGGTACAATTATCGCTTTAACCTTATCACTAAATTCCTTTTCTAATTTTTCCAATTTTTCTATTCGTTTCGTTAATTCGTTATTATTATTCATTAACATTTTCCATTTTTTATCAATCTCATTATTTACATTTGTGTTAATTAAAGTTGTAATTTTATTATCCATTCTTTTATCTAAAATTTTAGTTATTGACTTAACTGTTTCATTCATATTTTCAAGTTTTTTATCTAAAGTTTCCATTTTAAGATTAATTTGTTTATCCGTTTCTTGAAACCTTTCCAATAAACTATTTAAATCAATGAAAATATTTTTTACTTGATTGAACTGATCTTCAATTATTTTTTTGTATTGTTCTATAAAAGCTTTCTCTTCTTCTATGATTTGATCTCTTCTATTGATTTCCTTAGTAAAGTTTTCATTTATATTTTTAAGTTTATTATCTAAAGATTTTATTTTAATACTATTTTTCTCATCATTTTCTTGAATCTTTCTTGAAATATATTATTTAAATTTCTTAAAATACCTTTCATATAATCAATTTCATTTTCAATAATTTTTTTGTCTGCCTTTAAGTTAACATTTTCTTCTTCTATAACGTAATATTTACTATCTAAAGATCTTATTTTAATATTATTTTTCGTATTATCTTCTTGAATTTTTTCAATAATATTATTTAAATCACTTAAAATATTGTTTATATTGCTTATTGAAATGTTTATTTTGTTTTCGGTTTCAGTAGAAAATGAATTATTAATTATATTTTTAAACGAATCACTTAGGATATTACGAGTATATCCTGATAGCATTTGATTACGTCCGAACAGATCAATAACCATTATAAAACTGATTAAGAGAAAAATAATTTTAATATAATATTAAATTTAATTTTGGAGGGGAGAATTTAATATGTATGATAAGGAAAAAATAAAAAATACAGAATGATAATTATATATTTTATTATTATTATTTATATGTAATAAATGTATTTTCTAAATTTACCAATTTAATATAATCTAATGCTGATTTAATACATATTATCAATCCTGTTAAAAAAATTGATCAACTAAAAAATACATAGATATAAAAATCTTTATTATCAATTAATGATCCACTTGATAATTTTAAAGATAAAATTAACCCAAATTTAAATAACATTAATCCTACTCCATAGAGAGCACCATAATGCATAGAGAGTGATGGTTTTCGGAAATAACATATTATTATTAAAAATCCTAATGGGCCTAGTATAAGTACAACTAAAAAAAAAAATAAAAAAATAAAAAATCAAATTTATATTACTTACGAAATTTCGATAACCAAAAGGAAAGCTCGCTTCCTTTTTCAATTGTTAATATTTTTTTAGCTGTATAATTTTCATTTTCATTTTCATTGTCATTTTCAATTTTTTTAAATTTGTTGATGTTTTTTTTATTATTGAGACTTGTATTCAATTTTCTCATTTTGTGTGGACAGTGCAATAACAAAGACAAATTATGGGAATCATTATAGTTTATTCGTTTTTATATAGTTGTCTTATCTAACAATGGTGGTTTATATAAGTTACACTAATGTAAACATTGAATCATACAACCAATTAAAAATTGCATACGCATTTACTAAACTACATCTACAAATTTCTTCTTCTTTTATATGATGGAAATTACACATTGTAGGTAATGTACGAGGTAATTTAAGTGAAGACACCTTATCCAAATCAAGAACAGTGGGAAGGTGAAATCCTGGTTTCCAAATTCTCTTAAGAATCCACTTCAAAAATGTTGATTTTTGATATCCTTTGGTGCAAATAAATGTAATTTTTTCTTTCTTCAACAGATGTTTGAACAAGATGTTTTCGATATATTTATAATTGATGTTTCCAGAATTGTATTTCAGAAAGTGATGATTATTTTCTAAATATTTTATATGCTTTTTTAAATTATTTTGTAAGTTAGCATACGGTTTCGGTGAGGTAAACAAATAATGTAAAGTATTTGTACCATTATAAATAGTTAGTTCTTTTGGTGCAAATTTATTTTTTGCAACCATGAAACCTTCCATCTCCACAATTACAATTTTCATTTTAAACTTCTACATTCAAATTACTTTTAATAAATAATTCTAGATATTTATAACACTCTCTTTTATAGTTTTTATTCAAGGTTGATGATAAGATATGATTCGTATTATTATAACATTGTAGTAGTTTCTGATATTGCATTATAATTTCCAATTCGATCTTGAATAATTACATAATAGGCTTTCGTATGAATTGGAAAATTTATAGAACTTTCAATTTCGATGGTGGCATCCATTTCAGAAGAAAATGCATTTTCTTCTACATTAGTTGTACAATCAATTACAAATAAAGGTGAATCTTTAAATTCATTATAATTTAAAAATGGTTGATGACGATTTTTTTGATAATAAGTTTTATAAAAATCTGTATAAGCATCATAAGCTTCTTCATAATAATTTTTTGTAAAATCAAGTCTCCATTTATCGTACGGAATGTATCTACTATTAATTTTTAATCTTATATTTTGTAAGTTAATATGATCAAATTGAGTACTATTTTTTTGTGAATTAAAATCTCGTTCTGTTTGAAAAAATACAATAATCCAATTGGGACGTTCAACACGTTGAATAGTTTGTATTTTCCATGAAGTTGTTCTAGCATCAGGTAAATCTTTAGATTGTATTTCCCATTTTTGAAAAGCTAATGGAATTGTTCGATTTTTTTTATTGAATCAAGTAATTGTAATTGAATCTTTGCAGCAGGATAAACATGTAAAGTCACTAAATTCATATCCGTAATAATAATTCTAGCTTTTCTTTCTCCTGTACTCACATAACAATTATCATCTGTTCTAGATCTTACTAAACTGATTTTATGGGTTCCATACATAATACGTTCGTAAGTAAATGGTAAATTTAACATTTGTGATAATTTTAATTTAAGAGAAAATTTATTGGTTATCGGATCAAATGTATACAGTTGATCATTCAAATTTCTTCTCCATCCTAGAGATTGATATTCTTCAAATTCACTTTTCATAAAACAGAGATATGTTTTAATTGTTGAGACTAATCCAACTTGATCAACATTATCTATTTCAGTATTATTGAGATAATATGAAATAGAATCAAATAAAAATGGACCAATATTATTAGTTAAAGTAATTCGACCAAAGGCATCTTCAGTTGTGTTTGCAGGAACTGGATCTATCTCCAAAGTACAATTAACTTTAATATCCAAACATTTTCTTGATTAATAATAAAATTTATACGATCATTATTTCTGAATAATTGATTCTGAGGATTGTATGTGTGTTCCTCAGTCCTCTCAATACTTTCGTCTTGTGTTGGTTTTCGATAGATTTGGAGTATGTTTGATACTAACGACATTATAGCCTAATGATTTTAAAATTTTGATACTTTTTAAAGTTAGTTTCGTATTAGATTTTGAGGTTAGTTTTGTTTTAAATTTCGAGTGTTTCGAAGAACCACTTTTTTTAACTAATGAACCGTTTGATACTTCAATCGGTACTGATAAAAAACTAGTAGAACCCTCATCTTTATAGATGATACCCATTTTTTTTATTTTCAAATTACTCTTTTTCTATTTTTAATGCTAATTGAATATTGATTGTTTGTCCGTTAAAATCAATTAAGTTACTATTTTGATCCACAAGTTTTAAAGTAATATTTTCTATAATTTTCTGTCTATCTATAGGTAAATAAATATGATTTTGAGGACTTATCACAATTTGCTCAGGCGGACTAACAGTAATAGGACTTTGATATAAACTATGATATAAATTTCCGTTTAAATATGATCCTTCTATTATATTACAATCCACTTATTGAATTTGCTTTAATTATATTTACAGGTAAATCACTTTCATGTAACTGATTTGGTTTTAATATTTTATGAGAAAAGCCAAGTATTTTTGAAATTGAATCATCAGGAGTAAAATCTATTTCGTATATGCTTTTTAATTCACACTTTAATGTATTTATATTTGGTTTTAATGAAAAAATTTAATTTTTTTCTTTTTCACTTATTTCAGTTCCTGATAAATGATCCTGAATGTATTTTTCAATATCTGAAATTTCAAATGTTCCTTTAGGAAGACGAATTACGTTTTGTATTTTAACACTTTGATTATTTGAAGCGTTTTGTGTTATTGTATTATAATACAATTTATCAGTACCATCTTCAATATTAGGTATATGATTGTAAGTATCTAATCCAATTAGTGCTAACGAATATCTATAATTACTATCAATATAAATAGGTGGAGAAAGATTTACACTAAAAACACTTTTCGTATCGGAAAATAAAAGTAGAACAAACATGTCAACTGTTAAAATGAAACTGATTTATTTCGGTTATGTTTCATATTATATAGAAATTTTAAACATAAATGACCACAATTATAGGTTAGGTTTTGAAATTTGTCATGATTATAATAGATTTTAAAATTTTTAAAATAATTAACTAAAGATTTTGGTGGTTTAAAGTTGCCAAAACTGTCAAAATAATATACAATATTTTTGATTTTTTTATAAGCTACCCAATGTGTGCCATCTCCTTTATTATTATCAAGATTTACTATTCCGCTTTCATAATTAAAATAACGTTGTGGTAATTTATCTTTCATAAATACACCTCTAAAATCTGTAAGTTTTAATATTTTAGCATATTTTAATAAATTTTGATTAGTTAAGGCCTTTTTAGGTAGCTTTATTGGAAGTTTTTTGAAAATTATTTTTAAAAATAATCCATATCCTTTCTTTAAACGTTTTAAATATATTCCACTTCCTTTTTTCCCAATAGCTATTGCTTCCATAGTTTTATTATGACGTTGTGCTTCTTCTAATTTTTTCTGAGCACTCTTTGCATTATTTACTGCACGAGCAACTGTAGCAGCACCAGCACCTAAATTTAATTTAATTTAATTTAATTTAATTGGAATAATTCTAGGAACTTTTACGAATTTTTTTCCACCGGCAGCCTTAATTGCTGCTCGTGCATGTGATAGAATAGTGCTCATTTTATCATTTCCTGTTAATCCATTTTTTCTCAGAGTATTAATAATACCAGTTTGAAATCCAATTACCTTTTTCTTGTGGGGGCTTTTTCTAGTTTTGCTTCTTGTTTTTCTAGTTTTGCTTCTTGTTTTTCTATTGTGTTGCTGTGTTCGTTTTTTTATTCCTCTTCCACATTTGTTGTTTCTTTTTTTTCTACCCGTTCTCTTTCTTGTAGTTTTAATACCCATTCCAAGTTTTCTTTTCAGTTTCATAATATTTGTCACTAACCACGCACTTGCTTTTTCACCAAATGTAGCGTTCTTTGATTTTACACGTGACCAAGCTTTATTTTCTAAAATCTGATCAGCCTTATGTCTATCTTTCAAATTATTTGATTTAGTATATTCAATATCATGATCTTTACAATATTGATCAAGTTTATTTATTCCTGGATCTTGTCGACTAAGTCTTTTTGCTAACTTAGTACCAGGACCGCAGTATTGATATCCCGGAAGATGTATTTCAATCGGCAACTTATTTATGCTACTGTTAAGTAGACCTTCACCTCCCGCCATTAAATAGTAACTGAATAAATTACTAAAACGATTATCAATTTATAGTATGAAAGATATAGATTTTGATTAGTATCAGTTTAAAGCTTGTTGAAACAAGTAGGGTTAATTATGAGGGTTATTAAACAAAAGTTTTCATTAACAGTAGTGAATTATGAAGATATTAATAAAAACGAATTAAAATTACATTCAAAACATGGTCAACTTTTTCCAAATTCAATTCGTTGTATAATATGTGGTCCATCTGGAAGCGGAAAAACAAATATAATGCTAAGTTTAATTTTTCATCCAAATGGAATAAAATTTGAAAATTTGTATATATATTGTAAATCACTATATCAAATCAAATATCAATTACTTAAATCGGTTTTAGATAAAGTTAAAGAAATAGGATATTATCAGTATGATGATAATGAAAAAACTATATCTCCAAATAAATGTAAAACAAATTCTATTTTTATATTTGATGATGTTGCAACATCTAATCAGAGTAAAATAAGATCATTTTTTTGCATGGGACGTCATCGAGGATTAGACATGTTTTATTTATCACAAACATATGTTAAAATCCCTAAACATTTATTACGTGATAATGCAAATTTCTTAATTTTATTAAAACAAGATGAAAAAAATTTAAAATATATATATGATGAACACGTTGGAACAGATATGAGTTTTGTAAAATTTAAAAGTATATGTAATGAATGTTGGAAAAACAAATATGGCTTTATTGTTATAAATAAAGAAGATAAGATTACATGTGGTCGTTATAGGAAAGGTTTTGATCAATTTATTTTAATATAAGATTTAAATATATCAAATTTTCTATAATATGACTAGTAGTTTATTAACCATCGAGATGTATACTACGTTGTCTCCACAAAAAAAACGTATCAAAAAAAAAATTTTAGAAACTGCAAATTTTGTGAGAAAAAAGTATAAAGCAATTAAAAATTATCAGAAAAATCAAGACGAATCATTAAATCAATTTTTTAAACCCGTTTCAAATACGCTTACGGATATCGCTACACATTTAACAGAACCTAGAAAAAAACGTCGAGGAAAGATAAAAAGTGATATGGATGAAGATCTTAAAAGTATACAAAAATTCAAATTTAAAACAGAAAAAGATTTTGATAATGATGATGATAATAATGGTAAGGATGATGATGATGATGTTTTTCATGATGCTGTTGATGTTCATGATGACCGAATAAGAAATTGAAATTAGGGACAAAATATTTGAAAATTAAAAAAGACGGTACTATGCAAATAGGTAATAATACGTTTCCGGGTACTGCAGGACTTTATGAATTAGTATTTTATAAACAACCAAATAAAAATATAATTTCTACTAAAGATAAAAGAAATTATTTAAGAATTATTGAAATTACTAATTTGCATCGAATTAATCCTGATAATAAATTCAGTCGAATAAAAGGAAGTAAAAATATTAAATATCAAAAATTTATAAAACCAATAATTCACAAGTCTATAAAAACTGGAACTATCAAAAAAACTTTATCAAGAAAAATAAAGCAACAAGGAAAAGGATTAAAATTTAAGTCTCGTACTTCATTCAAACGAAATTTAAAATTAAAACCAATAAGAAATCGGGTATATAATGAAAAACCTATTGAAGTGAAATATTGGAATGATATAAATGAGTTAGTAACAAGATTAGCATATTTACATGGGGAATTACAAGCTGGTAATGATAATAATATTAATGAAATATATGAAATTGAAGATGAGTTAAGAGAAGAAGGAGTTATATATTAAAAATACCACTACTAGTTAAAATCAGTCATTATTAAAATGCCTATTGATGTGTTCGGACGTGAAACGTTATTGTATAGAAATTTAATAGGATTTGTTGGAACAAATCAAAGAAAGCAAATTGTGTACGCGTTTAAATTTACAAAGGATGGTGATTACGATATGGAAAACAAAAAAATTACAAATGTGCAATTACCAGTAAAAGAAATGGATGTTGCAAATAAAAAATATATTGATAATATTAAAAACGTTTTTACAAAGAAACTTGAAACTTTACAAAGTTATATAGTGAATAAAAATATGCAATTAATTGAAATGAAGAAATTTTTTTTGGATTATCTAATAAGGGAAAAAGGATATGTGAAACCATTAAGAGACTTAAATGAAAATATTGCTAAAGGTGATCGAATTTGGGATGAAAAATACGAAAATATTAACAACATATTAGAAAATCAAAAAAGCAATTTAAGTGAATTACAACATGATGTTAAAGAGAAATTAGATCATATAGAATTAGAAATTCATCTTATAGAAAATCAAATCATTGAAGTTAAAAATCATTGGTCAAATATGATTGAGTCTAATACAGATGCTATTAAAATGTTGGTTAAACAAATTAATGATCATTTATCATTGAATGTTAGTCATAGTCATAATGAATCAACAACCTCAAATCCATCGTTACCAAAGCAGAATAAAAGAAATATAGAACCGATGGTTGATGATAAAATTAATGAAAGTGTTGAAGCAGTGCGTCAAAAAAAGAAGAAAAAAAGAAGTATAGAACCATTGATTGATAATACAATTAGTAGTGAAAGTGTTGAATTAGTGTGTCGAAAAAAAAAAAGGAAAAACAAGAAAATTAAAGTGTGTTAGGTATATGAAGAATTGAAAAATGAAGAAATTAGTAAAGCAAAATTCAAACATAAAAGAAAAAATTGTAAATGAACTTTTTTCCCCTGCTCGTCGAAATTTTAAAAGAAGACATACTATTATCAAACATTTGAATGATCTTTGGCAAGCTGACTTAGCAGATTTTCAAAAGTATTCGCGTCAAAATAACGGATATAAATTTATATTAGTTGTTATTAATTGTTTTTCTAAGTTTGTTTGGTTAAAACCTTTAAAAACAAAATCGGCCTCAGAAGTAACAAAAGCAATGAAATCTATTTTGTTGGAAAATAAAAAAAACATCAATTATCTCCTGAAAATTTACAAACTGATGCTGGAACCGAATTTTTTAATTCAAATTTTAAAAAACTAATGCAACAATTTAAAATTAACCACTACCGTACATTTAGTATTAAAAAAGCTGCTATAGCTGAACGTGTTATTCGTACAATTAAAACAAAAATATTCAAGTTATGTTTATTACTTGGAACATATAAATGGATTGATAAAATTAAAAAAATTGCTGAGGATTATAATACGTCAAAACATCGAACAACTGGAAAAGCTCCTATTGAAATAAATAATTTAAATCAGCATGAAATAATGAATAAATATAAAAGATTAAAAATTGTTGATCCTAATCAAAAATTAAAACTTGGAGATTTTGTTCGTATAAGTAAAGAAAAATTTTTATTTGAAAAAGGATATACTCCTAATTGGAGTACAGAAATTTTTAAAATAATAAAAGTGAATCTTACAAATCCTGTTACTTATTTATTAGAAGATTTAGAAGGTCAACCAATAAAAGGAGGATTCTATCAAACAGAACTTAAAAAAACAAATTTTAAAAATGAATATTTAGTGGAAAAAATTATCCGACGAAAAGGAAACAAAGTCCTTGTACGATGGTTAGGTTTTCCAACTGATAAAGATAGTTGGTTAGATGAAAAAGATTTGTTATAAAAAGTCAGGATTAAAAAAATTCTTGGGTGATGAGTAAGATTTTTGTTTGATAAAATTAATTAGATAAATGAGGGTTAAAATTTCATGTTGTAAAAATTAATTATGTACATAAATGATAGTTAGTAGATAATAATGTTCTTATGTGACTCATCCTTATCAATGCATTTCCGGTTGATAAGGTTAGTAGATAACAATGTTTTTATGTGACTCATCCTTATCATTGCATTTCCGGTTCATAAGGTTAATTAGAGATATATAAAAGATTCAACATAAAGATAGTTTATAATAGTTGTGTTTGTACTTTTGATGAACGTGGTTGTATGTAATAAAATTAAATAACTAATTATTATGAGTACTGATATTTCATATCAAGAAACTTTAGATCAAATATTAGAATGTGAAAAAATAATTTTTTATTTAAGAAATCTTATGAAAAAAGAAATTTTGAAATTAAATCGAATGGTTTTATTCGAAATGTATGGTTATTTACCAGAATTTTATCAAGTTGATGCTAATATAAGGAACGCGTTACCATGTTTACAACATTATTTGTCGAATGTTGGTGAAGATATTAACGACGGTATACCAGCTTCAATAGAATCGTGTTCCCATTGTAATAATAACGAAGAGTGAAGATGAATGCGACTTCGCTTGTGGTGTTTGGAACATTACTTCAAAATATATTTCATATTTATTATTACCCATCAAGCAAGGATATTATTGAATCATACATATGTTTTAACAAGTTGAATTCTACATGGCCTGATAACTGGTATGAAATTCGTCAACACAAAACTTCTTCAGAAAATGCCTTATATAAAGTGGAAGTTCCGGATTATCTACTCAACAATAAGGAGATGGATGGAATAGTCCATGATGCAGCAACAACAGAATTTCTTTCATCATTTATATTTCCTTATAAAATAAGATTAATTTTTAAAAATCGTCAATTTAGCGATACAGATTGGAATTATTTTTTAAAAACTGATAAAATAGATAATATTTTAAATTCGATTATAACTAAAAATGAGTTAAAAAATGATGTTTTAATTGTAAATAATAATGAATTATTAAATGAAACTATATCAGATGTTAATTTATTATTGAAACAATTTAATATATTGGAAACTTTAATTAAATTTAATAATTCATTAAATATAAAAAATTTTAATTTTTGTATAATTGTAGTATTAGTTGGAAGTACAGGGTTATTTTTAAATTTAGTAATTTCTACTGCATTATTATATACATTGACACGACATTATAAAACTAATTAAAAATTTTGTATTTATATTTTTATTTAAATAAACTTTATTGATACATGAAACAAGTCTTTACAAGTTTTTACTTGTTATTTCCTTTTTCCGGTTTCCTATAGTATTATACAAGTATTTTATAAGTATCTGAATTTTTAGCCTGATAATTTGATAGATTCTGATTGGCTAATTAAGTTTTTATCAAAATAAACCTTATACATATATAAAACAAGTCTTTACAAGTTTTTACTTGTTAATCACATTTTTCAATTTGATAATTTGAAAAATTCTAATTGGTTAATTAAGTATGTGTCATAAAATATTTTTATTATGTTTCATGTCTCATCTTGTTCAAGGCTGCACGTGTTTACGATGATAATAAACGGAAACTGTGGTTAACATGTCTCATCTTGTTCAAGGCTATAAAAATATAATTCAAAAATGGAATTGTTAGAATATAACTTATTTCATTCGTATCGATCTGATCAATATCTTCAAATTGATATAAATAAACAAAGGCTGGTAGGTGATGTAATTCTACAGGTACCACAACCTCTTGTATTATATATTGAAGCATCATTGTCTCATCTGAAATAAAAAAATTAATTCCACGTAATAAGATAAACAAAATTTTAACTTACCTATAGTTAGGACATCTGATCCTAAAAAATTAATTTTAGTAATAAGATAAACCAAGATTTTAACTTACCATTTGTTAAACTTGACTGGTTCGTAAAAATAACATTCATTTTTTATTTTTTATTTGTTATATTGTTATATTGTTATAGTTCAATGTTTCGAACTGTAAATAAAAATTAATCACATTTGTACAAATTTAAATACAAATCCCCACTATACATATCTCTCCAAAAAACCATAAATTTCCGTTTATGTGTAGCAAGTAAAGAAAAATACTTATCTGTTTTTTTTATTTCAAACCATAAAAAAAATAATCAATTTAGTTGTCTAATAGATATGGTATTTTTGTGGTTACTTGCACTTACTAAAACAAAAAAATAAGACAAAAAAAGGAAACAGGATTTCCTTTAGAGATACTTTACAGAGAAGAAGCAAATGTGGTTAGGTATTCTTTCTTATATTTTATCTTCTCTTATCAGTCATGGGGGGTAGTCATATGTGTTTAAAACAAAATAAAATAAAATTAAAATTATAATAAAAATCGTAATAAAAACTAATTAAATTTCAACTTATTTTATTATTTATTGAAAAACACTTTCATTTCTGTCGCATTTGTGGGCGTAAAAGGTCTGCCTCTTTGTGTTGCATATAAATTCGTTTGAAACACAAAATTTTCTATAATATTTTGATCTATCAGTAACAAAAAAACTTGAACTGGTGTCTCAACGTCGTTTGGGATATTGATTGGACCGCAGTTTTCTTCAAAATTGTGAATTTTTTGATTTGCTGTAGCCGGCGTCTTCCGCCAATTGAAGATATCTCTTGGGAGACGAAAACACAGTTAAATTTAAAATTTAATTAAACATTAATGGATTAAGTGAATAAAAAAAACTAAAGGGTCTTAACTTCAAATTAATCTAAAAAAAATTCTCTTAAAAATGCGCGCGTCTTTTCTACGAAGCATGGCACTGCACTAGTTCTGGAACACACTGTTTATTATGGAAGCACTGGCGTAATTGTCTATTCAGCAGTTTTTTTATTAAATCGCGGAACTGTGTCACAAGGTATGGCGGACTTGTCGTTTTTTCATTCATTTGGATGTGTTTTCTTTTTTTGGAGTGTTTTTTTTTTTTGTTTGCTCCTTGGCCGTCAGAGTTTTTGACAAGGTAGGAAATTTGTTCCTGAAACGTCCTTTGACGTGTGGTTGTTTTAACACTGTCTCTTCTCCCAGTGAGGTTGTCCTGCCCAAAAACGGTTAGGCTTGTGAATGTTTGGCCCAGGTGTGTGGATTATGCAGGTTATTGGTTGTTGCATGACTCTCTCGGGATATTGAGCCTCGAAATGTTTTTTTGACATGCAGCGTAGACACATTCCTTGATTTAGATTTTGCCTCTGTCTCTTGTGTGTGCCCCAGCTGTTCAGAGGTGTTAGGTTTTTTGAATACCACTTTAGCATTCTGTTGGTTCAAGTCCACATGAGTTGTGAATGGAATTTTTGGCAAACCAGTTGATGATTGCTCAGTAATCAGGTGTTGTCGACGGATTGCCCCTTGCCCCTCATGTATCTGCTGTGGCGGAGACAATGATTGTTGATAAGGAGGTGTGAAGGATGATGCAATTGGTGTATGTATCATTGGGGTTATAACATGGTGGTCACGTGCTACAGTTGGTGGGGACAGCAAATCTGGAATTGGTTTAGTAGTATGGCTTTGGTAATTAGGATTATAATACTCATACTGCTGCACCAGTGTTGAGATATTATCCCGCCTGGGATCAGTGTTATCCACCTCATTCTCCTCTCCATAGTGAAACACTTTTTGAACCTTGATGGTTTCAAAAAGGTGCCTGAGCTCCTCCAAGGCAGAGGCTGCAGCTTCATCATCTTCAAGTTCTCCATTACTAACTTCTGCATCACCATAAGGAGATGGTGGTGGAGAAGAAGATTTGGAACTAAAAGATGAGTCAGAGTGGTCCTCAGGATGGTTAAGTGGAGGAGATGGAGGAGGAGTAGGTGGTGGTGAATCATCTCCAGGCGGGGGCATTACTTTTCCTGGACTCTCGCAGCACGAGCAGGAACCTCGCGATGTAGAATCCAGTAATCACTGAGAGGCAGAGGAGCAATAGGAGCAACAGCGGGGATGTGGTCAGGATCTCTACGCCATTCTTCCCTTATCTCAACATTGAGAGCCTGTAACCGTGCAATGTTGACATCGGACATTTTTTTCTTTCTCTGTGTTGGATTATCTCTGGTATTGGCAAGGATCTCTAATGCTTCCTGACGAGCAGTCTCTAAGAGTTGTTCTAGTAGAGATTTCATTGATTTCCCTGGGAGATCTTCAGTTTCCTCATACTTTTTCACAATATCTGCTGCAGTACATTTAATAGTTCCAATAGGCAAATTTTTGGCTTGACGTGGCCAGTCAGCTCTGCTAGTTGCCTGAGCCATCCTTCTTCCTTCTAACTAAGCTTCATATCTTTCGACTCGTTCCTTAGCTGGCTCGTTGGGAATCTCTTCAAATGCATCATTCTGTGGCAGTACAAAAACTTGCCCTTGCATCTCTGTGACTGTAGACTGTAGAACAGTGAGCCAAATCTGTCATAGAGGATGTGTCCAATTAGGGTTGCCAATTGCGTAAATTAAACAGTTGCTTCCATGGTGTGAATCTTGCTTTGACTTTCTGCGAAAGCTATAGCTGGTGAGATGTGCTGTACCGCTGCCTGCTCTAAAATACAACGCAAAGGACCTAACTCCTCTTCTTGAAGGATGTTGTACAATGCCAGCATAGCATTGTAGATTCTATCTACATTCAGACTGGTCCTCGGATATAGCTTAGCGTAGAATTGGATAGTTTCAATCCTGAACTGGTTCTTGAAATTAATATTTACAGCCATATTACCAAGTCTCTCAATTATTTTGTCATAGTGTCTCCTTTGGTGATATTGACAAGGAAAGTTATGTGAGCCAGAATCATATCGAGTCTTCTTTCCTGATTATCTTGATGGCCCATTACTTCAACAACATCCAACTGTATATTCGAAGTGGATGTACGCCAGAGAGCATAAGGGTTATCAACAGGAGCAGCAGGATCAGCATCAGGGATTTTGGGGGCTTGGTTATCTCCCAGGTTATTCAGTTGATTGAATACATTGGTATACACTGCTGCCCAGTCACTTGTGACTGTACAACTACATTTCCTCTCAACTCAAACCAGGTTTTCTTAACAAACGGGTATGTGTTCTGGGTTAGACGTTCAACTGGGAATCCAAGTTGTTCTGCATTCAGTTAAAGCATTCAGAATGTAATGTCGCAATGAGGTTAGTGTTGCTGCATCTATAGTTATAAGGGGCAACAATGCCTCAATATCTGCCCTTGCTCTGACAACGCTCTCTTGGGTAATCTCATTTGGCTCATACGCATGAATAGCTGTGATCTCCCCATATCGTGCTGCAGTTTTCTGATCAACACTAGTGCCAGCAGCTATATTGTGTTTTTTGTCAACTATTGTCTTGGCAAGTTTGGATAATGCAGAATATCCTACCCAAGCTAGTGGTCCTTGATTTTCCATATTGAGTTGATGTCCAAGAGCAAGGACCAACAAGGGTTTAAATATGATTCAAAATTTTGTGTAGCCAAAGATGGATTATTTTCTAAATGTAAATTAAAATTTACGAAATAATCGTTATTCTTGGTGTTCGGGATCGCACTTAAATCAACAGATGATGTTTCCAAATCTATATCTGATTCGTCGGATTTTTTATTTAAATTACTGGACGACGGGCCAATATCAGTACTTCTACTAGACGGTTGGAAATTTTTATACTATTTTTCACTTTCGATTTCGATTTGAATTTTTACTTGATTTCTCGTAACTGGTCCTTTCTTATTTTCAAAAAGTTTTTTCATTTGGTTTTCGATTAAAATTTAATATAAAAATAAATTAACTTAGACTTCTTTAAAAATCGCCTTAAATTAGGCTTAAATTCGGCGCCTCCACCACATGTCACGACCCAGTTTGGTAGAGCCTTTTTTTTTTCGGTACTTTATTGTACTGAGGTCGGACTTAAATTAGGAACCTAATGTTACCAGAAATCAAAGTCAATTTGAATAAGATATTAACGTTTAAATCTAAAGCCGCAACAAAAAATTGACAATAAGAATAAAACTAATCACTTACAATACTTACAAGATCGAGGGAGGTCTATTCCGTTATGGCTCACACCACGACAACTTCATGTTATTAACTTCTGCTTTACAAACAACACTTTCATTATCTATGAAATGACTTACTCTCCTTCCAATTACCTCTCCCCAAACATTAAGGGACCAGTGATTTTGTAAAACTTTTTGCCGCATCCAGTGAGGATTTTCTAGTCTAATAATTGAGGTTATGTTTGTTAATTAGTCCAATAAATGTGCATTCGTCTGTGAATAGGACGCTTTAAAAAATTTTTTTTCTTATCTTTTCTTGTGTCCACACAAAAAAAATTAACTCAAACTCGTCTCCATGTACCTAATTCTTGATGCAACCGTCTCTCTAATTGTGTTTTTAGCCGCGAGCACTTGGTTTTTAAAAAACTCACAGAATTCGGAAACGACTTTATTACCAAGAACTGTACAAAGCAACTGTCTGATGATAAAAAGCAAATTTGTTTACAAACTACTGCTATTTATAATATAAAAAATGCTAAGCTAAGCAACTACGATACCAAAGGGAACCATTCATAGGGTGGTTCATAACTCTCTTGCGTACGTTATTAGCACCAGGAGGAGGTCTTGGATGCGGCACCTTCATCAGAAATACTTCGCGCCTCCGCTTTAGGCCCTTGGGTATCTAAGTCTGTCTAAATCTAAGTCGAAGACTGTCCATGTTGTAGCTAAAGAGAAATTAAATATAAATAATATAAGTTTTTTTAATAAGTTTTTATAACTTAAGGGGACGGCGATGTTGTTCACTCATTATTTTTCTAATGAAATTTTTTTTCAAGGTGTAAGTTTTTGGTGTCGTCTGAGCTTCTCATTCATTTGGAATGCCAAGATTTCATAAACTCAAAAGTTTAGGTATCCCTTCTATGTAAACTATATCCTGGATGTAAGAAAACAGCATAGCTTTAAGTTTTGACTTGCTTATTGTTGCTTTTTTCGATCTTGGCGTATAAAAAGTTAGGGTCACTTTCGATGTATTCAAGGACGTGAGCAAATGTTTATTTAAGTTTTATTCTGCTTTAGTGTGTGCGAAAAATCTTTTCTTCATGTATTTCATACACAGTTGAATTGAAAATGAGTTCTGTTTTCAAAAAGTTAAATAGAACAGAAGCTTTTTATAGTTACATTCCTAGATGGAAATGATGTCACAATTTGAGCATCGTTTGTGTATAAACTGCTTTTATGGTTTTATGAAGAGTAAAATAAGAGTAAATAATTGATTCACTTATTGATTGTTGGTGCCATTTTTAAGTTTACTTTTGTCTATTCTGATGGAAGTGACCAAGAATTTATATACAGGCTCTCGAATGGTGATAAAAGACTTTCAGCTAGAAATGAATGCATATTAACAGAATAGGTACAACAAATTTTGAAATTTCAAATTAAAAAACAATTATAAGTCTAGCTACCTAAACCTATAGTTTTTCTGGATTAGCACGTCGAGATGTATCTTGTTGAATTTTTTCAGATTTTAACATTTTTGAATGTCTAATAAATTGTAAATTACAAAACGTAAACTGAAACTTCCTCCTTGCCTGTTTTAAAACTATATTAAGTATTAAGAACGGTAAGGACATTTTACCGATCGGAGACAATTGTTTAGAGAAGGAGCAATTATTGTCTTAAGATCTGTAGTCTTTACTTATATGGTACACTATGGTAGTAAGTTGGAGCAATGAGAAATAGTAAAAGGGAAAATAAATTAAAACTTACAGTTTATGATTCTGCGATTGAACAATCGGACTGCTTCGGCCTGACAACTCTGTGCACAGATGATGATACAGTTGGATCAAAGAGGTGAACTATATCTTGATAGCTACTTGATTCTTCTGACTGATATGTTTGATTCGCGATATTCGCGCATTTTTTTTATACAACTCCGGATATTTTGGTGACAGGCACAAACCCAATCTGTCTACCTTGAAGCCTTCATAAGTGGAAGCACACTGGGTGTGGTTATGTTTGCAAGGCATGCTCTTCATGTGTGATACCCCACACTGTAGCCTTCGTTTTGAATAAGAAATTGGTGGGGTAACAAATTATTTTAATGAGGGATAATGATGGTGATTGTACTGAGGACCTGCATACTGCCTTAAAATTGGAAGCAGTTATTCTCCCTGCTCTTTGGTGAAACCACATAGGGGTCTGTGCCTGTTTTTTTGTGGCTTTTTGAACTTTGTGGCAGTAATCAGCACTAATTTCCACAATTAGTTGAGATGCGTGTTCCATAAGTTCCTCATAGCCCAGCACTTCTAATTCTGGATCGAATAAATTGTAATATACATTAGAATAATCATCTTCAATGACCTCCATTTCTGAGGCAAAAGGTTTTAATACACGCATCAAAACTGCAGAACTTCCCATCTCTTGAATTAAAAAAAAAATCAACCATTTCAGCATTATCCATGGCTGGAACTGAGTCGTCTAATTTTTGGCTGCTAATTATGCCCACGGTAATTAACATCATCCTCATAATTCCCTTGGTACATAAATAACTATTATATGCTAGTTATAAAAAATATATAAAAATAACTATGAGTTTAATGAAATAAACTACTCAAAATGAATAAGGATACACTTGTAGATTGTATTGGCGTTTTGTTTAGATGTTATGGATTTAAACAAAATATTGGAATTTAGTTTTAATTAAAAGTACTTTTTAAGTAGGTAACATTGCAATCGTGTTGGAAACGCTTTTTTTAGGAAAAAAATAAAATTAAAGCTTTTAACCTCAAATTGTTAAGTTTAAAAAAATCAAATTTATTGAAAACAAAAACATTTAATAATGGGTATGACCTCCTCTAACTCGGATAACTTCTGCGCAACGACGGGGCATGCTCTCTATTAAATTTCTAATCCTTTCTTGAGGCAGCTGTCCCCATTCCTGTTTTTCGACCTGTTGGAGATTCCGTATGGGTTGGTGTTCCCGTATTCGTCTTTTCAATTCGTCCCATAGATGTTCTATCGGATTGAGATCCAGACTATTAGCTAGCATCACTTGAATATTGTGGTCGTTAAAGAGATTTCTCACTATTCTTGTTATGTGCAAGTGTTCGGAATTTTAAATCTAATAATGATATTAAATACAAAAACGGCTCAAGAAATTAGTGAATACTATATTACTTTGGAAGAAATATTTAATTCATATTTAGAATACACTAAAGACTTTTATTTGAATATAGAAAAATCACTGGATAAAGATAATCAGATAAAGCAAGTTGAAACGATAATCTGAAATTAAGAGAGATAGTAAAAAATATTATCAAGTTACCCAAAGACTAAGCTGAGAACGTTTTGTATGGCTGTGATAATTACATATACCTACCTACCCAGTGTCATTTCTATCCAAACATTCTCTAGTGTAAATTTTTGAAAATTCTTGGATGTAAGTTGCTGTAGGTACGTTCTTTTTGGGAAAACTCGAATAATAAACTATTTTATAAACTGAATATAGGTATTCTGTGCCCTTTTTTTTCGATAAATTGCGATTATTCACTTATGTCCAAGTATAAAAAATAGAATTTTTTTTAAATTTTTATGTACTTAGAATAGTTTCCATACATCAATAATGATAAGTGTCCTGTTACATATAATGTCAAGTCTGAATTTAAAAACATAATTTCAAAATGAAGTTACTCGAATATAACCTACTTCATTTGTGTCCACACGATCAATGTCTTCGAACTGGTACAAATATACGAAGGCTGGTAAATGCTGTAATTCTAGTGGTATCACCACCTCTTGTATTATGTGTCTGAGCATCATTGTCTCATCTGAAATAAAAAATTAATTTCACGTAATAAGATAAACAAAATTTTAACTTACCTATAGTTAGGGCATCTGCTCCTAAAAATTAAAAAAAACAAATAAATTTAAGTAATAAGATAAACCAAGATTTTAACTTACCAGTCGTTAAACTTGACTGGTTGGTGAAAACAACATTCATTTTTTATTTTTATTATTACACTTTATATTTTTACATACAGTTCGATGTTTTGAATTGTAAATAAAGATTAATCACATTTGTACGAATTTAAATACAAATCCTCACTATACATTTTTCTCTAAAAAAAATTTAAATTTCCGTTTATGTGATTTAAAGCAAGTAAAGAAAAATACTTATCTGTTTTTTTTTATTTCAAACCATAAAAAAGAATATTCAATTTAGTTGTCTAATAGATATGATAGTTTTGTGGTTAGTCACACTTATTAAAACAAAAAAATAAAGACAAAAAAAGGAAACAGGATTTCCTTTAGAGATACTTTACAGTGGAGAAGCAAATGTGGTTAGGTAGTCTTCCTTATATTTTATCTTCTCTTATCAGTCATGTGGTTAGTCATATGTCTTTAAAAGAAAATAAAAATTGTAATAAAAGATAATTAAATTTCAACTTGTTCTATCTTGTCTCATTAACACTGATAAGAAATGGTATAAATATGAAGGTGCTTTCCTCATTTGATTCAGTCAGTTCCCTCAGTTCCCATCAGTTGTCTGGTAGACAAGCGTTTGATACTTATTCTTTAAATTTCTTCAAGCTAATTCAAGTATGTAAGTTTTAAAAATTTCATTTTTATTTTCTTTATTTTTGTTTAATTAGATACGGAACATAATGCACAAAATTCTTATTTAAATAATTATGATTCACAACCTTTAATTGTTGCTGAAACTTCAACTCCACTAAATTTGGAAGAGACTTCAGAAAGCGATAATACCGAAATTGACACTGATGATAATATTCTAATTCAGTTAAATCAAAAAGCTGCATGTGAATTACCGACACTTATTAAAGTAGATACTTTAATTCCAAATAAAGAATACAAAATAAAAAATCTCACAAAATTAAAAACATAAACAGGATGGGGCGTTATTTGCGAAATTGATGAGGGAAACTTTTTTCTACCACAACGAATTGTATCTACTTTATATACCAGAGCTATAAAATATTTGCTAAATGGAAAAGGTTCTACAATAATTTACCTGGGAAAAAAATACAGGACAATTAAATTTAGCAAACATTGTTCGTTTTAGAAAACTTAATTAATAAATTATGGCATCTACATCATTATCTTCTTCAACTTCTACACGCGATTTTCTTATAGAACACTCCGTCTACGATCACGAAATTTTTTGCTCTTCTTCTAGTGCCTATTGGGATGTTGTCATCGCTATTTTCTGCTGCAGTTATTAAGTCCTTTAATCCATTGCATCAATTGCAATTGCCTCAATTCGTCCGATTCTACAAGAAAGGTCGGAATCTCTTCAGATTTAATCTCATCTGCCAGGTTTCCTTCCTCAACGGGATTCCTTGATAAGCAATCGGCATCCTTATGTTTCGATCCGCTTCGATGAACTACAGTGTATTGGAATTCTGATAACTTTATGACCCACCGTGCTAGTTTCATATTTTCTGTTTCCTGAAGTTTTATTTTTGGGTGACTGTAACTATGAACTCACTTGACGAACTCAATCTTTCGTCGTTTCTTACCACTATTCTGACTACTTGTTGAAGAATTTTGCACTTCACCTCTAAAAAAAATTGTTAAAACCTTTTAAAAACAAAATGAAAATTTTATTTACCTTGGCAATTTTCTTTTTGCTTGTTGCTGATTTTTCACACCCTCTTTTTCAAATGCTGACGTAGAAGCATCTGATGCAGTATAAGACACTGAAGGTTCTAACTGCGCTCTTCTTTAAACATCTTTTGGACTCAACAATTACAAAATCATCTTCATTGAAATGTTCTGAGCAAAGTTTATTTTTACTCCAAATCCAATTTTTATCAGACGTGCCCAAAATCTTTAACCACTCCTTATACGTTTCATCTTTAGGTAATCCTTTATAAAAAAAAGATTTTCCAACTGGCGTTGTTCCCAAATAGCAGGTAAAATGTCATTAAGAAGCATGATATTGTATTTTTCTGCATTAAAACTACCCTCGATGAATTATCGATTATCGTTCACGGTGTGAGGATTTTGCAGAGTCCAGATGCGATCATTTTGACGATTTGAATTGCCATTCAACTCATATGAACATTCATCAGAAAAACAAATGTTCTTCGTGAAGCTTCGCAAAACTCCATTGGAAAAAAGAAATTTACAGGTAAAAGTTTTAGGTGTCTTTTTTAACTGTTGTAACCATCTTTTCTCAAAAAACGTTGAGCTGGTGATTTTGCAATTTTTAAGGGGTTTTGTAAACTTTTACAAAAATTATACAACATCGGATTATCAACATCTTTAGTTAATTTTTTAATTCTTACCTAACAGATCGTAATCAAGTTATCTTTTACAGTGGAATACTAGCGACATCAGGTGTCTCCCAAGGTTCGTTTGTGGGTCCTCTACTCTTGCCTTCATCAATGATGTAACAGTTGATCTCAAGGCTAATACATTATTATATGCAGACAACCTGAAAATATTTTGTAAAATAACATCCCTAAGCGACTGTCTAAGCAGACCTTAAAATTGACGATTGATGCTCCAAAAGGGCTTGCCGTTTAATGCTAGTAAATGTTCAATTATACGAGTATCTCATTAATAAATCTGAAATATTTTTCCATCACTATACTATTATTGAAGTTTCCATACAAAGATTACAACAGCAAACTAACATTTAGATCACATATTCACTTTGTTAAGTCTGCATCATTAAAATCTTTGGGATTTGTTATAGGAAACGGAAAATAATTGGATAGAAATATCTAAAAAACTTCATACTTTGCCTTTGTCCGTTCCAAAATTGTATTTGCCTGTGTCGAAAACATTCAGAGACGCTTCTTAAAATACTTAATCTATAGAATTGATGGGGTTTATCCTGCTGTGTCTGTGACTGGGGGTTGCAACTTTGTTTTGCACACGAGTACGAGGTCCAGTTGCATCCTGTCGACGAATTCTTGCAGCTCATCTCGGGCTGCTCGAAGAACGTTGGAATTCCAAAATGCTAGAAGATGGGCGATGTTGGCTGAATGTTTTTCAGTCAGTCCCTTCGAACTCTTTGTCTTTGCCACAGAGGTGGTAATTTGGGTTTTATGCAGATTGAAGGAAACCGTTTGACGCTCTTTTGCAGTCTTTTTGTTGCCTCCGGTGCTTTTGGCGGCAGTGAGGAATGCTTTGGAATTGGCCCCTTTGGGTCGGTGATTTTTGAGGCGGCTGCCTTGGAGGCGGCGACTTTGTAATTGACCGTGTGGGGGTCATTACAATTGGCACACTTGGGAGGCACAGCGCGCTCCTGCGTGCATACCTTGGTCTCGTGGGCATCGCCTCACTTGACGCAACGCTGTTCTGCCTTGCAGTTTTTCTCCGCGTGATAAAATCGCTGACACCGAGGGCAAAAAAAAGGTAACAAGGTACAAGGTACCAAGAGGGTCTAATAAGAAGAATAATATATATAAGTAATTAAAGCGTGTGGTTTTGTAGAGCAGCAGAGCAGGTGTTCTTGCAGAGAAGACGTTCCTGCAGTAAAGATGTTCTTGTAGTTCGATCCGAATTAATCTGAAACAAAGAAATTAGTTACTATTTCAAATTAAATGGAACAAAACTTACCAAAATACGTATGAATTATTAAATTTCTGGAATAATGCGTTCAAAGTTAAAAATGTGGGCGTCATGTTCTTGATTTCCATTTGCTTGTAGTTGAAGATTTTGTATTTCTTATTATATATTACTTCCATTTATTATGATTACAAGATTATATATTTATAAAATACAAATAAGTAATTAAAGCATGAAGCGTCATGTTCTTGATTTCCATTTGCCATCAAAATGGTGCCCCGGTTGTCTGTGTATGACGTCATAAAATTTAAGATCCTTCGATGTTAAACATTTCTATCGATTGGACTTTTAATTTCCCATCAATAACAATAGGAAAATACGCGATTCTGCATACGTTGATATCAAACTTACTAATTATATTCAATGTATTTGTTAGAATGTCGTCCCAAAGTTTTTTCATAAAAATAAAATTAAATAAAATTTTCGGATCTGTAGAATCTGTTTCAAAATATGTAATGTAATCTATACTTGCTATATTGTAAAATTTTGTTAAGTTACTCGTGTCTTCTTTACGTGGAAGACCTTCTATATAAATATCAATGTCTGTGTACATTGTTGTATACCCTTTTATAAAGGCCGCGTATCCTCCTCTGAATGAACTTTCAATAAAGTCTTCCATACTTTTTTAAGGATATTTTGTTCTTTTTCACTATGTATACTATATATTTAAAAAATCATTAAGTTCTAGTATATTTAAATGTAATTCAACGTTTGCTAATGACATTATTAATATAAATTTTTAACTTTTAATTTTGTGTTTACAACAACATAGTTGTACTAGATACTACTCGAAAGACACATACATATAACCCTACATAATCAACCTGATGAGACAGGTCAACCACCGTTTCCGTTTATTATCATCGCAAACATGTATAGCCTTAAACAAAATGAGTCATATTAACTACAATTTACGTTAACCACAGTTTCCGTTTATTATCATCGTAAACACGTGTAGCCTTGAACAAGATGAAACATGTTAACTATAATTTCCGTTTTTTTTTGTTTGAAATTTTAATAATGTCATCAATTTGTTAGAGAAAATAGTAAACCTGAAAATTAAAAAAATTAAAATTAGAAAAATATTTTATGAAATACTTACAGAGTTAATTTAATGGTTTTTATTTTTATTTGTATTTTCCATTTGTTTGTTGTCTGATATACAATTATCGTTTTAACCTTATCATTAAATTCCTTTTCTAATTTTTCTATTCGTTTCGTTAGTTCGTTATTATTATTCATTTAACATTTTCCATTTTTTATCAATCTCATTATTTACATTTGTGATAATTAAAGTTGTAATTTTATTATTCATTCTTTTGTCTAAAACTTTAGTTATTGACTTAACTGTTTCATTCATATTTTCAAGTTTATTATCTAAAGTTTCCATTTTAAGAAGTAACTCTAATAAAACCTAATTGATTTATGTCAGCACAATCACAGTCTTCGAAAAGGTATAAATATGCAAATGCAGGTAAATGATGTAATTCGGGTGGGATCACCACTTCTTGTATATGTTTAAGCATCATTGTATCATTTGAAATAAAAAATTAATTTCACGTAATAAGATAAACAAAATTTTAACTTACCTATAGTTATGGCATTTGCTTCTAAAAATTAAAAAAAAAACAAATAAATTTAAGTAATAAGATAAACCAAGATTTTAACATACCAGTCGTTAAACTTGATTGGTTGGTGAAAACATTTATTTTTATTATTATTATTATTATTACAATTAATATATTGTTACAGTTCGATGATTACTCGAATTGTAAATAAAGATTAACCACATTTGGATGAATTTAAATACAGATCCCCACTATACATATCAGTAGTTTATCATATGTAATGTTATAACTCAGATTTTTATGTCTAGTTTTCTTAGTCATTTTCCTATGTCCTATGCATTTTTTTCAACAAAAACCCGTATTTCTACCAAAACATCAAAAAACAACATTGAATTTGACTTTTTACCCTCTCTAAGTTTTAACTCAGATTTTCCCAAATCGTCAATTTTTTTGGAAAATGAGTCGATTTTCAAGTTTTGTCGTTGGAGTTTGTTGAGTTTGGAAAAAAAACAGCCCATTGAAGTCGGTTCAAAAACACAAAAAATGGCTCATTTTATCTATTTAACCCTGCAGTGAACGGGTGAGAGGATGTAACAGTAATGGTCGGGTACGGTCTGTGAGACACCAAGTTCCTTTTTTTTTTGGGCATATAGAAATGGAACTCGTAGACGAAGTGGATTGAAATGCTTTTATTAAACCAAACTTAATATTCTTACATGTAAATTGCACAAAAAATACAAATTAAATTAACTCAAAAAAACAAGAAACATTATTAACTACCGAAAATCTCTAAAGTCTAAATATACTGAAAAGGCATTATGCATTATTACATACATTTTCGGCACACTCTGTACAAATGGGTTGTACACACTGCAGACAGAGCCATTTGTGACATTTTGTACAGAAAAAACGCGTTTTGCGTTTTGGACAGTTGGCGCAAGTTCCTCTTCCTCCACTTGCAATTTTCGGGTCTTCCACAGGTCTTGTTCCTGAAAGTCTTTGTGCTGTTAATCGTACATCTTTTGATATGTGTTTACTAAGTGCTCGGAATGACATATGTTCGCGAATAAGGTCCAGACCAAGTTTTTTCAAGAATATGCGCCGTTCCATGCATTCCAAACCATCGATAGTTTTCCAGTTGTTACTAGTATTCAGAACGTGGCCGTTTATGCCAGCAATATTTAGTAAGTTGTAAAAGATAACCATTGGCCATCTGCGTGTTCCTCGGCTAACATTATAGAGCGACATTTTCTGATCCGCTGTGTCAACTCCACCTTTTGTCTTGTTGTAAAATGTTATCATTTCTGGTTTATTTTTCTCTCCAGTTTCAACATCAATTTTGTCATCATGGTGCATTGATGACAAAAGCAAGACTACTTTGTTATTTTTGGGTACATACGAGACTAAGGTAACATCTTCTTGAAACCCGAAAATTGATAGGCCGTATTTTTGTGTTTTTGAATAAATCCGGAATTTCACGTTTGTTTTTCCTGATGGTACCAACTATAGTTATTTTATAATTATTCAACATTTTCTTTACTACTTCTAAACTAGTAAAATAATTATCCATAGTGACGTTACGACCCGTATTGTGAACTGGAGAGCACATGCGTTCAACTAAGTCTGAAGCTTTTTGGGAAAATTTGAACGGGCCATCTGGTTGTTCACCTACGTATACTTCCAGATTTACCACATAATATGTTCTGGCGTCCACAAGAGCATATACTTTTATACCGTATCTGTTTGGCTTTGTCGGTATATATATATATACGAAAACGGCCACGACCTCTAAATGCAAATAACATTTCATCTATAGTAAGATATTCTCCAGGTGTATAACAAGCTTGCAAATATACTGAAAACTCTGCAAAAAATTCTCTAATTGCAGCGAGTCGATCGTACTTTACTCGTTCTGCTCTGTCGTGTATTGAATCAAAGCGCAAACATCTCAGTAAAAATTTAAATCTTCTATAAGCCATAGCCGCTGGAAATATCTCAACACCTGTTCCATCAGTTGCCCAAAAATCTTTCATATTTCTTCTTCCACCTTTGAAAACGCCTGCCAAATACACTAATCCAATAAGAGCTCTTATTTCTATTGCATCGGTATTTTTGCATTCAGTTTTATCTTGGTAATTTGATGAAATATTTTCGATGAAAATATTCGTATTTGTTACCATCATGTTCAACATATTAGAACTGATAAAGCATGACCAGCAGTCTAGCGGCGTAAATTTTTCCTTTCCATTTCCTTTCGGACCTGGAAGGTGAGTAATAATGTTATGTTGACGTGTTCTAACGTTTGTCGAAGGTGAATGTTGTTTCCACTTGACATTATCTTTTGCTTTGTAGTATAAATGTTCTTGCTGCCCTCTTAGTTCATGCCTTTGATCTTGTATATCTTCTATTATTTTCCCCGATCCATTGTTCTTTTCTTCATCGTCTCCACTTTGTTCTGTGTCAGTTTCAATTGAAATGTTTTCACATAAATCTATTTCAGAAGCAGAATCTCCCGCAATGTCGAACTCTTCAGTTGCCTCTTCATCTGTCTGTACTTCATCATAAAGCTTTTGCAAACGTTCTAGTTCTTTGGAATATTCGTCCATGATTTAACTGGCTAATTATAAGAAATAAATCAAAATTTCTATGACAATTGAAAATAGTAACAAATTACCTTGGGTTCAAAAAATATTACATATGAGATCGGGTGCGGACTAGCAGACTCTAAAATTAGTTGCTCACGCCATAAACCACTGAGCACTACTGGCATATGCATCCCGCTGAAGGTCACGCCCTCTGTGAAAGGTACTGAGCAGCGCCCACCCACATGTGCGATAGGGCTCAAATTATATCAAAAAAACAATTCATAAAATTTAATAGACCTCACCCGACCACTGCAAGGTTAAATATCAATTTTTATGGAAAATTTCTCATTTTTTTATGACCTTTTTAAAAATGTGAGCCAGATTTTTTATCCAAAAATAAGGAAAAGTACCCTGATTTCTTAAAAATGTGAGCTAGACGTAACAACTGAATCTTGTTGAAACAATTTTTGATAAATAAATGGATAATAATAAATCGAAGTTTTGTACAAAATGTAAAACTGAAAAGACTTTAGAAAATTATTATAGGAATAAGAATTAGAATATCCAAATAATATTATAAGTAATATAATTAGGAAGCATATAACAATTACGTTGGTAGTTGTGTTCTTCTTTATATCAAGGATTTTATCATGAACTGATTTATGATTAATAGCTGCGGCTTCTGTAAATGAAAACGGTCTGTTTAGGACTTCTGATATACTAGGACCCTCCAGATCCGGATCTATATCATCAAGTATAGAAAATTTGACATTTTCAAATTGTTTAAATGTATCAGAGGATAACTGATATACGTTACTCTGAAATTTAGATATATATCCGTTATATGGATTATATTTACAATATTCGTTTATCGTATTATTTTTTGGACATGCTAGCTATCTAACTTCCTCGCATAATCCTTGTTTTAGAAATGGAGATATATTAAATATCCTTCCGTTATTTATATTATAATATCCTTCAGATATCTTATTTTTAAACTTATATTTGACAGGAATTAATTCCTTACATGTGTGTGTTCTAGAATCGTAGGAATGTTTAAATTGAATAATTTCCACGCGCTTACAGACTGTTACAGCATAATAATTATATCCGAATGATGAAACTGATATTGCGTTATTTTTTAATAATCCGGATTTACAAGCATAAGGACTGGAAATGCATAATGAATAAGTTTCCAATAATCCTTGCGCCAATTGCGAGCAAACTCCAACCAATTTAACCTCATTTTCATTAGCTAAATCACTAACGTGTTGTAGTTCAGATTCTATCTCTGCTATGAGCAAATCTCGTTTGTTTCTTTTTTTTATCTCACTGATTCAATCAATTTAATTAAAAAGCTATGTTCATTTGTATTGACGAATCCGTTCGAATCGGTATTATTGAAATCGTTTTTCCTGACTACTAACGTTATTGGGTTCTTACGGTATGAAAACGAAAAATGGTAATTTCCATTGATTATTATGAAGTCGGCTTCTATAGTTTTTGTTTCTTTGTATTTGTTCAATGCTTCTTTATCTACTTCCCAAACCAATGTTGTCGAATCTCTAATTTTACAAATGCCCAAATTATATAAACACTCTCCGGTAACAGCCAAATCTGATAGCATATATCCTTTCCTATAAATCACTTCTGATCTCTTTAATCTAATAAAAGTATTTGTAGTTACTTTTGATGAGAATACGTTGTACCTACAATCGTATTCTTCTTTACCAAATATAAAGGAATTACTATTTTCATCTCGTTTCAAATTAAAGTTGTCAAACTTTAAAGTTTTGTTTATTTCCAATAATTCTTTTAATTCTTTGTTATAGTACGATGTCAATCTATTAGCTTACTTGATCGTTTGCCTTTATTAGGTTTAAAAGCAAGTGAACTTTGATCCTCATTGTTAGGGTTCGCTTCATTTATAGAAACTGGCAGGGACACTGAAAGGATTAAATCTAAAAACGAAATCGTAACAAATGAGAAAACGAGAACAACTGGAACAGCTCGACCGGTGATCTTTCTAACACTTTCTGAGGATTATGTATTGTTTAAAAATTTACAATAGTTCATTACACTATTTTTTTTATATATTCTGAGGGAATATATTGAAAATTTAGAACGAAATTTAAGTGAAAAGAAAGTAATAGATATAGTAACAAATACACGATTGTTTTAAGCATTTTCAAAACGGAACCAAATTAATTGAAATATACAGGGTCTTCCATAAATATACCGACAAACTTTTAGGGGTGGTAGGGGGCATTAAAACAAAAATTGTTTGCTTTATAAACAGATGCCCGAAAACGCTTCGTTTTCGAAATACATGGTGTTAAAGTTAAAAATTGCGATGTGGCCAGCACACGACTTTCAGGTAAACTGGTTATACCGTTTTTTTTTGTGTTTGCTACAGAATAAAATAATACGACGAATATTTTACCATTTTCTTGAATATCTTTCACAATTTCCACCGGCTTTTGACTTTCATAAAATTCTGGCTTTTCATCTTCTTCACCTTCGTTTCTATCTTCTTCGACGTATTCTAAATCTGCGTCAAAATTGATTTCAGCAAGGGATTTTCCTTTATATTCAACTGGCACAGTTCCTTTCTCCATCATTAAAAGTAATTTAGATACTTTGGCCGTTTGGTAAATATCAACAGGGTAGTCTAAGTATAAAAAATTAAAAATATATATACATATATTATAAAAATATCCAATTCGTCCGTAACTTACTCATAAAATTCCTCGTGGGTTTTTTGCGTGTGCCCCATAAAATTAGCAAATTGTTTCGCTTCGTCAGGCTTTAAATTTAATATTTGGGTCACGGTTGCAATTTGTTTCCGTAATTTGTTACTTGAAATTGCTTCTGGATTTTGCAATTGTATTTTTTTGGTTAATGATCGTAATGCCACATCACCTTTTCCCCATTTGATCTTACTGTCAGGCATAGCAAAAACATAGTTGTTTTCTTTATCCAGAATATAATCAGCCCGATATTTCAATAACATATTGATCATAACTTCAACCTCTTGTGGTATTAAAATAACCACTGCCCTAGAGCCTTTGCCACTATTCAAAACTCTCTTGTAATTGTTAGTTAAAACTTTCTCAGTGTCAGTTAACACATTCTCAAAATCTGTATAATCACTTTTTCTGTATGTCTTGTAATCTTCTATTTTGAGATATTGAACATCTCCAATCCTACGTCTGTTGAAAATAATTAGTAATGATAATATACATTGACTTAACAATTTAAATGTTTTTTTATTGGGATTTCCATTATCTAGTTGGTCTATTGCTTCTCTAGCCATTTTTGAAACGCCATCTCTGAACCTTTTTACGTCATTTACTAGTGGCAAAAGCAGAGGCTTGTTCCATCGCTTTTCTTGTAGATCTTTATTTGCTAACGATGCCATTTCAATAGTCCACCTTGACTCAACAAGACATTTAAAGTTTTTGATATTGGTCAACCAAGTCTTTGCATCTTCAGCCGATTTACATTTAAAACCTCTGCTTTGCTTCAAAATTAAATGTGGAAGTTCATCAGATACTAATTTCGAAGATGTCCCTAAGTGCATAGCTAAACTGGGAGCTTTAAAGGTTTTCTTTTCATAGTCAAAACCAACTACTCGTCTCGCTGCGAACAATACGTTGTCACAATGTTTAGGATGCAGTAGTTCTTTTAATGTTATTTTGTTATCATTCATAATTTCGCGAAAACTCAGCAACAATCTTGAAAGTTCGCGCATTCTATTGCTACAAGCGTAAGCCATTCGCTCTCTTTTGTGCTTTTTTAAGTAAGATTCCCCGAAATTCGCAATTAACAAATCTTTTTTTGCTTCAAAAGATACATCATCCGGTTTCATTGAATTAAATACCTAAAAAATAAACATAGTTTTTATGAATTTAATTATTTAAGTATTATCGGCACCTGCTCTTTAACATTAAGCTTTGAAATGACGTTGACCGGATCCATTGCGCATGCTGCTACTGTTTGGGAGCACATAAGCACATTTGATTTAGAAGTAACTGAGCCTCTTGAAGGACACTTTTTAGCGTGCCTGCTTAAATAGTTTTTGGAAATATTCCTTTGCAATATGGGCAAGGATAGAAAATACTATTCTGTTTCTCATCTGTTACTATAACTTGGCGGTTAGGTTTAACCACACCAGTTAAAAACAGATCAAAATTCATATTATTTCTCAACAATTGAAAAGCAAGTCTTCTCTCTTTACTTCCTTTTTTAATCTTGAAAATATCAACTACTTCAGATTCATCTTTATGTTGCCTTTGTAAATGACGCATAAAATTTTTATTTGGTATATGGTCATCGCAAAATTTACATTGGAACAATTTATTTGTAAGTTTCTTTTTTTGCTATAAAAAGTAACTCATTGAAAAATCGTTTGTTTGAAATTAACTTACCTTTACTATATTTGCTAAAGATTCGGTAACTTGGTCGGGAATGTTTTGTTGCAAATTGGAAATATTGGTAGAAGTAGTTTCAGAAAGCCCAATTTTAGTTTTTTTAACAGAACTTTGACTCCATTTCTAGTAATACGAAAATAAAGTGTGAGATATAGAAGTGACGTTTTTAAAAATTATTCCGTTAAAATTTGGTTGACAAATTTTACCTTTTGTTCACTGTTAGAAAAAATAGCCCTTTGAATATTTATATTATCTGACGCCAATTCGATTGCAATACGGTCTATTTTGTCTTTTATAAAACTTTCGTCTGAATTTGACCTGGAAGATAAATCTGCATGTACAAATGAGTCTTTTTCTATGTTTTGACTGTCATCTTCAGAATCAGGAAGGTAATCTTTATCGGAGTCATCTTCGACAGAAGGGGACACATAACTGCTTTCACTTGGTTGCAGGCTTTCAGAGTCTAATCGGTTGTTACATTTGTAATTTTCAGTAATTTCTGTAGTTTTTGGGTCTAGGCCTAAATTTTATACATGAAAATATTGCCATTAAGATCTTACTTTAAGTTAAAATAAGATAAGATTTATTTGCACCCACGTAAATTAACGAACGGATAATAATAATTTCATAAAAGTTGAACGGCGTTCTCCTAAAGAACACCTTATGTTTAGTGTGCATATTTAATTTAAGTGCCTGCAAATATAAACACTATACGTTGCTTTAGAATATAGATAACTTACCATTGTTATTAAACTTCAATTTTAGATTTTGAACATCCAAAATGACTACTCTTTCGTTCTTTAAATTTGATTCTGGAACGGTAACACTTGCTTCCTTAAAATTTTGCTTATTTATCCAGTCCTGTAGAAAAATGGTTTTTACCCAATAAGAAAATATAGAATGCCAAATCAAAACTTTTTTTTTTCTTACTGTGACTTTTATAGTAGTTTCTTCAGTGTTAACAGATTTTTCAAAAAGACAGTTTGGTTCAAAGTTAAGCTCATTGTTTGCTTGATAGGTTTCATTTCGAGATTCTTGTCCTGGTGCGGCTTCGACTTGATGAATATGTTTTTCCTTTTCTTCTAAAAATATACCGTAATATTTAATAATGACAAATAAATTGAAATCAAACTTTATTCTGTTGAATTCAGTTAGTTATTTAGCTAATAGAATAGCATTTACGTTGTTTTCCGTTAAAATGCGAGTTTTACCTTTACTGTTAAAACAGATTTTATTATTCACCAAATGATAAATGCAATAGATTTTAAATTACACCGAAATCGATGATTACCCGAAACAGCCATAGGCTCAAATTAAAAAAATAAAGGTAATCTGTTAACAAATAAAAACTTACTATTTTGTAGTGCCAATTTAACTAGAAAACTACCTCTGCTGATCATTTTAATGCACTAGTCACTTCCGTGCACTTTTGGAAGCAACTACGTTATAAATACTGCCGAATTCAAGAAAGAAAATGGGTACGGCAATGGAGACGTTTCTACGAATTCATTCAGTTGAACGTTGGTGGAACGCGAAGCCAATCTGACGTCACAGATATGATATCTTTCAATAATAAAGTGGGCGAGTGACTAATCCTACTATTTAAAATGGAAGCGACATGGTTCATAGGGTAGACTGGACCACCTACGCAAATTATGATATTTGTAAGAATGAAGACGTTTTGAAGAATTCTAACTGTTTATTTACCCCAACCTTTGAGTAGGTACTCAAAGACCCCAAAAATCTTCCACTCTAATAGCATTTCCACAATTGATTTCTTTATATTAAACACATCTATGCATGAGCAAAAAATGACATCATCTATACTTAATTACTTTTAATAAGATAAACACTTTATACTAAATATTGCTAAAATAGAGCTCTAACTAGAAATAATAAATACACGAGTAAGATTTATCTAAGCTACATTAAAATTGGAATTAATTATTTAAGACGTAGTAAAATTTATAGGAAATAAAATAAAACACAAATTCTTCTAATGAGATATCATTTCTCGCTTGCACCATGAGACAACTTGATTTATTTTAAAATTACGCGTTACATAATAGTAATTTATGCAACGCCTTTTCAAAGTGGGTTCTCTAATGAAAATTAGCGTTGCTTAATCAAATATTAAGTGATGGAACTGTTTGTTTGACATTTCCAAGTTTTGTGAATATTTCGGAAAATTGTGCAATTCGGGGAGGCGTTGCATAAAATAGTATACGCAAGTCGTGCATTAGTAGGCTTTAGTGTTAAAATTCTCGGCTACGCCTCCAATTTAAATTTCACGAATCGGACCACTAACGCCTACTATCTAATGCAGTCGATTTCGTAATATTATTATGCAATCGAGAGCATTAAATAGTAGGAGTCATCAGCCGAGAATTTTAACAAGACAGAGTGCCACACACGCCTACTAATGCTCGAATTGCATACACTACTTTATGCAACGACTAGCCAATTTGCGTAATTTTCCAAAATATTCACAAAAATTAGAAATGTCAAACTGACAGTTCTTTTTTTCACGTATTTGCACTTTTTTGAACGCATTTGGCTGGGCGTTGCATACTAGCTATTTATGCAACCAATTAGGAAATACCCGACTTTGTGTAATTAGTAGGATGTTTGCGGGAAGAGCGAAGCGAGGTCCCGCAAAATCCCACGCGTTGCACAAAATTGCATTTCCTAATGTGTTGAAAACAAGATTTTTTCTAATTTTGATAAAATGGGTTCTTTTATTTTTAAATTCATGAATTATTTCTAATTTTGACGTATTAAGTGGCACCTTTCAAAGTTGGCAGACGTTAGGAAATGTTTGACTTTTCGTAATTGAGTTGCAATGATGGAATTAATATTTCATCACCAGTTGCACAATGGTTTTCATTTGATAAGTAGTTACGAAAAGTAAGACGTTTCCCAACCTCAGTCAATTATGAAAAGTGTCACTTTATATGTCAAAATTAGGAAAACACTGAGGTTATTTGAGTCTGTAGATGAACAACACGTTCAGTTTTTCAGTTAATGGATACTAATTTTTTGTTTATTGTCAGCTGTTCTATATCAAGAAACCTGCATAAGTGCTCACATTGTGAAATTTCAAGCAACTATTTTTCTTAATCTTTGTTTCAATTTCTCAGCCGGCGCAATGTCAGAAACAATAAAAACATTTGCGTCAGGTTCTTTGATTTGGTATCTGTTGAAAACTCTCAAATATAATGAACAAAATTCGATTTTTTCGTGTTAAATGTTCAAGATATTTGTAAAGTTCTGTCAAGTTCTTGAAGTATAACAATTTCGAGAAAAACATCGCTCGTGGAAATTCTCAATACCAAGGACGGTGTGGGAAATTTTCAATTTTGTCAATAATGTAATAACGCGAGAATAACGTAAGAAGATAAAATTACAAGAGAACCAAATAAAACTATAGTTTATTATAAGTAAAAACTGTACAGAACATAGCTAAAGGTCTAACAATAAGAAAAAGCAAACTGATGAGAAGTTTGTATTTAAAATTATTTATAAAAAATTGCTAATGGGTGATACAAGATTTTTCGTGACAAAATTTATTAACAAGTTCACTTCTTTTCCGTCTTGGAAGTTTTGTACATCTACAGTTCACCAAAATCTGCACTTGAATAAATTGCCGATTTGGACTATCAGAGAGCACCTGTGAAATATCACATCCTGGTGGACAGGACTGCCGGAATGACGCCCTCACATCTGTAAGATAATCACAATCCTGTCGGTATATGTTATCCAAACGCTGGTATTGTGCTATCCACCGGTGCGGATTTCTACCAGTTTGTGTGACTGGATAGTAGTCTGTTAGAGCATATCCCTGAGGAACATGGTTTTCAAGGATTCTTTGAGCTAAGTCCATTGCACCTGCATCAATGTTCTCGGTGCAAGGCAGGTAATTCACTGCATCAACTTTAATCGTAATAAACACTGAACTGACGATAACCAAAGTAATAATTAAAAACAACATCTTAAACATCTTAAACAATCACAAAACACCCAGAATCCTGGGTACACACCGCCGAATGATACAAATAAGTACAGACCCGTATAGTGCGTGCAGTCTACAGCGAAACTTAAACCTGCATTTAATATATTTGCACAAGACGTTTGTACATACTCACTTCCAGCTATCTGGCAACGTTGTAGGAAGAGACAACGATGCTTGATTACCTACATATAGGCATCCCCACTCCAAGAGTATGGAAGTGACTCCAACTACGGTGTTGCTAATCATATATACAAAAAAAAAATTAAGAAATATTTTCCCCTCTGACCGAAATCGGATAAAGCACATTCCCCACATTCCCCTCTACCCATATATGCTTTTAAAACGTTTCTATCGCTTTTCCTTCTGGTGGAAGTCGGTCCGCCCGATTCATGATACGGAAGTGACAACTTATCT
>NW_025401050.1:378768-389148 GCF_015345945.1 Tribolium madens | reverse complement strand
ATCTTGTTTGTCGCAAACATAGCTATCGAATTTTTGTTCAACACATGATATAGATACGATTAAAGAAAATAATATCGTAAACTTCATTGTAATTATAAACGCAGTGTTTTAGTCGTGCCTTTTTTTTCATAAACCTATTATTCATAATAATCTTCTGAAACGAATATTAACTTATTTTCAGATATAAAAAATATGGGTTCATTTTTTTCATCCAATTTAACTTTAGCTACTGCTACATTATCACTATATATTATATTATTCGTTTTATCTAAAAATCTTTCATAAATTGTTGTTTTATCGTACTCGTTACAATAATTTATTGGAGTAATTTCTATATTTGTTATCACGTTTGATATATTAATATCTTTAATTTTTGTATTTCTTATCGTATCAAAAATAAATATATTTAAACTTATTATTGTATTGTCTGAGACGTCGATGGTGCTGTAATTGGTTGGTGTTAGTTCGTTATATTTTTGTGCTATTGTAGGTTCATTACTTGTACTTGGTGTTTCCATTGGTTCGTCAAATATTCTTAATAGGGTTGGTGATTCTTGTATTTCCTTTGTTAGGTCGATAATTATTTGTTCGTCGTTTGTTGGTGTTTTTGATCGTTCTCTTTTTGGTGTTGTATCTTTCCATAACTTGTCTTCTAGATGGATGATGTGCATTCTTCGTAAGATTGCGTTCTTTGTTTTTGGCTGTGTATTTAAGGGCCATAGTAGTTCTTCGTCATTTGTGCGAATTATGTGTGGTGTGTTTGCTGGTATTCTTACGTGTCCGTATTTGATTCCGATTATTATTCGTGTTTCAATTTCGCATCGTCTCGTCGCGGAGAACTTGCAAAATTGCATTATTTCACATTTCTCCTAACCAACTATTTCCAACAAAAAAATCTTTAAACATTTCAAAAGACGATAAACGAAATGCGAACTACTTGTTGAAGAATTTTACACTTCACCTCTAAAAAAATTGTTGAAACCTTTTAAAAACAAAATGAAAATCTTATTTACCTTGGCAATTTTCTTTTTGCTTGTTGTTGATTTTTCACACCCTCTTTTTCAAATGCTGACGTAGAAGCTTCTGATGCAGTGTAAGGTTCTAACTCTTTCGGAGACTGAAAGTCACTTATAGTTAATTTCAAAGAAGGAACTGCGCTCTTCTTTAAACATCTTTTGGACTCAAGTTCTGTATAATTTTTGTCCTTATTGTGTACAACTTGGTCAACATACAGATGGACTAAGAAAAATAGAAAATGTACATTTTCCATCCCTGTCTTGATCCACTGAGTTGGAATCATCGCAACAAAGAAAGGGGTGAGCACTGAGCGTGATACAGTGTCATCTAGAATCCCAAGTAATTACAAAATCATCTTCATTGAAATGTTCTGAGCAAACTTTATTTTTACTTCAAACCCAATTTTCATCAGACTTGCCCAAAATCCTTAACCACTCCTTATATATAATACGATATTTGATTAATGGATGAAATCTACCTGACCCAGTGGTATCTCTGGAATGATTTAATAAATTAATTACCAAGATTTAAACTAAGGTAGTGTTAACATTAAACGAGACAGGGATGTGTTTTATATGAGTGACTCTGACCAAATTTTATTGGAGGACTAGTAAAAATTACCCTGATTTGCATCAGTTAAACAAAAAAATTTTTTACTTACCGCTCATGGTGGTGAATTATAATTAGGGGGTGACCCGCTCCACGTTCACACAATACTCTTCCAAGGTCTTTGATGCTTAAAAAGTGGACTCGTCACCTGATGGATCTCTACCATCGCCACATTATCTTAAATATAACTCGGGATCAGGTGGAGAATTTTATCAACCCAGTGGAGATCTATGTGGAAAATCTACAAGGCTCACCTCCTACAGGTATAGCTGGAAAAGATTCGATAAATTAATTACCAGGATTAAGACTCATATAAAAATTAGTTTTTAAAACAAAAATAATACAAAAAATCAAAATAAAAAATGTATTCCATAGGAGCGAATCTAACTAAATTTTAGTGGAGGAAATGTTGATATGAATAAGCCAAACGAAAAAAAATTACTTCATCTTACTCGTTTAAACTCTTACGATTTAAACAAACAATATAAACACACATCATGAGAGCTCTTATTTCACTACATTTATTTCGGTAAATTCTGAATTACATAATTATAAATAAATTGTGCATTATTAAGGCTACAAATACATGTTTTATTTCTTAAATAATGATGCATACATAATAGGCGTGGTTGCAAATGTGGACAAAAGTTTGTTTCTTCTAAATTGATGATTCTAGGATAGTAATCTTTCGAATCGAGAAATTCTGTTAAAAAAGTTTCTTTAATATTTCCTTTTACATAGATGATATCAACAACTTCGTCAATAACATGTTTTTCTAATATGTTATAGATATTTTCATAATCGATAATTCCGCTGTTGTAACGTAACAGATGATGATTCAATTCAAAATATTTCACTTGTTTTTTCACATCAGCACTTAGTTCAGGAAATGGTGTTGGTGATTCAAATAAATAATGAGCGGTTCGACATTAAATATTATATTTTAAAGAAAAGTTTATTTTACTTACTGCTATCTTTTTCTAAAAATTCACTCATTTTGTTTTTGATGATGTCACATATTCCTTCTAGTTCTAGTTTAATATTTATAGATATCGAAATAATTATATTTTTAGTGTTAAATGATTTAATTTCTATAATTTTTTTGGAGGGTAAAATATATTTACCAAAAAGTTCAAAATTAAGTTTAAGTTTATATTAAAATCCGTTAGTTTTTTACTGATTAATGCAATAAGTTTCTCCTGAATTCTTTCAAAAAAACTTCTAAATCATCCAGTTGAGAATTTTTAACTCGGTATGAGGTAATTCTTGACTTGAAAGCAACTTGATATTCTTCAAGGTGATCATCATCATCATTAATTTTTGTTGCTTTTTGAGCTAAACAACTCTGAATTCTAACCGATATCTGTTTACCTTATCGGTAAAATAAAGTGTGCATATAAAGATATTTATGAATCGAATGATTTTGAACGCCATTTTGAACCTCCATAAGAAAATACATAGGATTTTGCACTAGAACGACTCTTGCTACTTACTGTACTTGTACTTAGGCTTTTATAACCCTACATATTCAAAATGGAAACTCTCCTCTTTTTTCAATTGTTAATATTTTATTTGTAACGTCTTCATTTTTTTTCTGATTTTTCTTTATTATTGAGACCTGAACTTAATTTAGTCATTTTGTGATGTGTAGGAAGTGAAATGATAAGACAAGACAAATTGTAGGAATCATTATGATTTGTGTTTAAAAAGGAAAATACATTTCATAAAAAGCCGCTTCAAACATGATATACAAAAAAAATGTCATCATGAATATATTTATCATATTTATATACAACCAATTTCTTGTTATTACGCTCGTATATTTCAATATTTTTCAAAATATCTTCATCCGTGCAGTTGGAATTTTTAACGTAATATGGTTTTTGAATCTTTTTGTAAACTTCTTGCCATTTTATCACTGATATTACAAATAGTAATTCATGAAAAATTTCCAATGGTAATATAGGAAGTAAGTATTTTAAACCTTAATATAACTTATATCGAATATTTAAACAATTTTTTAACGTAATTTTAACTGAAATAAAATTGACGTTGAGTAAATTCGTTCTTATCTTTTTATACATAGAATAGTTTCCATACATCAATAATAATAAGTGTCCTGTTACAAATAATATCAATGCGAACTTTAAATACATAATTCATAAACGATGTAATTCTGATGTATCCTATTTGGTTTATATCACTACAATCAGTCCTTCCATACATCGATAATGATAAGTGTCCTATTACATACAATATCAGTTCTAAATTTAAAGACATAATTCAAAAACGAAACTCTAATATAACCTAATTGATTTATGTCAACACAATCACAGTCTTCAAAAAGATGTAAATATGCAAATGCCGGTAGATGGTGTAATTCAGGTGGGATTACCACTTCTTGTATTATAGGCTTTTTTAACATCAATGTCTCGTCTGAAATGAAAATTTCATTCTAAGTGGTGTACTTGGAATAGTTTCCATACATGGATAATAATAATAAGTGTTCTATGTCTAATTTTATAAACATATTTATAATATTAATAGTCTTTCAATATAATTATTATTAACACTTTGACGGGCACCTAAATTCGCTTCGCTCATAAGGGATACCCCGATTTATTTTGTACTGGCTCTTATGGCAGACTGGACAGCTTTAGACGTCTTGTAATACATTGCGGACACTTAAATTAGATTTGCATTGATTTTTATGCCAGATTAGCAGTCTGTCCATCAACGTGTTAAATTATTGTATCTTACATTTCTAAAATCCCTTGTATAAACCCATTATAGATCAGTCATATAAATATACTATTTTATACGTCTTTGGCCTATAGCTAGCGGAACTTAGGCTTCGAACGCGTAAAATTAATAATTTTTAATTTCAACTGAATTTTGAGGATTTTTTTTTCTATTTTTAATACCGTTAAAGCGCCCTTACAATTTTTTGACATAGTTACGTTAAACCCGATTTTCAAAGTATTTTTCACTTTTATAAAAGTTTCCGAATCTACGTTTATACATTTCACAACTCCTCGTGATTCTGACATTATTATTTTACTATATTATGGAGAAAGGATGTTGACAATTAAAAACTATTATTTCATTATGAGATAAAAATCATCCATAAATAGTTTTTGAAAATTATTATATCGTTTAAATAATTAGCAATGTTAGATGAGACTAAAAATCGTATTATTAATGGAATAAGTGTAGAAATGCCCAAAATAAATTCAGTAAAACCGTTACATTTAAATTTTGATATAGATAGAAGTAAATGTTATTTTGGAACGATATATCACATGTTATCAATAGTTGTGGAAATTCAAGAAGCTTACAAAGGAAATCAGAATTTAGAATATTTTGCTCAATATGATAAGATAAAAAAAAAGTGTCGGTAGATTATGATTTTTCATTTTCCAATCTCTTTAAAGGAAATACGAGTATTGAAAAAAGCGGATCTTCTATGACAAATTCAACGAACATATTCAACACATCTAACATAAAACTAAATATATTGTCTCCGTTGTTTGATAAACTTAATCTATAATAATAAGTGTTCTATTGCAAATTATGTCTATTCGGAATTTGAAGATGTAATTTAAGAATGATGATCTAACATATCCAATCTGGTTCATATCTAGATCATCTTCATAAACGTATAATGTGCAAATGCTGGGAGGTGGTGCAGCTCAAGTGGAATCACCACTACTTCAATAAGATGTTTTAACATCAGTCTTTTCTCTGAAATAAAAAAAATATTTAATTCTAAGTGGTGTACTTAGAATAGTTTCCATACATCAATAATAATAAGTGTCCTGTAACAAATAATATCAATGCGAACTTTAAATACATAATACATAAACGATGTAATTCTGATGTATCCTATTTGGTTTATATCACTACAATCACAATCTTCAAAAAGATATAAATAGGCAAATGCCGGTAGATGGTGTAATTCAGGGGGGGATTACCACTTCTTGTATGATATGTTTAAGCGTCATTGTCTCATCTGAAATAAAAAAATAATTTCACGTAATAAGATAAACAAAATTTTAACTTACCTATAGTTATGGCATCTGCTCCCAAAAATTAAAAAAACCAATAAATTTAAGTAATGGGATAAACCAAGATTTTAACTTACCAGTCGTTAAACTATGTTTTAAAACTATCTAAATTACTATCAAAAGAACATTTAACAAAATATGCTATGTTATAAGCGATATGTTTTTGGTATGGGTTAGTAAAAGAAATGTTTGTATTCAGATAACAAGTATCTGATGAGACAGTTAAACATTCAAAGTCAGCATATATAACAAAAGGTAAAAGTAAAAGTGATTTAAATTGTGAAAATTTTAATGTGCTTTCATTAGAATTTGCCTCAGGTAAGCTTACTTTAACTGCAGGAAAATTTGAACACTCCCGTTTATGTATATCAATTTTATTTTTTGATTTTAAAAGAATATGCTGAAATCAACGATCACAAAAAATATTTTATGTTCATGTTTAGTAATACTCCTTGTACATGCTTTCGCACGATCTGTAATTAAACAGTAATGACCAATTTTGTTAAATTTATTATGTGTTAAATATAATAAATTTATATGGTTTTCTTTTACATTTGTTGTGTGATAAATTGGATCTTCAATTCGTCGAGATTTTTCATTGAATTTAAATACGTTAATAGAAATTGTAGGATTTTGTCTTTCAAATTTAGAAATATCCTTTAAACTAACAGGGATTTCAATATTTTTGAAATTTAAAATATCATAAAAATTTTGTGGATAAGATTCAACTCTTTCATATTAAGAGTGATTATCAGGAAAAAGTGCTGCTAATATAGAGTAAACGAAACAAAAATTATCATTATTAAATTCGTTAATAAAACAAGGACCTTTACGTTTTAATTCAGTTGACTGGATAGCACATCTACGAATCTAGGCCTTTTAGTGTTGTTGTTGTTGGAAGTTGTTGCAGTTATGTTGTTAGTTGGGACTATAGTGGAACGAACACAAAGAAAGTTTGTAAGTGCCAGTGATGATGATGATTACTACTTAGGTGGTACTTGTCTACTGTTAAGCTCAGAATATCAAGTCTTTATATTATATCGGTTTTCTTTTTAAAAAATGTTATTTTACTGACTGACTAACTTATTTTTATGTTTCGAAGTTACAATTTCCTAAAATATATTGCAACATTTGCAAATACGAAGTTTATCTAATGACTTTCAATTTTTTTTAAATAATGTGTTTTTAATGCTCTTTTAACTGTATTTTTCCTATCTGATATGTTTTTGAATTCCCATATGAGTATTATTTCTTTACAAGAGAAGAAAAAAAACTTATTTATAAATTTTATAATATTATATTTGCACTAACTACAATAATGCTATAACAAACTAAGTATAATCATAAACCTTAACAAATAATTCCTTAATAAATTATTAGTGAGAGAGATTTGATAAACTTATTTAATTTAAGGCATTGTGATTATAATGACTCCAATCCTCTTTCTCCACTTGTGGTCAATCAGCTCTTTTTTTATGACATTTTATCAAATGTACACTAACTTTGCGCCATTCAACAATATGGTCTTGTTATAAGGACAAACACACATGTCCTACTTATTTAATTTAAGGCATTGTGATTAATTTTTGTCTTCAAATATTCCAAACAACTAGGTTTATTATAGTGACTCCAATCGTCTTTCTACACTTGTGGTCCTTTACTGTTAATCAGCTCTTTTTTAAGACATTTTATCAAATGTACACTAACTTTGCGCCATTCAACAATATGGTCTTGTTATAAGGACAAACACACATGTCCTACCTATTTAATTTAAGGCATTGTGATTAATTTTTGTTTTCAAATAATCCAAACAACTAGGTTTATTATAATGAGTCCAATCCTCTTTCGACACTTGTGGTCCTTTACTGTTAATCAGCTCTTTTTTATGACATTTTCTCAAATGTTCACTAACTTTGCGCTATAGAACAATATGGTCTTTGTTATAAGGACAAACACACATGTCCTTTAAATTGTAAATTAAATAAATAAATTACAACTAAATTATTAAAAATGAAATAATCAAAACTTACCACGAGAATTATAAACTGACGCTGGTCTTGATTTAAACATTTTGCTGACTTCTCAACTAAATATTTTCTTAACGATTTGTTTCGTATTGGGACTTTTCAGTGAAGTGGCTGACACCTGGTGGCCGTTTATTGCAATAGGATTGTAGGAACAACAAATCAAACAACGTATGTTTGATCTAATTTAATTCGATTTAATTGTCCGAATGCGTTATTATATAGGTATATGTACCTGCTTATCAGTTCTGTGGCCCAGGAACTAAATTAGAAGAACGAATTGCACGCGGTGATAGTGGTAGGAATAAATTAGATCAAGCTTGTAAGGAACACGATATAGCATATTCTAAGGAAACAAGTTTGCAAAAACGACTCGAAGCTGACAAAGTCTTAATAAGTAAAGCAGTTGAACGTTTGAAAGCAAAAGACGCGTCGTTTGGAGAAAAAGCAGCTGCTTACTTCTAAACAAATAATATATTAATATAAATACACTTACTAAACCTATTACATTTATTATAGACATTTTATGGTCTCTAATTATTATTTTATCTYTAGAAARTAACTTTACATAAGGYCACTTTGGTGAGTGTTTCTTATGCTCCATAAATGCYTCATCACTTTTTTCCCATCGTGAAATTATCACTCCACAAACAAAGCATTTAGTACAGTCAGAAATTTGCATATAAAACAAACCTGCTTTTGCTAACTTCCATGGAGAAGGGTTGACATGAACCCAATTCTTAAATTGTAAAAGTCTTTTATCAAAACACTCATAGGAATTTTTTTCATACGATAATCCATCGTCAAGACACATTTTTTTCTTCTTTCACTTATATTCTTTAAAAGTAGATAAAACTTTATTTAAAGTTTATTTTACACACACACACAGAGCACTATTTCTTTGTTCACAAACTTTGTCAGCTACCAGCTAATTTTTATTCCTACGATTCTACTCCTCCGCGCTATCGTTAACTGTAATAAAATAAATATAAATTTTTCACTGTTTATTGACATTATGTCTTTTACAAACCTGCTATTTCATCATCATTACGTTCGAATTCAAAGCAATGTGCTGCCTGTGCTTTTCCAATCTCTTCTTTTCCCAAATATTTTAAATATATAGGACCCGGATCTTGCAGTAACTCTTCAATTTGTTCTTGTGTTAAATATTCACTTAATCTTCTTGGCAAAAAAACTGCGTAATTTTCTAAATCAACAAGCACAGCGTTACCGAACACAGACTTGGTTCGTCTCATATTAACGATTCGATATTGTTTGTTCACGTCCAATTCACCAGGTTTTAAAACTGGTTTGTGACCGCATCGAGCAATTTTGTTTAATACTTTCATTATCCAACAATGAACACTATTGCACTGAGACATTAACAAACTCACTTTTTAATTCTTAGCTTTTGTAGAATTAGGTCAGTACTGTTATTGCACTTGCAATAAAATCTATATATTTAGATTCCCCCACCAACTTGACCTTGACCTTGACCTTGACCTTACAAAATCCTTACTATTGGTTAATTCATTGGCCTTGAAAAGGTGGACAAGATAGAGAAAAACTGCTTGGCTTTGAATGAGAGAGAAGAAAGTTAACAAAAGTGAGTGAGAGAATATATGAGCTTGACTACAGGTTGTACTAATGCTCCAGACAGGTTTACACAAGTTAATGATACTTATATATAAATACACATTGTATGGGATTTAAACATTTATTTTTAAAATCCTTTTTTTACATTTTTTAAAAAGACCAGATAACTGATCTCATTGGAATTGTCCCAACTCTCCTCTTTCAAATTCTTCTCCTTTTCCTCTTTTTTTTTTTCCTCCTCTTCCTTCTTTATTCTTATACGTAAGTTCTCTAATTGTCTTCTGCATTTCTCCTCTTCTGCTTTCTTTTTTTCTTTGAGGTAAGCTAAGTAGCTTACCTCATCGTAGTGGTCCCATGATTCCTCCGCTTCCTTCTTTTCCTCTTTTTTTTCTTCATTTTTCACCTCATTCCGATGACACTTCTAAATGTGCTTTTCCATTCTTGTATTAAGCACAAGATGCCTTTGATCGAATGGATATACTTCTATGTCCTCTAAATAATAAAATAGTATTATAATAAGTATAAATATTTTATATTTTCGTAAAACTTACCAAGACAATTAAAAATAGAAGGTTTCTTCATTTCAGTCATTGTATTGCACAGTTAACACTATACGAAAACACTGATATTGTTACAACACAACCCCACAACTTATATACAACAGAATTATTAAACTTCAAGGTAAGTACCTTGATGAACAAAAACACGATTAGCCCGTCACACCAAACTTTTATTTAAAACACAACGCGTTTCAACCACAAAGTGGTCATCCTCAGGTGAGAATAAAAATAAAAAGTTTTATTTTTGTCGAAACGCGTTCTGCAATCGTCACGATGTCCTAGTGAAGAAATAATCCTAATGGCTTTTCGTTGGAGTTTAAAAAGTCTCGTAAGTGCTGAACTGTGACCCCATATAAGAATACCGTATTCAAGGTGTGAATTTATAATAGCAAAATATGCCATTCTTGTAATATCTAGGGGTAGATTATTAGTCAAATTTCGAAGTAGATAAATTGCTTTACATATTTTGGTTGCAACAAGCTCGCCATGTTGATTCCACGTTAATTC
>NW_025401050.1:365880-377462 GCF_015345945.1 Tribolium madens | reverse complement strand
ACCACTTGACAGTAGAAGCTTTGGAACCGTAACATTTGATCTGTTTTTCTGGAAACGCAGAGTAGAAACTATATAGTATGTTGTTAAGAAACATGGTGAATTTGTTATTTGGGTCAATGTCAGAGTCTGCAAATTCCCAATTTACCTTACTAAGCAAGTTAAAAAAGTTAAATTTTCCTGGTTCACTTATTGGTCTAATAATTTTAGTAATACCATCACGGTATTACCATACTCTACTAACACAAGGTAATGACCCTATTGGTTCGTCTGATCACTGCATGATTAGCGTTACCGCACAGGTAATGTTTTACAATGTACCTAACGTAACTACTAAATCATTTTCTTCTGTATCATTTGATTTGCTGAATGATGATATATCCAAGCATGATTGTTCAATCTTTAATTAATTTAAGTTTGTTGAACTACGATAGGAATACTTTGTTGAAACAATAAAATATTATTTAAACAAAAATACCACTTTTTATACACTAAAGTCAATATCGCACAAGCCATGGATTAATTAACAAGATTAAATACAAACAGCGAATATGGGATAAATTCAAACGCACTAAAAACGTTTCTGACTTTATTAAACATCGAACATTTTCCATTAAATTAAACTGACATACGAGAATCTAAGATTTCTTACGAACAAAATCTTTTAAGTAACTCAAAGGTTTTTTATAGTCATCTGCGTAAGCACGTAGTGTTTTGAGTATCAGTACCAGTGGTTCGAAATAGCGCAGGATTATGATGCGATAATGATTCAGACACTGTCAACGTATTGGGCCGTATGAATAAAGTTGAGTAAATGCTTCTACTTGTAATAGTAAAAGGTAGACGTAATTTAGATTTAATGAGAAAGAAAGAAACATAACTATAGTAAAAGCTTTTGCTGCATTTTATTTATACTACCCATTGTCTTCTATTTTTTTCCGAAAGTTCTGCATACTCTAGAAGTTTTCCTTTTTTGAATGTCTATAACAGTACGTGACACTTTCTCAACTGTTACGCTAAATAAATAATAATATGATCCTTAAAGCTATCTGATAGTAGTGCACCAGGTCCAGATGGGTTATCTCCCAATGTTATAAAAAAGAATGCCAACCACTTGGTTGTGCTTATTCTTAAAATCTTCGAAACTTTCTTGGCCACTGGCCAACTCCCTCGACAATGGCGAACAGCAATTGTCACACCCATATTTAAAATTGATGATAAGTGCAATGCAGAAAATTACAGACCGGTAAGCCTGACATCGATCATTTGCAAACTGCTAGAAAAGCTTATAACAAAAGATATCTTTGAGTATTTAAGTGTCGGAATTTTATTCCAGACACTCAACATGGGTTTTTACCGGGTCGTCCTACAATTTCTAATTTATTGTCTGCATGCAGTCAATGGAGATAAATTCTGGACTAACTAGACATTGTTTATTTGTTTTTTAGCAAAGCATTTGACAGAGTGCCTCCTAGTTTGCTTATTTACAAATTAAAGAGGTTTTGGTGTTAATGGGAAACTTCTAGATTGGGGTAAATCTTTCTTCACTTCTCAACCAGTGACAAGTGGTGTACCACAAGGGTCTATGCTGGAGCCACTGCTGTTTGTTATTTACACATAGATCTCTCAAAATCACTTATTTGCTCTCACCTTGCATACGCAGATGACTTGAAAATCTTTGCCAATCATTTAAACGGTAATTTACAAGACGCATTAAATATTGTTGATTGTTGGTGTAACAAATGGGTACTACGTATTAATATTAATAAGTGTTCGGTTATGTATCTTGGTACAAACAACCCGAAAACAAGCTATCAACTAAACAACGTAAATATAAAAGTAGTTGATAATTAATTAGATCTAGGAGTTGTGGTGGACAACAAATTGTCGTGGAGCATTCAATGCACAAGAACTGCTCGTAAAGCGCTTTCAATTGAAAAAGGTATTCCCTAAACCTAGTCCTGCATTCTGTTCTAAACTTTTTACAACACACATATTGAATATGTGGCATCTGTTTGGAGACCACTGTACGACACGAACCAACAGCTTCTTGAGAGTGTTTATCATGCAGTGACTAGATGGCCTGCTGGGTAGGCGTCATTAACTTATTGTGATAGACTAGATTTATTAAATATTCCTTCGCTAAAACTCAGCCAACATACATCAGATTTAATTCAAATGTTCATATTAACTCAATGTTTCCTCATACTTGCTCTGTTTATTTAACTTTACACACAGATTACCGATTACTAGGTCACAAACACAAAATTAAAAAAGAGCCAAACAACTGTTTGGCAAAGGTACCTAACCAATCGCACTTTTGATTTGTGGAACAATTTAAATCCCGATATAGCAGAAGCACAAACACTTTGTTTATTTCAAAAGAAAATATCCTCATACATTCTAGCATAATAACAATTGTCTTTAAAGTAGATATCTTACTATACAATGTGGGGTATATCTCATTTGCATCAGGTAAAGTTCTAGATATTCTTTTTGTTCCTTGTGATAAGTAGAAAATTAAAGTGTGGCGGGTTTTTGAGATTTATTATTTATTAGCTTTCAAACCTGCCTGTGTATGGGTCGAGCGGTGGCCCACCAAATAGAGCGATTAAATTTGTTTGAACGTCGGACCTCAGCCAACCCGTGAGATCAGTCAATTTCAGGCGAGGGATGTGCAGTCAAATAAAATCAATTTTAAATGTTAAATTATTGTATTAAGGGTGAACTAAAGTGATTACATATGAAACAAAAATAAGTACATGAAACTATTAGATTTTAGTTATCGTTAAACTTTCCTCACATTTTACAGAACAATTTCAAAAGTTATTTGTATTGCAATGATCCTTTAGGAAACTGTGAACAACTGTAGTAAATGAAATGAGACCGAACTAAGTATCAACTGATTTGGTAAAACTTATGGTTGTAATTATTATAATTCTGTGGTTCTACTGTCAAACTCTGATTTTCCATGGCTTAACTTAACGACATTTTATAACAAAAGAAAGACATAACTTATTACTACAGTGGGGGTTCGTAAATTGCAACCAGAGACCAAACTATGTCGTTCTTACTTGTTTATAAATTTGTCAACACTTGAGTTCTAAACCCATCCTGAGCCTGAACTTTTAAGTTACATCGCAAACATTTTTATGATAATAATAATAAATTGTTGTTTAGAATTCCGAACTAAATGAGAACCATTGCGTATAATAATAATCGGAAAAATATGCGGTACGGCATGGTAAGTTAGAGCAGCAGAACAGGCAAAAAAATTAACAAATCAAAACTTACTCAATGCTTATGACAAAATCTGGCTCAGAAGGCGAACTGGGCACTAATGACTTAGTACAAGACTAATTTGGCTCACAAAGTAACTATTCGCGTATTCACTCTGTTTGTAGAATGGTTACTCAAGATTCGCGGCTTCGCCTTTTTATGTTGTGGCCTGTCACGTCATCCCTCGATCGGATTTTTACTATGAACCTGGCAGTGTCATCCTGGTTAACCAAGTGCGAATTTTTATGAATAAAAAAAAAACACTTAAAATTCCATGTCTTCTGCGAAAAACTCGCTTGCTTTAATTTTATTGCTGTAGCGAATTACGAGGAAGATTCTGTGTTCTTGACCGCATTTTTAACTTCATAGGTTTGGTCTCTATACAATGAATTTGTAACAATTATTTTACACATTAGGGCCCTTTTTAGCCCGTTACACTATAAATAAAAACTTTAAATTACCGTCTGAAACATTTTAAAATTTTAAGTTTTGTAGTCTTAAATTTATCTAAAATATATAGTGATAGATCCAAAATAACGTACCTACTTCTGTAGGTATGTACCTACCACATCCAAAAAAACGCGAAATCGGATACAGCGTCCAAGTGTTCTCACATGGAGTTTCTCCTTTTTTACGGCCTTATCATATTGATCTTGTGATTTATATGGTGGTCAAAACACTTACTTCTTGTTTTCTAGGTGTTAGCCAGCACCACTAACTCACTCCAGGCTTCTAAATCGTGAGACCAAACGAAACTGCATATACTGCCTAGAATCGGAGTCTCATGAGTGGAAAACGTCCACGAACTTAATAAAAATTCTCTCGGCGTGCGAAAGCACTTTTAGTCCATACTTTTGGTAAGGCTGCTGACGACACATACTAAGACATAAAAAATATTGATATCTTTAGTTTGTAAGGCACTTGGGTTTTTATAATAATCAATTTAAAGCTTCAGATAATAAACTTTTATATATATCGTTACTATTTAATATTTCTATCAGGTTATTAAAAACGTTTTTGTTATGGGAACGTTCCCTTTTTTTAATATCAATTTCCAACTTGTTTTCGTCAATCGGTTTGGGAGATTGTTCTGGAAAGTGAGTATTATTGTGAGATTCCATATTTCGAATATATAATGATTACAATATAAATATTCTAATCATATTTCAGATTAATTGTTACCTATTTTGTTGGACTCCTTTCATACATACCTTAACACTTTCCTGCGCAGCATTAGTTTGCCATATCAAATTTGACGTAGTCAACGAATTCGCGCTAAGCGTTTCATAACCCCAAGGTTAATCGTATAACTTTTAACACCTTGATGGACAGACCCAATTTACCATAAGAATCAATGTAAAGCTAATTCGCGCGAAGCGCTTCATAGGCCTAAAGCGAATTTAAGTGTCCGACAATGTGTTAAGCAAATACCTTAGGAATCCATTGGACGTCTGTTCCTCAAAGTGTTATATCATTATGAATCATATTACGCATTATTAACGTTTCGGGAATGAACGTGTTAAAACTAAAACATATATTTTTTCAAAATAGAAATGAATTCAATTTCTCAACCTTGTGAGACAATTAATTTAGACGAATTATTTATTCATGCGGGAACATTTTACTGAGTTTGTGGTAGAACTGACATTTTATATACTACTCTCGAATCATTCGAGTAAAGATGAAAAGCGTTCGATTTGTTCACAATTTTTTGGCTTAACGATTGTGTGTAAACACTTTACTTTTTCTGTATCAGTGTTTGGAACTTTTTTGAGCTGTGAAGGCCATGAGGACTTGTTTTGCAGCGAAAATGGTCTTTTCCACCAAATTTTGGAGTCCTTTATGTTTGAGGGGAGTATGTCTCTGGAAATGAGATCTGCAGGGTTGTCTGTGGTGTTGACATGTTGTCAATGTTGTGCGGGCAGACGTGTGTTGATTTCACTAACTCTGTTAGCTACAAATGTTTTCAATTTTTTGGGATCTTTTTTGATCCACGCAAACGGGTACTCATTGAATCTGACCAAGCAAATTCCTCTAGTAGAAGTGCTGCGCATAGTTCTAAGCGAGGTAATGTCGTTTTGGATCTCGCAGGGGCGACCTTAGATTTGGCCAATGATAACGTAGTGATAATTTCGGCCTGAATTTGAAGTGCTTGCGTGCCCCGAACATAAGGTCATCCCCGTAGAAATCTTGCATCGCAATTGATGATGCCAGCGGAAAGTTGATTTTCTTGTCTTGGTCCAATTTTGATAATGCCAGCGGAAAGTTGATTTTCTTGTCTTGGTCCAATTTTTGTAGTACTTTGATTACTAGATACGGTGCAGACGCCGTAACGTAAGTTACTGTCGTTAAGGCGTATCGGTGAGACGGTCAACAAACCGATGTGGTAATATAGTAGAGAATTCGTCACAAACCACCATAACTTTCAGTCCATAAATTGTTGAAAGTGTTCTAAATGACTTCACACTAAACTTTTCATCAATTTAATACTTTTTATGCTAACAAAGGATTGTATTTCTAGATCTTTGTTCAAATTTTTAAAAGGCTGATTGATAATAATGCAATAGTATATTATATCATAAGGTAGAGAAGAGATAGTATTTTAACAAGAAAGGAAAGCGCATACATAAAAGTAAAAATTTATTTGAAATACATTGTTACATACATAGTACAATGTTATACATTTATTATATTTCTATATTAACAATTATTATTATAAGTACATACAATAGTGCAAAACTATACATATAAATTTATATAAAAAATTATTCTTCCATAAATTCAATTTTTGTTGTGTTTCCAATTGCTCCTCTACTAATCATGAATAACTTGATACCACTTTTAATTTTTTCATTCAAATCAGTAATTTCTTCATCGGTGAGACGCTTAATGAACCTATATGGTAATATAGTAGAGAATTCGTCACAGTGCACCACAACTTTCAATCCATAAATTGTTGAAAGTTTTCTAAATGACTTCACACCAAACTTTTCATCAACTTTAAAACTTTTATGCTAATAAATGATCCCATTTCTAAATCTTTATTCAAATTTTCAAATCCTGCACTGTTCATCTTGAATATTTTCACACAATCATAAAATAGTAAATTTATATTTAATTCGTACTGATGTGAATAGTACCGTTGATAAAGTTAAAATGAATTAAATATTAAGCGTATTTCCTCGTTTATATAGAACAAATGTAGGAAAGCTAAGAGGTGAGAGGGGAATGGAGTTATTTTACTTAGAATTATTATGTCATGATCTAAATACAACAATGACATCATCAATCTAAAAATAACTGTGATTCATCGAGCGGTGAGTCATCGATCTAAAAATAATCATGCCTTCATAAGATTTCTTTTAATTAATCATAAGATTGTTGGTTGCATAGGCTGATCTGCGTTCATCAATTTGTGGCTTGGTTTGGCGCCCTTGAGCTAATTCGGTGCTTGCGTTGTCTGTGTTAATCGCTCGTTGAAAAGTTTTCTTTTTCAACCTCTCCTCAATTTGTTCTTCCTTAAGGGCAACACGCACCGCCTCGCACCGTCTCTTCAAAATCATATGGTTCAGCTGATAAGAACGCGCTGCTGTAGGAGCATTAAAAGTCTTTCCATGAATTGCCCCAAACAATCATGTCGTAATTGCGCGCGAGCCCATATGTTCCATTGTTTATCCGCTGATTTGACCAGCGTAGCCGCTCCTAACATTTGTAATCGTTCCGCGATTTCAGTGATGCTGACTCGTCGGCAAAATTGAAATTGTTGTAAAGCTTCAATGGGCGGCAATTTCTTTTCAAATCGGCCCTTTTAATTTGTCCCAGGTACAGCCAGGATCACGTAAATCCTCGTTCCATTCAACCATGCGTCGCGCTGTGTATGTAGTAGACCCATATATTTTTTTCGTTTAAACATGTATATTGTCACGGGCCTAAGCTCGTGCAAGGGGTTAAGACAAAGACCAGGGTAGAAAAATAGAATTTATTGCTTACAAACTAAGTACATAACTTAAGGGAGTACTCACCGTCATCTTATGAGAGACATCTCTCGTAGTACTCCACAAATAATGACGAGGGGAGGGCACAGGTCACTAACAAAAGGAACGCGACTAACAACTCCCTCCCCCCTCGTATTCCGCCTTCTTTTATTGAGCTTCGACAAGCTGACTTTACCAAAATTATGACCCCGCGCTCCAGTTCGGAACTTAGGAATTCAAATGTTAGCAAAACCAACCTTTCGAAACACAACTCGTTACGGAATACCAGGAAGTTGACCCCCTTTGTGACAATATGAACATGCTACAATAGGAACCAGTGATTTTGTTAATCATGTTATGAATGAATTATTTTGGTGTTCATTATGTATTATTAATGACACCGTAAATGATAATTCTTGGTGCGAATATTTATAGTTTTTGAGAGGTTTTTAGAGGTTGTAATTGTTAAAAAAAATAAATTTAACGCTCAGCACTCCATTAACAAAAAATGGTAAATAAATATGATTTCGGGGGTTAGTTCTGCAAAATCTACTACGACTTTTATTGACACACCTTGTAGATTTGAGGAGTCTCAAGATTCCAGTATTTTGTTGCGCTCGTGAATTTCTATACGGTAGAATTTTTACACCAAACGCCTGCTGATTAGCTATATCAACAGAATTAATTCTCTTCTTTCTTTGCTTCGGGTTAATGCATCCTGGGGGGAATATATCCAAAACTTCTTGTCCAGCTATTTCAAGCAATCTCTCACATAACCTTATGAATGCCTGGCCTTCTGCAGTTTGTTCTTTTAGTGCGGCATTGATAATTTCCTCTGTGGACAATAGGGAGGCACTTGTTGGTAGTTGCCTAGCAGCGAGTGGCCATTGAGCTCTTTCAACATGGGCGAGCATCTCTAGTTGATCATTATGAGCCTGAACCCATGCATTGTATTTGGCTGGAGTTTCATCCTCCATTTTCGGACCTAACTCAGTGATGGGAATTTTGAACAGGTCTTCCCCAAACTCAACAACCGTAACTCCAGCTTGATACGACTTAGCAATGTGTTTCAGATTTAACCCTGATGCTGTGATTTGTTCACTTAATCTGGACAGCTGAAGACAAATTCTCTCCACATCGGGAATGCTCCGCTTCATATCGGAAGTGAAATTGCCAGCATTTTTAGATGATCGAGTCGCAGTACCCAATTGATAATAGGTAATAAAGGTTCCCATATAGGCAAGATCCGGGTACTCTGAAGTTTTCACGGGAGATGACACAAGTGACCCACATCGATCATATAGCAGATGATTAGTCAGGGTAGCAAATGCTCTGAACTAGGCTGTCCCTATTTCTCTTTTAAGTATTTGATATGGAAAGTACTTTAATTTTGTCACAGCAGTGGCTAAACCTATGGCAGCTGCTATGTGCTGTGCTGCTGTTTGCTCGATAACCCATTTCAGAGGACCCATGTCTGAATCTTGGAAGATGTTGTACGTCCCAACAAGGGAGTTGTAAATTGCGTCTGTGGTGAGCTCATATGTATTAATGTTGAAATCTTGGCCAATCGTCATCCCATTTGCTATTCTCTTTATCTTTTTTTTTTTTTGAAGTTGTCAACCTAGGCCTCAGTCATGGTTATATTATTATTGTAGTAATAAGTTTTACAGATTAAAATAGAGTCAAAAGAAGAACAGTTGGAGGTTTTGGAGGATACACAATTCGAGCTTTTTACTCCCGGCATACCAACCGTTTACTCCCGTTATAGCAAAAAATGAACATTAGGATAATCTCATGTTGAGGATACAAAGTTCTAAAACCTTAAGTCAACATAATCTTTCTAAAGTTATAAATAGTTATACAATATTTGCAAGTAGAGCGGTTTTTATCACCGATTGTTCAAAATATTATGAATTACTTAAATCATCAACAATCGACTTTAAAATTTTTACTCCCGGTAGGTATAGCAAAAAAATTAACGTTGGGATTAATCTCGCGTTGAGGATACAAAGTTTTATGAAGAAAGAACCAGGGTTTTAAGAAAACATAAATATAAACATCTGGATCGGTTTTGTTCCACAAAGCAACAAAGTTTTTTGTTGGATATAAAAATTTTAGACAAGCGGGATATGTGACAGTTGAAGGTACAAAATCAGATTTTTACATAATTTTAGAAATATTGTTATACCTGAAAAACGGACAGTTCACAATTATATTATAATTTTAGAAATATTATATAAATAGTATACCTAGTGATTTTTACGTTGTTTTTTTTCTAAACTTACTCTAAAAAACAGTCCAAAGATTAATACTAATCATTGTTAGTGTAACGTTTATAAGGTTGGTGATATTTTTTCTGAGATAGTTACACCAACTAGCATCTTCGCGAATATAATCTGTTAAATTTGAAACCAGAACACTATTATGTGTAGTAGTTTTTTTAAAAGATAATTTACTTAAATAAACCCTCAGGGTTATGATGTTAAATAATTATTATCACAAATTTTACAGAAAAACAGAGTTGAAATTAGAATCAGAATTTTGTTGAACTTCATAACATTTAAATTTTAAGCATACGTGTTTGGTCTTATAATATTCCTTCCAATTATTATACCATCGTAAATATATGAAAAAATACCCATCATAAATGTCTCCCTACGTAAAATCGTAACAATCAACCCAATTTAATTCATTAAATCTATTATAAAAATTTATCATATCATCATCACAAAAATTATCTATATCATTTCGAATTTTACACCACCGGAACCAAAAATCGATAAGCTTTTTATTTGTCTAGAGACAATTGAAATTTTGCACAAATACAGAGTGGTATGTAAGGTTTCAGATGATATATTTTTAACTGAATTTATTCTAGTAGTATAAGTTAAAAGAAATAATTAAAACTAAAAGTTTAAAAAACGCCCCTTATTCTATTTCCTTAGTGACGACACTATTTATGTTGTGAATGAACATTTATTATTACACTCGTCTATTACTTAAATAAGCAATTGAAACTTATAATTACAAATAATTACATATTTTAATGAAATATCTGAAATGAATTCGTTCACTTTCAAAAGATCTAGGGTATCTTCATCAAGTTCCTTCACACTTTTACTATAAGTTTTTCTAAGACTGGAAATGTATGGATCTGATGTATAGAGAAGAGTATGAAATACGTCTTCATTTGTAGCCGATCGAGAGTACTTCCTGGCATGATATAGGCGAAATTTTTTACAATCCTTATTACGGGATTTTTTAATCGTTTTTCTAATAACGACCGCTGCACTTTCTAAAGTTTGATTATCAAGATGTGTATAACTTTTTACAATTAAATGCGAGGATTTGTTGATATCAATTTAATGAAAACAATAAAATGTTGTCAAAATAAAAAACATATATTTACTTTTATAATTTTATTATTAGTGCATATATAAACTAATTTCGGTCATCTTCTATTCCTCTTTCGTTCTCTGTTTCATCCTCGTCATCTGATTCGGGGAACCACGCTCTTCTTAAAAATGAGTAATACGGCACCTTTTGCTTACTCAAGTGGTACCGCCTTGGGCACCCTGTACGTCGCCTGTGGGGTGTTACATCTTGTATATCTTAAAACTACATTATGTATGTGCATATGTTTGCACCAGATTTTCTCCTCCAGCCTCGCACATTTATGTGAAAGGATTTGAAAAGCAACGTATACTTTTGAAACATTTCCCAAAAAGTCAAATTGTAAACATTGAAGATTTAGAGTGTCCGTCACTTCGTTGCTTACGAGAACATTTTGACAAAAATTGCTGTGAAAATCATATAACTAAAAATTCTGTGTGTGCTGTTCAAAACATACAAAACTTGGCTACTTGGTATATGAATACTTTACAACTCAAAAGATGTTTGGAGATGATCTCTCGGAAGAAAAAACATCACGTTCTTGTTTCTGCATATAATGCTCTACCTGTCATAATTACTAGACCCGCTGTGGTAATTGTCAATAGAGATCCTGATTACATGCCTGGTAGTCATTGGATGGCTGTATACATTGATAAATTTGGTTTCTCATACTTCTTTGATAGTTTTAGAAATCCACCTCCGAATATTTTAAAGTTTCTTAAAAAGAGTTCTTGGATGTGGTCTTACAATACTTCACAAATTCAAGATATTTCTTCAACTGTCTGTGGCAAATACTGTACTTTATTTCTTTTAAACAATGTATTTGGCAATTCAATTGATGATTTTCTGAAGTTATTTAACGGAGATTTTCACAATAATGACAACCTATGTAGTAAAATGTTTGATAAATGCTTGATAAATGTTTTTTAAATAAATAAA
>NW_025401050.1:293279-365648 GCF_015345945.1 Tribolium madens | reverse complement strand
GCTGAGCCGAAAACGGTCGGATGGGCATACAACAAATCAGTTGTTACATATTAACAATGAATACAAATCTACAATAAAACACGATAAATATGACTTCGGCTTTAGAATTTAAGTTAGTGGATTGTTGTTATAAATAATAAAGGCTTGCGTGTATTCAAAATATTTATTTATTTATAATTTTTTATAACTTATTATTTATTTATTATATATCTCTCCTCTTCTTTTCTTCTTCATTCTTCAAGGTCTTCCATTCTTTTCTTACTTTTTAAATACTCTAAATAGCTAACTTCATCATAATGATCCCAACTTGTTTCTTCTTCTTTTTTTCTCGTCTAACAGTTGTTGCTCTTTTTCTTCTCGATGACATTTCCAAATATGTTTTTCAAGACGATGCCATACTAGTAGATGATTTTTGTTAAAAGGGCATACTACAATGTCATCTAAATGATAAATAGAATTAAAATAATTCAAACATATTGGTAAAACTTACGGAGGTTGACGGTTCCTCTGGGCACATTAAAACATTTTTGGACCTTTAAAAAATCCATTTCCTTACGCTGGATTGCTTCGATTGCATTTTTCATTGAATTTTTATTCTTGGCGACATTCTGAGACAGAAAACAAAAATTTAGAAGAATCGTGGCCTAATTTGGAATATTCAACATTAAGAACGCGAATGTATTCTATATTAGGAAAAAAACATATATCTACGTTTTTATTTTTTTTTGAGGTTAAAATACAAGCTAAATTGAGACTTTCAAATTTTTATATTTAACTATAAAACTGCAGGGAAAGCTGATGACAATAGCAAATATTCAGGTACTTACCTTTGTAGAAATAATTTTAGCTTTAAAACACGTTCACAAAAACTTTTGATCCGCGTTAAACATTTACTGAACACAGACACCTCACCGTTTGGCATAAAGATCGTCTTTTACGCACAATATTTATTAGGTACTTGTATAGACTAAAAATTTAGTGCAGTCAGCACTAGATGGCACATCACCGTTTTCGATAAAATATAAACTGGTCTTTAGTCGTATTGGGGTTTTGCACTCTTCATCTTCATTCTTTTGATCAACTCAAGGATTATAGAAATAATGAGTTAGTGTTTCAGTTTTGTAGCACTGTTCACAATAACAAAGATATTTGTAAATAAATTGTAAAATAAAGGTTGCCTAACTGGTTGCTGTAAACAGTTTACATAAAAACACTTATTTTACCAGAAATAGTGAGACTAAAATAACGCATTTTTACCAATACAAAAAAAAAATAACTGCTCGCTTTATTTGAAACTAACATTTTTGGAATTGTTCATCACCCCATCACCACCGTACTGCCTGTGTGTAACAATATTTAAAAGAAATCTCGTTGGTCGAAAGGTGTGTCGTAAACGAGCCTAACAAGCCTCGCGCTTGCGCAGAGCGTTAAACAACGCAAACCCGTCCAAAACGTCGTCATCTTTACCTCTACCACATACGCCGAGGCTTCTGATTGGTCGAGACACTTTGGAAGCTCCGCTTCCATCCGGCCTCCACCATGTCTCCACCACACTCAGGCTCCGCCCAGTGTCTTTTTTATGGTCCCATACATGCCCTTACTACTAATATTCAGATATTTATTTGATTCAGAAGATTTTAAAATGAAATAAAGATGAAGGTTTTAGTTCAAAACACAATTCTTGAATAGATAAAAAAGATATTACTTAAATGTAATTAAGGTACGTAAAATAAAAATTAATCTTAATTCAATGTATTTTATTTATTTACTGTAATAAAAATTATATTTTACCTTCGACTTTACCTTAAAACATTATTTTATTGCTTTGAAGTACCATCACTATTTTCAATTTCTTTAATATCATCTTCTTTCACGTCTTCAGTGCTAGTATAATCATTAAGGGTTTAAATCCAACTTGTTTTTTAGTTGGCGGACCCTCAATTTTCTATGCAGCTTATCTACGTCCTCATCTAATAAATTGAAACGGTACCTTTTTACTACCTTCTCGAACACCTTAAATTCATCTTCATCCTGAAAGCGTGCTCTTATATATCGCACTGTTAAGTTTCCAAATTTTTTTTAATGGACTATCTTTTGGTGAATAACTTAAGATCTTTTCATCTTTAATTAAAACTTTTTTCACACTGTACCTGTACACAACTACAGTGAAAGCTCTCATAAGCGGACACCGACGGTTCCAACTTTTTTGTCCTCTTATGGGAGCTGTCCGCTAATAAGAAAGCTCGAATAAAAAATTATTAAAACCATAAGTACATACATAAACAAATTTCTCAACTGTGCTTTATTATTTTTTGATTGAATTAACATAATTTCGTATGTAGTGGGTACTTACTTTAAAATCTACATTTAACAAAACAGAAAGCTTTGAATATAAAATAAAACATTATGTTTGGACATACCAAAAGCTTATTTTGTAAAAAAATCTAATATTTTTAACTGCTTAATGTTTTTAGATTTTTCTTGTAGAAAACAATTTTGAAAATGAGATTCAATATTTTTTAACTGTTCGAAGGCAAAAAAATCTCTTTTTGAAAAGTTTTTGAGGTTTTCAATAACTTTCAAAGCGTTTTCGTAGGAAGTTATGGAACCAGAATTTTCTTCTTCTTCATCACTACTCCCTTGCGTAACCATCTCTTCTGTTGCATCATTTTCGTTCATCTGCTTAGTTATTTCATTTTCATAAGGCTCCTCAGTTAACAGCTTTTGATCCAAATTAATGAAGATATCATAGTTTTCAGATTTGTCAACTTCCTGCAGGTTTTTCCAAAACTCTGCTAAAGTTACTAAAGGCAGTTCGTCTTCTGCATTATATTCCATGTCAACATCTTGAGCTTCAGATTTTTTAAAACCTGCTTTTGCAAAACAGTTTTGAATAGTTTTTGAAGTCACCTTCTTCCACGCCATTTTAATAAAATAGAGAGCTTCCAGAACATTAATCGATTTTGACAGTTCTGAGGCCGACGAAACATCATTTATTTTTGAGAGGATATGTTTTAAAATTTGACCACGGTAAAAAAATTAAAAATTTTGAATTATGCCCTGATCCAATGGCTGACATACAGATGTTGTGTTTGAAGGTAGAAAAATTATTTTAATGTTTGTCAAGGTTAGTTCCCTAGGGTGTGATCCAGCATTATCTAGAAAAAGCAAAATTTTTCGTTTTTTTATCAAAGTCAAGAAGCCAGTCAGTCATTATAATTCTTGTCATCCAAGCTTTTTTGTTGGAAGTCCATGTTGCGGACAAATCGTTAAGCGCAACATTTTTTAATGCCCGTGGTCGAGCTGCTTTTCCAATAACCAAAAGTTTTTTCTTTTCGCCAGCCATATTAGTACAAAACAAAATGGTCAGTCGTTGTTTTGTCATTTTGCCCCCTACACATTTTTCGGCCTTTAATGTCAGGGTTTTGTCTGGTAAAGCTCTAAAATACAAGCCACTTTCATCAGCATTATAGATGTCCTCTTTTTTGTATCCAAGTAGCATTGCTTGTAACTTTTGCAAAAATTGGTTTACATCTTCTGGACTAACGTCCGCTGATTCACCTGAGATACACTTGAAACTGATATTATGCCTTCTCCTCCATTTTTGTAGCCATCCATCGGATGCGCTAAACTTATCATATTTTAAGTTGCTAGCTACTTCTTTTGCTTTGGCTTTTATTAGCGGCCCTGATATGGGAATGTGTTGGCTTCTAGCACGAGCAAACCACTCAAAACAAATCTTGTCAATCTGTGCTGATTCATTTCTCAGTTTTGTTGTTTTTTGGTCCAAATTTTCACCAGATTGCCATCGTCTACGAATGTTATCCTTTTGTTTGTGCGGTTTGTGTTTTGCTTATTAAAGCTGAAGAAGTTGTAATAAAACTTATACTTTTTTAAAATACAAACGCCAAAATAATGACCTACCGTTCACCTAATTTGCGCACACTTGAATATTCCCGCTCGGCAACATTAATCACGTCCATTTTCTGCCTTAACGTAAAAAAGGTCTTCTTGCTGGGTGCCATAGCTATGTAGCAACATAGGTAACACGACTACTTATAACATACTGCGTATAAAATATCGTTTTAGAGACACAACAAGGTACAAAGGGAAATTCTCGGAATCAATTTTACACAGAAAAAAATATTTGCGTCCGTTTGCGGAGCTTCGTGTCCATTCATGAGAGAGTTTTGTGTTGGGGAAAATTGTTGTGTCCGCGTCCGTCCGACAGAGCGTCCGCTTTTAAGAACGTATTTAACATAGGAATTGATATCCAAAAATTTGGTTCCACAAAAATTGTCCGGTCATCAGAGATGTCCGCTTATAAGAGCTGTCTCTGAAGAGAGCTTTCACTGTAATTGTATTAAGTTTAACAATAAAATAATAATACTTAGTGGAATATTTGTTTGAATGCGGCGAGAGCCATTTTTTGTGGAAAGTGCTTCTTGTCATCAGTAAAAACTACAATTGTTAAGGGTGTTGTTGCCATTGTTTTTGTTAAAGAGTTACTGGTAGGTAGGTACTTCAAACAACTTATTTGTGTGTTTGATGTCTACTGAAGCAACTCGCACTGCTTTTATAGAGATATTTTTGTATCCTTTTACGTAAAACGACTAATAATATTAAAAGACGTTGTAAGCCGTTTTTACAATCATCACATGAACACCCATGAGCTTGGATGTAATATAGTATTCCAGGAAATTTTAAAATTGGAATATAAAAATGAAAAATAGCGTTAAAAGTGCATTATAAACACAAATAAGATTTAGATTTATCAATTTCTTTCTTGATAAAAATTGTAATGTAATTAAATGACCTATGCACTTGCACAAGTTGTAATTACGTTAGTAAGATAGCCTTTTTTTTTTAATAAAGCCACTATATTTAAACAAAATAGTTAATTAAATCAAAAATTTAGTTGCGAAATCAACAAAATGTTTAACTTAAGGCGTTTAATGTGCTCACCACTGTTCGCTCTTAAAGTATCGCCGAAATTGATTTTTTTGAATTGTTTTTTTGTAAATAGACTCCAGGCTCTTCGTTTGTAAGTAAAGCGGCAATAGTAGGTTAAATCTCAGAAGATGCAGCAAATTGACTAATTTTTGTATGATTTGCAACGAACTGGACCCCAGACTGAAACTCCAGGTACTTGGGTTGTTTGATGGTCTAAACTGTCGCTATCGTTACCGTGTTCACTTTTGATGGACTCATTTTGAACTGGTTGGTCCTTTGACGTATCAACGTTGTCGATTTCGAGAATGTTTTGTATTTGATACAGAAGATGAAGTCTTATAGAGAGGATCTTTATCGTAGTCATGAGAAAGCTCATCTTCCGAAGAAAATTGTCCATAATTGTCCGCCAACTTTTGAAGCTTTCTTGGTCGAAGAAGTCTTTTTCTATCGTCTCTTCTAGACATTTTTAGGACCGAACTTACTATAGAGTATACAGGCTGTTCCGTCTAAACCCCACTTTAGAAGTATTGGGAGTTGGAATAATTGTATTTATTTGAAAATTGGTACATAGCCATAAATCAATAAGTCCTCCTAAATGAAAATATTTTCAAGATGGCGGCACTTCCGGTTATACCGGAAGTCCGTCTCAACTTTCTTATTTTAGATGGAAAGGTATATTTTTTACTGCGTTTTTGGATTAATCGGGTTATTTTAAGGGAGTTTTCATCAGCTTTCCCTATACCCTAAATTTAGCCGTTTTTGAAATATTTGGAGTTTTTCAAAAATTTTTGGATTTGCACCTTCCACTTTAAAAACCGGTAACTCTGCCTTTTTTTTAAGATTTTAAATTCGTTTTTTTGGCGTTTGAAAGAGAAAGCTTAGATCCTTTTACTGGTGTTTTCAAATTTTGAAAAAAAATAACATATCCCAAAATTTTAAGGTTACTTTTGTAATAATTCAAATACTCATAACTCAATTTTTTCAAATGAAATACCCCAATTTTTATTTTACTAAATAGAAGAGAATTTAATTGTGCATTGATCTGTATTAACATTCCCTATACCTAAATCTAATAATTTTCAAGTTATGGACTTTTTTTAATACTACAGAAAATTTATTACTGGCCATACCCGTTTTCACATAGTTTGCTATGGAAATCAAAAATGTCAAAATTGTTTCTTAGTAAACGTCAACAGTGACTTATTATTTGCCAAATAGTGCCAAAATATGGAGAATCAAAGTTATGCAAACTTAATTATTATTGATAGGTTCTACCATGCCAATCATCATTTAAAGCTAACAAGTGAGAAAAACTTATTTTTGTTTAATGAACGATATCATAATTTTGTTACACTCTCCATAAATACAAAATAAATTAATTAAATCTAAGTTTGAGTAGCTTTGACTCTCCATATTTTGGCACTATTTGTCAAATAATAAGTCACTGTCGACATTTATTGAGAAACAATTTTGACATTTTTTATTTCCATAGCAAACTATACGAAAACGAATGTGGCTAATAACAGATTTTCGGCAGTCTCAACAAAAAGTCACCATAACTTAATAATTATTAAATTTAGGTATAGGAAATGTTAATACAGATCGATGCAGAAAGAAATTCTCCTCCATTTAGTAAAATAAAAATTGGGGTATTTCATTTGAAAAAATTGAGTTATGGGTATTTGAATTCTTACAAAAGTAACCTTAAAATTTTATGGTTTGTTAATTTTTTTCAAAATTTGAAAACACCGAAAGAAAGATCTAAACTTTCTTTTTCAAACGCCAAAAAAACGAATTCAAAATTTTTAAAAATAGCAGAGTTACCGATTTTTAAAGTGGAAGGTGCATATCGAAATTTTTTTGAAAAACTCCAAATATTTCAAAAATGGCTAAATTTAGGTATAGGGCAAGCTGATAAAAACTCCCTTAAAATAACCCAGTTAATCCAAAAACGCAGTAAAATATATACCTTTCCATTTAAAATAAGAAAGTTGGGACCGACTTCCGGTATAACCGGAAGTGCCGCCATCTTGAAAATATTTTCATTTAGGAGTTCTTAATGGTTTATGGCCATGTACCAATTTTCAAACAAATACGATTATTCCAACTCCCAATACTTCTAAAGTGGGATTTAGACGGAACACCCTGTAGAAAAATCGTTTTGCTAAAACCTACTAAAAATTTTATGACACATTATAGGGGATTAACCAAACAATGGCTTGAATTTGTAACCATCTATAAATGGCACGTTGCTTTGTAAGTGTTGCTGCACCAAGCAGAACAAAACAGGGCCGTATTTAAAACCAAAGTAGTGGTACAGTTTTACCAAGCTATTATAAAAAATCCGCCCTATTCAATAATAGCTTGTTATTAACTACCTGGGTTTTTTAAACTTCTTAAAATGCTTGACTTGAATAACAATTACTTCAAAAACTACTAAAATACACTTTTAAGTATTTTAGACAAAAAGAAAGTAAATAATCCGGCCCTTTTAACAATTGACCTGTTTTCTTGGTTTCTCGGTCCGGGTCGGTTTCATTGATTTATGATATGTTTATCCTCTGGTTTACTCTTAACAAAAGCACATTTAAATTAAAAGTTATAAAAAAAATTTAGGTCTTATCAAAACGTTTTTACTATACACAGTCAACTTTAAATCAATTTTTAATTGAATTAATAAAGTGAACTTATATTAACATGGAACTTGTTAGTTAACATAATGAGCATCCACATTGATCGTATTAAAGACCGTAAGTAGTATAGCAAGCGAGGTTCTGGGACAGGCCATCCGCAACACCATTGTCTCGCCATCCGCATCTACTTCTTCAGCTGTAGATGTTGTCGACAATGACCAGAGGCTGTTACCACTCCCTATTACCTGAGCACACCGTTTTTTTCAGGTGTTGAGATTCACCCGAAAATGTGTTTTTTTTTTGGTGTTTGTACCTTTTATACCTTTCCTTTACCTTAGACCAGGTGGGGCTACCTGGTCGTAGTACCTCCTCACCAGCAGGTATGTGTTTTAGTATAGAAACGTGTGTATGCCTTTAGCGGGATTTGTATTACGAGGCAAGCATCTAATTCACTAGACGTTTCAAATGTACACAAAATGATTTTGATATGCGACTTTTAATCCTGGAAAGGTCAGGTGTTATCTTCATCAGTGTATAAAGGTTACAAAAGGTGAATGAATAATGATAATAACTGATAAGCTGTTATAATTTTCTGACTAATGTTATAAAATTATTCAAAGAAAGGAAAATGAACAAAAAAAATGAAAGAGCTAGAGCGAGCGAAAGAGAGACAGAGAGCGAGAGCGCATCAGCTTCGCCTAGCCTAGCCTCGCCTCGTTTTGCCTCTCTCTCTCTGTGTGTGTCTCTCTCTGACGATGATGTATCATAGAGCAAGCGAGCATACTCGAACATTAACGACTTTTGCTTTTAAAGGAGTATTTATTAAGAATAAAATAATTAGTTGAACAACAAAATTCAACAACAACAACATTATTTCTTGTAAAATTTAATCATGAGTTGCAAACGCTTAAAGAAGTATTGTTTTTGGACTCTCTGCTTCTACTGCCTTTTGCATTACCAGGCGATATAGAAGCTAATAAGATATATCCAGTGAAACAGTTTAGTATAGAAAATTGGTCGATATTTGGCAAACTAGTTGTGGCTGCGTGTGAAGAATTTAAAACATCGGTATCGCAAAAGTGCACTGAAGAAAATATTGCAAGGCCCAACCATCAGATAAAAGACGGCAAAACAATTTACATTGTTGGTACACGGGATAGATTAGGTAAATTAAAATATGATTAAGAAATCTGTAGATTGCACAAAATAAATGTATTATACAAGGTAAATCTCTTACAGTATTTCTTATGATATCTAAATATCTGACAGCATTCAAATTTTCATCATAAATAATATATCTAAACTGATTGTCCATTATAAAACAAAAAAACATTTACACGAAACCGAATTTGATTTTCCACTTCAGCTATAACACGAGGATTTTCCTGCGCCCAGAAGTGACGGTTTCGGCGGTTAAAAATTCCTTTCTGAGAAAATTTAGCTGCGTCTGTCCAGATAATTCTTTGGAGAAAGCCGGGATCATCTTGAACACGTAACAGAAAATCTTATAAATTTAAACGGATGCAGTCCATGTTTACGTAAAATTCTTTGTATCGAAGAATAACTCAGTCCCAAATCTGAGGACGCGTTCCTTATTCAAGATTGCGGAAATGCTTCAAAATATTCCAGAACCCCAATTTCGTTTTCTTCATTGTCAATGACGGTTTTATTTCGGTGAATAATGCATTTTACCTCTCCATTAGCAATGAAATTTCTTTTTATTCGGAGAAACTTATCCATCGTCATGCGAGGTAATTCTGGGTATTTCGTATTGAAGGCAGTTATTTTCGCCATAAATTACAAATAGATCCAACACAACCTCGTTGCTATAATGACGCCTATTCTGTACTTTTTGTGTTAAAAATAACAGTCCTGTTAAATGTTAAATTATAACATGCCTGTTAAAAATTTAACACAAATTCTTATTCAGTACACAACAATTTTAACACTTCTGTTATAGTAATTTTTATAACATGGCTGTTAAAAGAAGCACTGTTGCCACATCGCAATACTTTTGAAAATAGCTAATTTAACTTTATTGACAATATATAAATACTTTTAAACATCAAAACTACAATATTATTAATTGTTTTTTACTTTTGTGTTGATATTCATCTTTTGAAAAGCTATTAAACGCGACAATTTAAATTAAATATCTAGACGGCAACTGACAAAAGTAAAGTTGACGTCTTGTCAGTCTTGTCTTGCGCATAATTCCCCTGTTCAAATTGCTACATGTGTGCCSTCATATTTTTGAATAAATAATCGMTTATCAAGTTGATAACTCCCATGACCAAAAAAAAGGTATAGCAGCATGGTGCAAGCCGCCGTTTACATGAAGCTAAATTAAATAAATCATTAAAAAATAAATCATTAATTAAACATTGAGCCTCTTCCTTATTCAAACGAAACAATTTAAAAAATGTACCGTCCGACCCGTCGAATGGATTTGCAGCATCAAGCAAGTTTCTATTAATTAATCGCATGCGACGACTAAAAAAATTAATTACATTGTTATTGCTACAAATATTCAACTATTTTGAAGACGGTATGTTGTCTTCTCCTCTTCTTCATTTTGTAAAAATAAAAACACTACAACTGCTGCCATTTCAGTTTGACAATCATTTAACACCCCTGTTATTTTTTTAAAGGTATGCTATTAACACCCTTCACAATTTTAACTTTAACAGTATAAATTAACATATGGTGGTTAAAATTTAACATAATTTTGATTTACAGAATACCAATTTAGGATTTAACAGGGTGTTATCTTTTAACATACTGTTATAAATTAACACAACAGTTACAGAATAGACCTCAATAAGCCATAATTAAGTGTTTTTGTCAGTTAATTGGTTATTAATGGAACAACTAATTATGACCCAATTATTACAATTACAATTTACAATTATTATTGATCAGTTCAGCCATTTTGAGAATAATTTAGTTGAACTCAGACTAGTCGATTTGGTTTGTGTACAAAATTTTAAATTCTTATCTGCATTAGAAGTTAAAAAGTTTCTAAAAGGCCCTAAAAGAATCACCTTGTATTGAAAAATGTTTTCTTTTACATATAAATGGATAGTAATACTAAGTAAATATATTGTAAATGATAATATAAATCCACTTTAATTCTACACCAATAATTAGCAGCAATAGCGTCCTCGATACAGCACCAAGTATAGTGTTCCTCCATGATTTCCTAATCCCAATGGGTTGTTGGTTGAGCCTGGTACAATTTAAAGTCTTGGCGCAGGCTTCCAATCAACTTCTCCTTGATCTTATATAGTTCTTTGTCAGTTGGAAGGTGGTACATTCTGTTGTTATCGGTGATATTCCAAGGAGTATTATTCTTCAAGTTTGAGGAAGAAATTAAAAAAGCTTAACTTATTGATTTAAAAAACTTACTATTCTAACAACTATTAATTAGTGTTTCCATGCAATATAAATCGCATAGGATGTTAGTCTCATTGTTATTGTGTAATGGGCCGTTGTTGTTGTCTAATATTTCTGTTTGGGAAAGGAATTTGGGTGTTTCTCGTTTGTTACCACCATGTTTGTATAACGAATTTTGACAGAAACAAAAAAATTTCTTGCATTCATTACACCACCTCTGATGATGATGTATCATAGAGCGAGCGAGTATACTCTAGCATTACGGCCTTTTTTGGTTGTTTGTTTGTTACTAAAAACAAATTAGTCTATTTAATAATTATGGTTATGTATGTTTCAAAAATTACTCAATTATTTAATTGTAATAGTAATGCAGTTGTGGAAGGTCAAAAGAAAAAAAACTTAGGGCGTCTCTGTCCATGTGTTAAGTGTAAAACTTCCTGTGTAATTGACATCGACATCACTGACTCTGAGGATGACAATGATTAATGAATGTGATATTTTGTCTGTTTGAACAATCAGATAATTTAATCTATCTCTCTAGATAAAAGCAACTCATTTTAGTCTTGTACATTAGTCTGTTGCAAATCTTAGAGTGTGTATTATTGGAAGACAATAAGGTTTTGAAGAAAATCGAAATAATAATTAAAAAGAATATGAAGTAGTTAAAATTTAATTAGGTTTTGTTGTTTTTGTTGCTACAGTTGTTAGTGTGGTGTTGTGCTCGTAGTACAACAACAACAACAACACAATCGGCGGCTACAACTCCAATTGTTGGAAGAAGAAAAATCATTAGAATAGTAGAAGTAGAAAATTTCGATATTCTAGTTGACGAAGATGGTAGCAGATTTTATGTATATGAAGTGTCTACAAGAAAAATTGTGCTAAGAGAATATCCTGCTTTTTATTTCGACAAGAAAGTATTTAGCATAGAAACACCGATTAGAAATTACAACAATAGAACAATAGGTTATATTATTGGTAGTTATTGGAATCATTATTCAATTATAAATCAAGAGCATAACAAATTATATTGTGGTCACTACGACGTGAATGAACTGGCGTACAACAGAGAAATTTTCTATCGTCATGAAAAATTTAATGTAATTTAATTTAAATGTTTCCGCCACTTTGCCAATAGAAATGACATCTTTCGATGGTTTTGTTAAACCACCTCTATTTTTTATTTAAAAAAATTTGAAAAATCGCTTGACTGTTAAAGCAGTACAGCTAATATTGCAATGAAAAGATTTTATTAATTTTTTAGAAACAAATCCTGCTATGTATTCAACAATGTCTTCGGTTATAGGTTGAAAGGCAATTTGGAACATCTAGTATAATATCTTCAGCATATTCTCGACCACAAGACAATAAATCAAGTTCAACACTTAAATTTGTAAAGTTCCCTACTTTTAAAATACTTGTTTAATTTCGAAATTTCTTCGTTGATTTTTTTTATAATTGTTGAATCTCGGTTTCGCGTTTTGTTGACCTGGGAAATTCTGATTACGCAGTTGTGAAGTTGAATGACGTTAGTGAGATTGAGATTCAGCATTTCTATTGATAAACTGACTTGGCATATTATTTAATTTGTATTCTCTTGTTTTGTTTCGAATTAAATATATTGTACGATTTTTTACGTATAAAATGTTTTCCTCGTCAAGAATTTGGGATAATGCCTGTTCTAAAGTTAGTAGGGATCTTGATCTTATGATTGAATCAAGTGGTTCCTTTAATCCACTCAAAAATGCTTTTAAAGTTAAATTGTCAAACATTTCTCTTTTTACAGCTCTGGCAGCTTAGTTTAACTCGGTAACTACCAAATTTGATAACAATAAACTTTTTTGTCTTGACAATGATGACAGAATTGTTGCTTAGTTGCGTTTTCTTGTTTTAATAACATTAAATCTCGTAATAAGGAATTTTCGTCTCTTTGATCTGCGAAATTTTGTTGCAAAACTATTTTTAATGCTAACCAGTTGCGTGAACTTGTTACTAATTTTGCCTCTCCGATTAATTTTGTTTTTATTGGTGTTATTAAAAATTTGTTTATGAAAGTTTCTGCATTAGGGTTTGAAAATGTGTTTACTAAAAGATTACAAGCTGATATGAAATCTGCTAATTCGGACGGTTCACCATTAAATTTGGGAATAATTTTTAAATATTTTGATTGAAAAGGTTTAGCCATTCTTTCTCTATGATGTGTATTAAATTCGTTAATTATTAAATTTCTTATTAAATTTTCGAGTTCTTCTACTTCTGAGTTTAAGTCTGGTGGGTTTGGAATTGGGGAATCGGTTATATACTTGAATTAGGGAAACGAGTATTACTCACAGTTTGATGTAAATCTTCATTGAGTCCAGTGAACAATAGAATCCGGCGATGTTTGTTCTCTGATTCCTGGGTTCCGGGAATTGAGATTGCGGCGATTTTGTCCAGAAATATTTCAATCTTCTAATGTGTGGGAATTAGGAGAGTTCGGCGATGTTGTCCGAAAACTCAAAATTCGAAATCTTCAAAAAAAATCTTCAATGTCTTCAAAATTCTTCAATATCTTCAATGTATTAAAATCTTCGATTATCTTCAATTGTAAAACTTCAATATTCTTCAACTCTTGAAATTCGTAGATATTTCGGCGTTGAGCGATGCTTCTCTCGCGGCTCGAAAATATCCAGAATTGTTCTTCACAATTAAGTGTTGAAATAGAAGGATCTCCTTTGGGAAAAATCCTTTGTGAAATCCGATCCGACTGCGCCAGTTAACGTGGGAGCGTTAACAAATTTATTTTAAAAAATATTTTTATTTCCACTTAATAGTTCTTTATTGTAAGAATGTGTTAGGTAGCGTTTTATCCACGCAAGAATGTTTAACCGCGAGAACGTCAGTTATTTTATTATTATAACTTCACTTTTACAATTATTTCAATAAATTCACAATTAATTCACTTTTACAATATTGAGTAGCTCGAGAATCTAAGACTTAACGAATCAAAACCACACTTAAAACTTGAACTTAATAATGCCAGACATAAACTGAAATGCGTATTTTCTATCCTGAATTTATGTGCAAGGGTTGCAAGGTTTTCGATGATTGAGAAGCGCGTGATGTCTTCTGTTGGAAGCCTCTATGCTGATCCATAAGGACATGGATAGAGATAACATAACATATTTTTTTTCGTGTAATGAAAATTACATTTCGTTTCCTCAAAATTTTGTTTGTTTAATTTTTTAGAAGTATCACCAGCAACTTATGTTTTTCCATGACCATTATCCCCATCATCACCACCCACATATTCAATTTCTTTAATATTGACCTTCTTCACCTTCTCTGCATCTTCATCATTATCATCATCACTCGACGTGAAGTCCTCAATTGTTAAAGGTTTAAAACCTATAGCTTTTTTAGCTGGTGGTCCTTCAATTTTCCTTTGTTCTTCTTCCACATCCTCATCGACGAGATTAAAGCGATATCGCTTGACCACTATTTCTAATACCTTGAATTCTTCTCCATCCTCAAGGCGCGTTCGAATGTATCGCACAGGTATGTTGCCAAACATCTTTTCGAGGGTTGCGTCTTTGGGAGAATAAGATAGGCTTTGAAAAATCTTCTAGCCTTTTATGGAATTTTTTTAACGCCATATCTGTACAATAAATTAGGTGTTTAACAAAAAAAAAAAAAGAATTTAAAGGAAAAAAACAACTTACTGGAATATTTGTTTAATTACCGTCAATGCCATCTTCAGAGGGAAGTGGCCATGTTTTTTTGCTGCTGCTGTTGTTACTCTTCACACAACTAGTGTATAATTGATAACCATCAAGGCACATCATCTTGCTTTTTATAGAACGAGTTTGAAATGTCAACAATTTTGGATGAAGATAGAGGGTTCAAAAGATCACAAAAACACACACACACACACACGTTACAGGATCTAGAAAATATTTACGATGATAATTTCTTAATTATTAAATTTTGGAACATGATAGAGAGTTCAAAAAAAGATCACGAAAAACACACATGCCACAGTGTTGGCAAAAACAAATTTCTAAAAAAAAAGAAAAATGTAAAAGTCATCAGATGAGTTCATCACAGTTCTGTATTAGCAAATCTTGCAACTTTTTAGGAAATTTTCAAATTATAACATAAAAAAATTAAAACATGTACGTAGTGAATTCGTCAATTATCACAAAAAGACATTTATTTAAAAATTAGATTATGTGTTACCTCCAATTGTGGTTATTTCATTAGGTAATCTATGGTCCAAAAATAAAATTTTCTCCCATTTTCAAATTGTTTATTATCGGGTACAGGTTTCGGCCAATTTGGCCTTCATCGGCCCTACATCCAAAAAATTATTATTACATAGTTCGGTCATACTCTACTAACTTACGTCAAGAAAATTTCATATTAAAATACTTTTTCTACTTTGAGTTCGTACTAAGGTCCATTACGAAACTGTTTTGGGTTTCGTAATGAACAAAAACAGTGCTATAAAAATTATACTAAAAAGAGGGAAATTTAGTCTTATAATGTTGGCGACCTAACCGTTTTTCTATCGAACTGTCAGTGTCAATGGGTCTAACGCAAATGAAATTATTCAAATACGAAATTTTTGCTGTGTTTGGTTTAATTAATCATCGCAAAAAATATTCCGAATGAACATGATTATAGAGATGCTTACGCATACCTTTAGATCATAGGACAAAGTAAAATCAAAGGTACTTACTGGTACTTTTGAGACTTTTGTGGTAGGTTTTGCCGTCAACTTACTGAACAGTAACAATATTGGCGTGTGATCTCACACGTGCGTGCGACAAAATGCTGCTTATAAAACTCGTATCATAATATACTATTACAAACTTTACCATTACACATCAAATTACATATAAAATTAAGATTCAAAACAATTGAAATCCTTGTTTATTTAAAAATTATTCTAAAATTGCATGTACTCTTCGTCCAAGTTGTTGTCGTCGTAGACCACCACCACAAGCAGCATCAGCAGCAGTAGTAACAGAAGCGTTCAAAATATGGATGTGTTATCTAGCCAAGCTGTTCAAAATATTAAAATGGTAAGTAGATTAATTAAAAGGCAAAAAGGTCATCATAAGTTTATAACTTATTATAAAAATGTTATTCGAATGTTAACGAATTGTGTTAAAAGTATAGCTAGTTGTCCGAAAAATTTTTCAAAAATTGAATCAAATTTGAGTATTTTGAAAACGTATCTGCATAATTTAAAAAGACAAGTCTCAAGAGCTAAAATTTCAAATAAAAAAAAAACAAATCAAACTGTTGCTTGGCAAGATGTTGACTCATGCTTACCAAACGCGTTAGAACTGGTATAATATCAAATGTGAACATTAAAGAACCTGAAGAATTTAAAAAAAAAGCATTTCGACCCTTTTCATTACAAATTAAAAAGGACTTAAAAAAGTCCATAATTAAAGTAAACATCATTTTTGTTGGAATGTTTATAAAACCTCAAACTGGTGAAACATATCAATGAAGTTTTTCTCTACTGAAAATAGTATTGTTGACCTTAATACTAAATTAAAAGATTGGTACGAAACTAAAGTTACAAAATGAAATTCTACATTTAGAAGTTAATATTAATTTCTATAGTCCAATAAATGTAGGTACAATCGCAATAAAGTTATCAAACATCCGGTCATTTCTTTAGACATTTAAAGACCTAAATTCGATACGCCTTCAATAGGGTGTCGAGCGATCCGGAACAAACGACGCCAAGGCCACACGTGTGTTTCTTCGAAATGCACAAATTTTCCATTGTAAATTTTATTTAAATTGTATTAATTTTTGTTAATATCAGAAAGGCAATGAGGGAAACGTGTTTAATTAATTTAAGGAATTTAAATTGTTGTACAATGGGATGATAGTAGTGTACTCAACGGGGTTCTGGAACCGGCCATCCGCATCACCAATCTCCCTCCATCTGCATCCCCTCCCCTTCAGCTGAAGAAGTCCTCGCCAATGACCAGAGGCTGCTGAGGAGAAGTCCTCAATTGTTAAAGGTTTAAAACCTATAGCTTTTTTAGCTGGTGGTCCTTCAATTTTCCTTTGTTCTTCTTCCACATCCTCATCGACGAGATTAAAGCGATACCGCTTGACCACTATTTCTAATACCTTGAATTCTTCTCCATCCTCAAGGCGCGTTCGAATGTATCGCACAGGTATGTTGCCAAACTTCTTTTCGAGGGTTGCGTCTTTGGGAGAATAAGATAGGCTTTGAAAAATCTTCTAGCCTTTTATGGAATTTTCAGAAAGGCAATGAGGGAAACGTGTTTAATTAATTTAAGGAATTTAAATTGTTGTACAATGGGACGATAGTAGTGTACTCAACGGGGTTCTGGGACCGGCCATCCGCATCACCAATCTCCCTTCATCTGCATCCCCTCCCCTTCAGCTGAAGAAGTCGTCGCCAATGACCAGAGGCTGCTGAGGAAGTCTTAGCTAAAGAAGTCGTTGTCAATGCCCAGAGGCTGTTGCCACACCCATTTACCTGACCACACCCTTTACCTGACCACACCCATTTACCTGGCCACACCCTATTACCTGACCACACCCTTTTCTCAGGTGTTTTTGAGATTCACCCAAAAATGTATTTTTTGTGTTTGTACCTTTCATTTACCTACCTACCAGGTAGGTGGTGACCAACAGGTATGTATTTTAGTATAGAAACGTATGAAAAAAGTCTGAATGCCTTTAGCGGGATTCGAACCCGTATCCTTCGTATTACGAACSAAGCATCTAATTCACTACACCAATGTAGCTTTGTATCRAATGTACACAAAATGATGTTGATATGCGACTTTTAATCTTGCAWAGGTCAGGAGTTATCTTTATCAGTATATAAAGGTTACAAAAGGTGAATGAATAATGATAATAACTGATAAGCTGTTTTAATTTTTTGACAAATGTTATAAAATTATTCAAAGAAATGAAAGAAAGAGCTAGAGCGAACGAAAGAGAGAGAGAGAGAGAGCGCATTAGCTTTGCCCAGCCTAGCCTAGCCCAGCCTAGCCTAGCCTATCCTAGCCAGACCAGCCGAGCCTGTCTGAGCAGCATCATAGTTAGCTTAATTAAGTCTAATGTTTATTTAGGTAATGTATTAAATCAAACAAAAAAAAACACGAAAAACACGAAAGTTTAAAAAAGAATGTTTATTTTATGTTTATCAAATAATGTAAATTGTAAATTATTGTAAAAATTTTCTCTTATAATTAGAACAATGATAATACAAAATATATTGTACATTATAAAATAACTCTATTTTAATACGATGCCAATAATCGGCATCAATAGCGTCCTCAATTTTACACCACTTATAATGTTCTTCCATTATTTCATAATCCCAGTGGGTTGTTGGTTGAGCCTGATACAATTTGAAGTGATAACACTTGCTCCCAATTAAGCTCTTCTTAATTTTATAGAGTTGTTTACCAGTAGGAAGTTGACATATTCTTGTGGTGTTCGAGTTATTATTCTACAACATACATATAAGAAATAAAATATACAATCTCAAACTAGAAAGAAAATAAAAAGTATACCTTAATGGAGTAAATAACATACTAGTTTAGCAACTATCAATCATTGTGTCATCACAATATAAGTTACACATGTTGATATCCTCATCCTCTTTATTATTATCAAAAGAATTGTCAATTATTTCGTTGAGAGGTATGAATTTTAACGCTTCTCGTTCACAACCATAACCATGTTTCTTCAAAGAATCTTTACAAAAACAAAAAAATTTCTCACATCATTACACTCTATTGTTCCATACGACTTGTGGTAATTCTGCTTTTCCAAAGTTAATGGAACAATTCTCCTCGATGAGTCTTTTTTACTTAAACAGAAGCGTTTTTGATTTAAGAATACAGCACTCCATTTTGTCTAGAAAATTATACATGTAAAATAAAGTTTGCAAAGTTTTTTTTGAATTTAACTTACCCAATTATTGGAAATGTATATGTATTAAATGTAGATTATTTAAAACAAGAAAAAACTAATCGTAAAATCCCCATGGTTTTGTATCAGTACTTGTAGCATTGATAATTCGTTTGTCATCATGTTGACTTAATGCTAGCTTTTTTTGTTGGACAGTAAATACGTTATGGTTTTTCGATATAATTAAATTTTGAATAATCTCATGTTCAGTATTGTGAAATAGACATTCAAAATAGTCTTCAAATTTAATAACTTTTAATGCAGAGGCCTTAACTCTTTTTGCTTTTTTAATAGTTTTGTTTCCATCAATACTGTTTAATTCTTGTACTCGAAATGAATACATTTTAGATCTAAGACCAATAAACTCAGTCATTATTTTCCCGTTGTTTTCATCCTTCATTACACCCAAAACTTTTTTACTATATTGAGGAATGGCAAAAATATTATTTAAAGGATAATCTGAAGTATCAAATTTATCTATATCTTCTTTAATACATTTGTAAATATCGTCAACAAAAAAGTGATACACCAAACTATGAGTATCTGTATATAATAATTTTGCTTTATCACCAAACTTCTGTTTTACATAATCGTAATGAAAATTATATAAAAACGTTTTTGAAATATCCAAAATTGCCATTCCTACATAAATAGGTTTGTTAAATTTTACTTTTAATCTTTTCATTTCAACTAACGCAGTTTCTTTGTTTAAAATAGTGATATCATTAAAATTTGGTTGTGAAATATAATAGGCAGCACCATAGCGTCCTGACCACTTAGTTATTAATTTAACATCTCGATATTTCTTGACGTTCTCTATCGTTTTTCCAAACACAGCATTGTTCATTAGTTTAAAGAAATTCTTTTCAAATTCGTTTTTGCTGTTTTTTCGCAATTCAGTATTTAAATCAATGTATGTTTTAAGCCATTTTGATTGTTTAAATTTTAAACATCTATAAACTTTTTTAAGAATTAAACCTAATTTAAGTGCTTGTTGTAAGTTAATATAATGAATGATATATTTCTTTTTATCGTATAAGGTGGTTAAAAGTTTAGGAAATTCAGAATTTGATACAGGTGGAATTAAATGTTCTGAACACAAAGGTAAATCTTTATGAGTATTAAAAAGTTCTTTGGGGTATTGAAGGTCAACTTCTAAAATGTATCACTATCATGGGATAAATTTAAAAAATCTTCCTTCTCAATGTTTTCAGGTAGTATCCACTGAAAGTTGCTTTTAGGTAATGAATAGGACATTGCAGCCCCATAAAGATTATTTACATCAAAATTCATTAGGTAAGATGTTGGTTCGCTTGGATTATAATTTTCTCTCATATACTTGTTATTAGCTTTTCCATAACGATTTGAACATTGTGATATACCACCCCTTATAGCTCTTTCAATAAATAAAATCATGTCAATATCTGTAAACAATTCCAATGTAACCTTTGTAATTTTAAGCATAGCATCAAATGCAAGGCCTGGAGCTGTATAATAATGTAGACTATCTAAATAGATTTTTAAACACATCAGTCTGAAATTCTCAAAAATATCTACTAGAAGTAATACATCTGTAGTTAGATACAATTCAAATATTTGCCAGTCAAGTGACAATGATCCTTTCCTTTTTTTTTGATCAGTTTCAAACAAATTACCACATATATGAATGATTTTAATTAGAGAAAACCACGTTTTTCTTGTAAAGTTAATCGATTCATTTGAAGTGGTTTTGTAAAAACTGCATTTAATTTATAAGCAATAGCCTGTAGTTCATGAATAAACCACATTTGACAATCTCGACCAGTGTAAATTTTGAATTTTGATAATGTATTTGATAAATCTGTGTATTACTGCCTGTATCAATTTCCTTATAAGACTTTTTTCTTAAAATACTTTCCATATCAGCATAAATAACAAATGGAACTGTTTTTTTATGTTTAAAATTTTTAAAGTATATTATTCCAGTTTTAACTCGTTTCTTAAAACATGAGTCAACATCTTGCCAAACTAAATGTTTGTTTAAAAAAACTTTACATTTTGAAACATGTATTTTAAAATTTTGAACGTAATTAGATCTTTTTTTAATACAGTTTGTTAACATTCGAATAATTTTATTATAGTAAGTAATAAAGTTACTATACTCTTTTTTTGTTTTAATTAATCTACTTACAGTTTCAATATTTCGTACAGCTTGACTGGATAGCACATCCATGGATCTAGGACCTCTAGTGTTGTTGTTGTTGCTGGAAGTTGCTGTAGCTATGTTGTTAGTAGTTGTGACTACAGTAGCGGTTGTTGCTGAGTTGATGTTGCTGGTGGTTGGTGTAGTTTTGTTGTTATTAGTATTCATTTTTTAACTAAACATGAAAAACAAATTTAATTTTAGTTGAGAAAATATTTTGAAATATATTATACTTACATGGTGTTGTTGTTATTGGTGAACAAACACAAATAAAGTTTGTAATTCACAGTGATGATAAAGAAGATTACTGCTTGAGGGGTTCTTGTTTACTGTTACCTTCAGAATATCAAGCCTTTATATTATATTACTTTTTGTTTTTTTAAAAATGTTATCTCACTGACCAACTATATATATCTTATTTTTATGTCTCAAAGTCTACATTTCATGAAATATATTGGAAGATTGCAAAAACAAAGTTCATTTAATGACTTTCATAATGAGCACATGTATTTTAATGCTCTTTTAACTGTATTTTTCCATCTTTCTATGTTCTTTGTATTCCCATATGATTATCATCTCTTTTACATGACAAAAAAAAAACTATTTATAATTTTAATAATATTATATTTACACTAACTACAATAATACTACATATAACAACTACGTATAATCATAAGACCCTAAAAATAATATTTAAATTAATTATAAGTGAGAGAGATTTGATAAACTTACTTATTTAATTTAATTTTTGTTTTTAAGTAATCTAAATAACTTGGTTCATTATAGTGACTCCAATCTTCTTTTTCCACTTCTGGCCCTTTGCTGTTAATCTCTTTTTCGTGACATTTTCTCATGTGCTCAGTTACTTTACGCACTACAATAGTGTGATCGTTGTTGTATGGACAAACACACATGTCCTCTAAATCATAAAAAAAAATAAAAAAAAATAATAAATAACAAGTAAACTATTAAAAAATAAAATAATCAAAACTTACCACGACTATTATAAACTCATGCTGGTCTTAGTCTAAACATTTTTGATAACTTCACAAATGATAGAAATTAATAATTTGTTCAGTATATATAAATATACATTAGACATGGAACACCAAGAAATAATAATTATTATGGACTGATTTTTATACAGCATATTAGTCGTAACTCAACGTAAATTTGATTAAAATTTCAGCCTCTTACATCAACTATTTATTAATAAAGAATTAATAATGTGTTTGACCACCTCGGTTCTGAATACATTCATTTATCCTTCTGGGCATTGACAAAATTAAATGATTAATGTCCTCTTGAGGCAAGTGGTCCCAAGCAACTTGAATTTCATGTTGCAGTTGAGCTAGGGTCTGTGGAGGGCGGTTTAAAATGGACAGTCTTCTCCCGATCATATCCCAAACATGTTCGATCGGGTTTAGATCGGGAGATCTTGCAGGCCACGGTGAAATGTTGATCCCAGCTTCATCTAAGAACTATAGTGTTTCCCTGGCTAACAATAACGTGCGTTATCCTGCTGAAATATTGGCTCCTGAAGGCCATTTATGTAAGGCACCAGAAACGATTGAAGAACCTCGTTGATGTAGCGCACAGATGTCAAATTGCCACGAATAAACACTAATGGTGACCTGGTGCCATAACCAATAGCACCAGATATCATTACTCCAACAGTGGGGTGAATAGGCCTCTCCACAACAAATTCGATATTCGACCTTTTTCCACAACGTCTTCTTACTCTCCTGCGGCCATCGTGCATCCCCAAACAGAACCGAGATTCATCACTGAAGACCATGTTGTGCCATTCTTCTCTCCATTGTCGTCGTTCTCTGCACCACTCCAATCTTGCACGACGATGTCCAGCGGTCAAAGGAAGCACGAGACGAGGACGATACGACAACAACCCAAAGGACCTGATACGGCGATATTAGGTTCTCATGGTAACAGGCCTACCCTCTTCTGCAAACCACAGGTCTCCAATTTGCCGACTTGTGGAGAAACGGTCTCTGAGAGCCAAGAGTCTTAACCTGCGATCCTGGCGGGCTGTAGTGCGTCTAGGCTGTCCAGTGGATCTTTGTCTTACTCTCTCTGCATCCCATATTTGACAAATTCGCACTACCGTAGCAGCACTGCGATCAACTCGAAGCGCAATTTCCCGGTATGATAAACCAGCTTCGCGAAACGCCACAATTCGACCCCTATCAAAATCGCTTACTTGGTGGTATTGTCTAACTCTTCGTACTCTAGGCATTTCATCTAAAGCTCTGAGTGTCAAAAATTGTGACAGGAAATCAGATACCTTTATAACTAAATTGCAAATGAGTGTTTTAGGAAGAACAAAAAAAAAGAGGTAAAAACGGTTTGCATAGAAAAACCAAAGAGATAAGAAGCTGAAATTTTAATCAATTTTACCTTTAGTCAAGACTAACATGCTGTATAAAAATTAATGCAAAATAATTATTATTTCTTGGTGTTCCACTTCTAATGTCATTCAGTATAGTTTTATTAAAAAAAAGTTATCTTACAATGTATTTACAATTTTGTGCAAGTTCATAGGTTATTTGATAATATTTCAATTTTTACGAAAGGGAGACAAATTAAGATATGTAACATTTTTGTGTCTATAATGCACTTTTAACTCTATCTTACGCTTTTATATTCTAATTATACAAAATCTTACAATGTATTGTAACCGTACCATTTGTATTTAATTATTCGGTAAAATGTGTTGCCTATGCATTTTTGGAAATTTTATTTGACTCTGCGGTGATGGATCACGCCACAGTGGGAAAGGGGGGATTTTGTGTTTTTTTGGGGTTTTCGAAAAGTGGAAAAAAAAGGAAGGTGTGGCAGTCGTCGTTGGGCAGGCGAAGAGTGAGTCGAAGTTTGGTGGTTTTTGAAAATCGAATTTTGGAAACTTTCGTGATGTCGACTACACCCGGGGGACTTCCATCGACGAAGAGAAGGAAGCGTCGTCGCTTGGAGGAGGCTGCAGAGGGGACCGTGGGGCTCAGGAAGATGAGACCGGACGCGACAGGGGGTATGACTAATTACGTCACCAAAAACATAAATTCTGTATCGATATTACGTGAAAATTGTGCCTTGTATATTGTTTTCATCATAATAATCATGATTGTTGTTAATTTGCCATGAGTTTTTGTAAATGGATAATTCGTCTGGTAAAAGATTAAGTTTTCGGGTTTGTTTTATGTAACGCGAGATGAAAAGTTAAACTTCTGTAGCTTCTCCTGGTTTCATGCATGCCGCATTGCGTTCTGTCTTTTACTGTTCTTTACTCTCCTTTAATTGGGCAATCATATCAGCAAAGTCCCGGTAGCTGATAAGTAATAACGCTTCCACGTACACAGGGCACAAAAGAGGAGCTTGTCGAAAAAGGACGGTTTTTGCCCACTAAAGAGACCATAGGTCCAATACCATTGTCGACTCGACAGAGTTGCAGGGTTTCGAGACGCGATTGTTTGATTGATTGAGAGACCTTGATATATGTTTTTCTTCCTTTCTCCTTCGAGATTGGGAGATGGCTACAGCGGTATCTGAAATTGTGTTGTAGATTTTTGTACATTGGATTCGAGGTTTTCACCGTAAAAAGAATAGAAACTGTTTCATAAGAATGCCTTGATTTGTTTTTCTGAATGTATTTATTAATTGTTCGAGTTTTTTTTTTTGTTGTGACATAATTTATTTGATAAATTCATTACCAGCGAATTTCCTATTGTTGTTTTATTTAATTGTTGAATTATACTTCATATTAATAAAACATTAGTGTTTTATTTCTTGATTATTTAATTTTACTCACATCCGTTTGTTCAGTGCTTCGAAGAAACGACGAAGGATTATTACGAACAAACTAACAACCACAACGTAGGGTTATCTTATTTTAAAAAGGGTCCAAAACTACGCCGATCACACGTCATGAGCAATTCTCCCGCTCAAATTTGAATTTTTCTAGAGCATTTTGAAATGCCGCCATTGAATACAAACTGTAAGGTTAAACCTAACATATTATAATTAATTGTACCCAGGTACGGTGTGAAAGATATATCAATTAGAGGTGAAAAGGTTTTTATAAGCTTATGTTATTCACCAAAAGATAGCACATTAAAAAAAATTTGGAAACCTACCAGTGAGATATATAAGGACACGCCTTGAGGATGAGGATGAATTTAAGGTTCTCGAAAAGGTTGTCAAAAGGTACCGCTTTAATTTATTGGATGAAGATGTAGATGAACAACAACAAAAAATTGAGGGTCCTCCAACTAAAAAGCAAGTTGGATTTAAACCATTAACGACTGATGACTAGAGACCGGATTTTTAGGAAGTTAAAAACTTTATTTAGGAGTCAAAAAAGTTGTAAAAAAATAGAAATTAGGTAATAAAATCTGGTAATTTAGGATAAATCTTTTATTAATTCCTACAGTAGGAAAAATAAAAACATTATTTTTATTGAAATAAATTTCATTACAAAAACACAAAACAAAATAAAATATGTATTCTTATTGTAAAAAACTAAAAATTCTTTATTGCACAAAAGAGAAAGATTATGAACAAGTTAATTAAAATTTTGCATATTTACGGAGGAAACTAAATATTGTTCTAAATTTGTTGCGGTAAAATTAGTTCGTTTTTCTGTAAGAATTCCTCTCAACCTAGAAAATGATCTCTCGGTATCGCAAGACGTTATTGGGGCATATTTGTAAATACTAAAGTCAGGCACCACTGCATCAGCAATATTTTCCCCTTCAATTAACGCTTTTATTTGTACAAGATTTTCATATCCAGGATTTTTTTGTAAAGTTTGTCTTAGCTTGTCACTAGCTAATTTTCCCACAATACCTGGAGTATTTTTTAGAGAATTTTCCACTCTATTCACTTCAATAGTTTCAACAAGTGGCAGGCCAACTGTTTCTAATTGTGTTATGCTGCTTACTAAAATTTCAAAGTGAGTTTTAATATAAAATAAGTCATTTTCAATGTGGGTTGATTAAAATAATGTTGTGCTTTTGCTATGGCTTGTGAATCTTTAGAACTAAAAGACAGTACAACCTTAAAAATGAATTTAATAGCATCACAATTAAAATATTTGTATATTTAAAATAATTTTACCTCTTTTAGTCTGTCGTAGTGAGTTGCATAAAAAAGCAGCATTTAACCAGGTTCCCCAGCGTGTGACAATAGGTTCAGGTGGTAATGGAATATCAGGAAGTGCTTCTTTGAATACTTGCACCCTTAATGGGGCTTTTATAAAAACTTTTTTTACGTTTGCAATCAGCCCATTTACATTCTCATATTGGCTTCTAATTTTCTCACATACAAGATGAATAGCATGAGCTTAAGCATGTTACATGAATTAGATTTGGGTAGAAAATTTTTAAATTTTGTCCACATTTAACCATGTATGACGCTCCATCTGTTGTTAGTAGACCTACCCTGTCATGTTTTATTCCATTCGGCCATAAAATTCCTAATGGTTTTCAATAAAGTTGTTTAAAAAATGATTTTATGGTATCCTTACCAAGCGATTCATTGATAAAACGTGCAATGGAGAGATTATTAGTTTTCTCCAAATGTTTTGAAGCTAATAGGTAAGGAACTCCCGGTTCTTCAACTGACAATTTCCCACAAATTATATTCGCAGTATAACGACCAGTCAGATCTGTTGTTTCGTCTACAGACAACCAAATATGAGAGTCTCCAATTTTAGTTCTTATATTTTCAATAACCTATTAAATTAAAATGCATTATTTTTTTTCCTGTTAGGTTTCAATTCTACCTTACATCATTATAGCATTTCGGTAAATAATTTTCTCGTAATGTGGATTCGTCAGGTATTTTATGGCCGCAATATTTTTCTAAAAATTCTGTAAAAGTTTGACATTTTAACGTATGCCATTCAATATTGGCTGCTACAAATGCATTACACATATCAGAGTAAAACTGAGTATTATTATTTTGTTGGTCAAGTCCAGTGAGAAGCATTTGACGCAAAGGTTTCTTTAATAACATTTTATGCTCGGCCAGTTTTTCATGTTGTTCCAAATGAGAAACTCTGTTACATGTAAACTGAAAAAAATTATTGAAGTTAAAAATAATTGTTAAATATTTATTTTAAACTTACTGTTTTAATGCATACTTTGCAAAATAATTTGGTTTCTGAGTTGTCCACAACTTGATACACATCCTTGTTTTGAACATGTGGTGTAACCATTTTTCAACTTTTTTCTTAAATGTTTCTTTTATCTTTGGCATATTTTATTTGTTCACAAGAGTTTTTTGCGTTGTTACACAGTTTAAAAAGCAAAAAACTTAGAAAAATAACAAAATATCTTGTATGAAATTAGGTTAGGTAACACGTGCTTTAGGGAAATAAACTTTTGACATTTGACAACAGTTAAATGTCAATTCGTCGCTCGAACGAAACTTATTGGCTGATAGTTATTTGTATCACAAGCCCAGAAACTGTCATTTTGGAACAACTAGCGCCGTTTGTGGACGGAGGACCAAAAAAAAAACAATAATTTTTTTTGAATTAGGAAGGTTAAACACAATTTTAGGATGTTTAAAACATATTTAGAATACAACAAGTCAATTTAGGAATTTAGGAAAAATAAAAGTAGTGCCATTTATTTACATTTTTAACATAACGGATTTATTTCGAGTTTCAAGAAAAGCCCTTAAAAATTGCGGTTTAGGGAAGTTTCCTGAGATCCGGTCTCCACTGATGACTATACTAGCGATGAGGAAGAAGATGATAAACTCATTATTAAAGAAATTGGAAGTAATGATGAAACACAAGATAGTACAGTTGGAGACAAAATACTTTAGTCGTCAATGTCACTTGCGTGACATTAACTTGTAAAGCTTGCTTTAGGACTGTTAACCTTATTTTTAGCTACTGTCAATCCTAGTTGACAAGTTGTATGTACATATTTTTGTTAGGAAAATATAATAGCTGTCATTAATTTGAAATTGTCATTCATTTTAACGTTAAAGCTTGAATTACATTAGAGTGTCAGAAAAGTGACGACCAAAGTATTTTGTCTCCAACTGTACCTCAAAGCAATAAAACAATGTTTTAAGGTAAAATCAAGGTAAAATGTAATTTTTATTAATAAATAAAATACATTTGAATTACAAGCTTATTTTTTTATTTTACATACCTTAATTACATTTATTTTACATTTAAGTAATATCTTTTTTATCTATCCAAGAATTGTGTTTTGAACTAAAACCTAACCACTTAACAGAAACTTTATTTTTATTTCTTTTTAAAATCTTCTCAATCAAATAAACATCTGAATATTTAACTTTTTGTAATTGCTGAAAACAAAAGCATCCTTGGATATCTTTATTATCAAAGTCTTTTAGTAAATATGTTATTGGATTAGTTAAAAGAACTTTTCTAATTGTAAAGATTTCAGTTGACCAATTTGGCATATACTTTTTATCGAAAACACCTCTAAGTTTTGAAATCCTAACATGATCACCAACGTGAAATTTTATTTGTTTTAAATTTGTAGGTTTAATATGATTATAAACAGTGTCTAAAAGATATTTTTCATGTTGCTTTCCAACTTGAGATGGTTTCATTCCTATAGTTCGATGTTTTGAATTATTGTATTTGTATACAATATCGTTTAATAAATCAATCTATCTATAATGACCATAATAATTGAATTCTTTCCACATTAGATTCTTTAGTGTGCGATTTACTCTTTCAACTATTGAAGCCTTCTTCTCACTGTACGTACTGTAGTGATTTACTTTATATTTTTTCATCAAATTTTTAAAGTTTGTATTAAAAAATTCTTTACCCATATCAGTTTGAAGATTTTGTGGTGTTTGTTGTTTGAATACTGTTTCCATGCTTTTAGAAACTTCACTTCCGGTTTTTGTCTTCAATGGAAACGCRCATACGTACTTTGAAAWACAYTTAATTACAACCAATATGTATTTATAARCTTTATTTTCTTTTGCATAAGGAATCATTTCAACTAAATCAGCTTGAAATAAATCGTTTAGTGATTTTAAAATTACTCTTCTCCTTTTGAAATTAATTCTTGCTGGTTTATGAATTTCATTTACTACTTGTCTTTTTGCTGGAGTCAAAACGGATACAACTTTTCTTCTTCTACTTTTCTTTGGAGGAGACATTGTTTTTTTTTCTTTATCTATTCAATTAAATTAGCTTCACGTAATTCTTCAATTATACTGATAATTTCATTATGATGATTTGAATTTCCTGCATTTTGTGATGCAATCAATAAACGTAATCGATCAACAAGTTCGTTTGGATCATCCCAATAAACGAAATCAATGGAATTGTTATTAACTTCTTTTACTAGAAGACCACTTCCACCAGTTGAATGTATTGACTTATTGCGTCCCAATACTAATGGTGCTACGATTTTTTTAACCTACTACCAGTGGTTCTTTTTTAAATAATAATTCATATAGACCTTGTGTACCTCGATAACGTTTATTATGCACAATTAAATCAGAATCATCGATATATAGTCGAGAATTTCCAATGTAAAATGATTCATTTTCTATATCATGTCTAACTCCATATTTATGATCAAAGGTATCTTCAGTATCAGTTAATAGATCGTGAATATATTTTCTTGGTAAAGGTTTATATTGTTCTAAATATTCTCTATATGCTATAGGACTGATGCCTGAAGTTTGTGGTGTTGTTGTTATCTCTGGTTCTTCTGCAACTTCTAATACATCATCATCAATAACATTTTCATCAATTTCATTATTATGTTACACACACAGTTTCAATTCCAAAACGCCTTTATTCAATTTTATTATTACACAATAAATAAGTCGCCCTTCGATATGACCCGTGCCACTCCTCGTTCCGACTGCCTCGCTCTCGCCTTCTGCGCCGCTCGCGTAACATCACGTGACGTCCCCCGATGCGTCACATGACTGAAGGTCGCGCCCAGAGTCCCGCCAGAATTTTGTGATGTAACAGTCGGCCATCCTGCAGCACTTTAGTGTCCTCACTAAAGAAAACAAACCACATTAGTACACCAGTCACCCTGTAAATAAATCACCCTGTAAATAAATCAATTAGATCCTGTCGATTGACTTCGCTATCATCATTGTCGACAGTTTCCCCTTTTTCACCTATTTCGCCCGTTTCGCCAATAGTAGTACTACGATATCGCCTAAGAGAATCCGCAGCAACCACCGCGTTGAATCTCTTATACCCTCTGACACCCCTTACTGATCTTATCCGGTACCGGTCATTGCCTAGGACTTTTATCACCCGATAAGGGCCGTCATACTTATTCACCAATTTATGGCTAACACCCTTCTCGCCTGTAGCCGCCTGTGCTTTACACCAAAGAACCAGATCACCTTTTCTGTATTCGGTTGCAACCTTCCGCCTTTTATCAAATCTGGCCTTCGCCCGCCCTTTGAATATTTTCGGCCGCCCGTTACCGCTTTTACGATATCATCGACTGTTTCGCCTGTCTCAGTCGTACCGCCTTTATTTCTTTCGCCTCTGACCGCCTGTCGTAAGTTTATTGGTTCTTAGTGAATTATCGCCTTTGTAACCACTCTTTCTGAATCGCCCGCATCGCCTCTTTCGTTGATCCCTCCTGTATCACCTGTTCCGCCTATGTCACCCGTTAAGTCGGCTATAGCACCACTCTTATGAGCAAACGTCAGCTGCGCCGGCGAAAACCGAGTGCTCTCGTTGATAGTCTGATTAAGACCCCAGACCACCTCCGGGAGCTTCTCGCACCAACGAGCCTCCGACTCAATACTAGTCTACGTGCACCGTGTCAAATGGAATCGCCCGTCGTTCAATAGGATGTAACATCCCTTCCTTTCGCCCGTAATCGCCTTTACCGAATGCACAGCTTAAACACGCATCTATATACTTTCGCACCTGTCGCCTCATACGTGGAAACCAATAGGTCTCTTTGATCAACGCCAAACATCGCTGAAACCCCGGGTGTCCAATATCATCATGATGTTTTCGCAGTAAACTGAATACCGCCGCCGATGGTACATACAACCGATCGCCATGTAAGGTTATACGGAATAACCGCCCATTTTTAACCTTAAAATTCGCCTTTATATCTCTATCCGCCTCACCAGTTGTTAAAGACGCCATTATTGCTTGTATCTTGTCATCCTGCAATTGTACAGTCGCGAACCAATGGTCTTCAGATAAGGTAAGCATTCCAGCATAGACAGGATTACGACTCAGAGCATCCACATGGAGCATTTTACTACCAGGCCGATAGTCCACTTCCATACTATACTCCTGAATCGCAAGCCACTATCTCGCTATTCGGGGTACCAGATCGCGCTTCAGGAGAGTCGCTCGAACTGATGCACAATCTGTCACCACCTTAAAATGGATCCCTATCAGATAGACTCGAAATCGTTTGATTGATTCGACAATCGCCAACGTCTCCAACTCATAGCTGTGATACGCCTGTTCAGCTTTTGTAGTCGCCCGACTGCAATAAGCCACTGGCTTCTTATCGACATTCGCCTGTTGTTGTATAAGAACGCCACCTATACCGAGTTTACTTGCAACTGTGTGCAGCTCCGTCACCGCCTTGGGATCGTAAATCGCCAATACTGGTCTATCAACAAGCAACGCCTTAAGCTTGTCAAAGGACTTTTGTTCCATGTCGCCCCAACGCCATCCAACGTTCTGTTTTGTAAGATCTGTCAACGGACGCGCCAATACCGCAAAATTGTTAATGAATTTTCCAAAGTAACTCGCCAATCCAACAAACTGCCGGACATTGTGCACATTCTGAGGAGTAGGAAAATTCACTACCGCCTGAATCTTACGCCTACCTGGTCGTACGCCATCAACCGAAATTTTGTGGCCCAAGTACTCCACTGTATCGTGCAGAAATGTACATTTTTCAACCTTTAATTTGATACCCGCCTGTCTGATCAACTCCAGGACTTGCTCCAACAGCTGTAGCCCGCCTTCAGCCGTCGCTGATGGAATCAGCAAGTCATCCATGTACGCCAAGATGTCCTCATGTCTCAACCGCCCTAATAACTTGTTCACCACTCTTTGAAATACCGCTGGTGCATTTGCTAACACGAAAGGTACACGCACGTACTCATAGTGTCCGTCGGGAGTGACAAACGCCGTTTTGTCTATTGAGTCGGGATGCATCGGTATTTGATGATAGCCCTGCGCCATGTCTAAAGTAGTGAAATAACGTTTGCCCGCCATTTTGTCCATTTCCTCGGTTATCATCGCCATTGGATACCGATCCTTCACCGTTGGCGCGTTCAACGCCCGATAATCTACGCACAGACGCCATTCGCCGTTCTTTTTCGGAATTAATACAATAGGGCTCGCGTAGTCTGACTCTGATTTCCTGATGACGCCCGAATCCAGCAGAGTTTGCACCTTTTGCCGTACTACCGCCCGTTCTGAGTACGATAACCGATATGGTCGATGATAGATGGGCATATCAGTTTTCAATCGAATTTTCATTTCACCCAAATGTGTTAACCCCAAATCGCTATCGTCCTTCGCGAAACAATCCGCCTTCTGCTTCAACAGTTCGAGTAACTGACGTTTGATCTCGCCCGACACGGGTCCAACTTGTCCCTCGCTTAGTTCGATAGAATTAGAAGTGCTTTTGCTCACCTGCAATACAGTAGTTACCGCCTCTTGCTCTGTGCACCTCTCCGCCCGTCCAATTATTCGTTTCGCCTTCCACCTCAACTTCCTCATGCCTAAGTTGGTGATTGGGACACTGTTATCTTCGCCTTGTGTTAACGTATAACTTGGAATCGCCACCATTGCCCCGTCGTCGTCAACCAGTTTGACGTCCACAACCACAGATCGTCCACGTGGAGCGTCTTCGATGTCGACCTTGACCATCTCCGTCTCGCCCGGATTGAGATACAAATCCTCCGCCAATCGGACCTTGGGTCGCCCATCATCATCTTCACAAATGTCTAAATTTGCAAAGAATTCGCCAATCTTCTCAGTCTCAGAGTCGCTCTTAATCAGAGTAGCTCGCCCATCTCTGATAACCACCACCAATCCGTTCGCCTTTAATGCTGGTTGCCCTAAGATTATATCAGCATTAGAAATGTCACAAAGAGTCGCCCATGCCTCTATTTTCAAACAAACATTGTCCATCTTGAGCTTAGTCGTTACAATCCCATGTGCTGCGCCTTTCACACCACCAAATCCTGTTAAAAACAATGTGTCGCATCTCATTGTTAGATTACATCGTTCAACACAGTCTTGCGAAATGAGATTGTATTCACTTCCGGTGTCGAGGTACACCTTTACTCTCGAACCGTTCGGCAACGTCGCCCAATGTTTGTATTTACTATCAAAAACTGTGCTCACCAGTCGGGTTTTTGGCCGCCCTCGTGTCTCGCCAGTCCTTTGGTTTCTTGGGTTCGCTCTTCGCAACCGCCTTTGGACAATTCGCCTTGGTGTGACCGCCTTCACCACACATGTGGCATCGTTCCATTTTCGCCTTCGGACAATTTCGACTGAAGTGCGACCCATACTCTTGACAATTGTAGCAACGAATTCGCCCCTCACTTGCTACACTTGTGGATAGGTTAGCCTGACCTCGCCCCTGGCTTCGACTAACCGTCTTTGTGGCACGAGCCAATCGATGTTCTGATTCCACCTTCACCACGTCGTCACCGTCAACACCCGATAGAAACCCATTGTACAATTCGTCAGGACTAGAGCATTTGTACGCCAATGCATTTGCTCTAAAGTTTGTGGGTAATCCTCTTACGATGCAAGAGACCGCCTTTTCGCCCGTAATGCCGCATCTCTCGCATAACGCCAGCTTGTCGTGATAATATTGTGTCATCGTCTCGCCCTGACACTTCCGTCTGTTGACCATTTCCTCAATCATGGCCCCAAACTCCTGTCGTCGAGGGAAAGCCGCCCGTAATTTTACTTTCCATTCGGTCCATGTAAGATCGTACGTTTCAAGCCGATTGAACCAGATGCGCGCCCGTCCGCCTAATCTCGCCTGCATACACGAAGATCTTCCCAAAGGAGACCACCCGTACACATCGCCCAATTGATCAATTTTCGTCAGCCATTTTTCTATGTTACAGTCTGGACTGTCAGGGTCAAATTGGTCGATGATTTCGGCTCCCACCGAAAATTCCATACGCGCCCTTTTTGTTGCGACGAATTCGCCCTGTAAATCGCCACTGTAGTCCCCGGTACTTCTTGGGGTAGATGCAGCCTCGCCTGATGTCGTAGGTACCGCCATAGACGCCATTTGGCCAGTTTCGCGCCCCCTAACTGCCACACCCAGTTGTTGTGCCGTTGAATTGGCAGCACTGGCGTTACTTGCAAAAAATAGAGCCGCCTGCTCTTTGATGATTTTGCCTACCTGAGTCGCCAATTTCTCGCCAAAAACTTCCTCCACGATTTTCCGAACTTGTGTTCGATCCATCTGACGTTCGTGCTCGCCTTTTGCACTCCCGTCGTCAAGATCGCTCGCCTCGAAATCTAATGCGTCGCAATCTGCAAGATCCGCCATTTTGTACGCGTCGCCTTTTCTTCAATTCACTTTCACCGCACCAGACACTGATTCAGATGCCGATCCAGATCCCACTTCTGATTTGTTACACACACAGTTTCAATTCCAAAACGCCTTTATTCAATTTTATTATTTCACAATAAATAAGTCGCCCTTCGATATGACCCGTGCCACTCCTCGGTTCCGACTTCCTCGCTCTCGCCTTCTGCGCCGCTCGCGTAACATCACGTGACGTCCCCCGATGTGTCACATGACTGAAGGTCGCGCCCAGAGTCCCGCCAGAATTTTGTGATGTAACAATTATCATTTCCATCATCACCATCATCATCATCATCATCGTCATAGTACAAATCATTTTTATTTGTTAATTTAATCGTCGTTTTAAATTTCTTCGTCGCAATGATGGTTCTGAGTTTATATTTGAGGTTTTTCTTTTTGGTTGTGCTGCTGCTGCTGGTGTTGATGTAAAAGATGCTACATCTTTTTCTTCTAATTTTTCCTCTTTCTCAAATTTTGATTGTAATTGATGCATTTGTTGTTCTGGTTGTTGTTCTTGTAGTTGTTGTTTTATAAGTTTTTTATCGTCCCTAATCGCTATAACATAAATATTTTGCAAATGTCTTGTTATTGGTGATAAAGTCTTTTCATGTATAAATTCATCTCGTTTCAGTTGACCAACTTTATCGGCAATTATTTTTCGTTTTGCAATAAGTTTTCTTTTTAATTCTTTTTGATGTAACAACTGCTTATTAATAATTACTTTCTTCTTCATTTTTATATTTTCACTTAGAACAGGTTAAAGAAACCGCTTAAACAGGGGTGTTGGACTGATCTGATCTGGTCTTAAACTGCTTGAAACAGGTTCTAAACAGGTATTGAACGGGTCTAATCAGGTTTTAAACTGCTTGTAACAGGTTTTATGGATAATCAGTAGTTAGTTGGATGAGTGTAGTAGTTAAAATAAATATGATTAAAGTAGTTAAGAATTGAAATGAATATAATGATCGAAACCTTGACGATATCTACCTTCATTAAGATTATTATCTTTAAATATAGACAGAAATCCATAAGATAGTTTCCAACACATTAAACAGATATCATGAAATTGAAAATGAAAGTCATATCAGTACTAATATGGTCGTTATAGATGTGTTTCAGATTTAATTCATCTTGTTTAAATATAACAAATGAATTGGCATTGTCACGCAATAAATGTTTAGGAATTTTAGGATATGTTTGACACAAATAAAAACAATCAATCTTATTGTGTCATACTGAAATATTCTCGCATTACATCTTGTTTATCACATGCCACATCATCAAATATGAAAATTGAATGAGGTTTTGCTTTGGAGGGACTTATCAAATTCTCACTATTTGAATAAGCATAATATCCAATATCTTTGATGGGTTTCAATAAGTTCTCTAAATACTCATATTTAGGTTGATAAAGGCTTTTTGAATAAACATAAACGTTCTCAAACTTTAAGCTGTTTGGATGTTCAATTAGACTTATAATAACATTGGTTTTACCACAATTTGATGGACCAATTACTAAACACCTTATAGTTGTGGGAAACAATACACTATGTTTTACTTGTTTTTCTTCTACAAAATCATTATTTTCAACATTTAACGAGGTTTTTTGTTTTATAACTTTCATTGCTATTAGTCTTCTTTTTTCGGTTTAATATTACTATGTTTTTAGGATTGAAGTAGAAACGCAAATGACTTCATGATAGCATATAATTACATTAATACCATAACATACTTCAACAAAAAAAGTTAGAGTAGCCGAGAATCAAACCTGTATCCTAAAGATTAGTAACATGTAAACTTACCTGGTTCGGCTAGCTTAACTTTTGTTATTGCTTACAAAAATAAACTAGTTAAATGAGTTTTTTTCTTAATTTTAATTATTAATTACGAACAGGTGATATAAATATAAAGTAAAAAAAGTATATTTATATAGTAATTTTATTTCTACATTATTAAAGACTTTGAATTATAAAGTAAGGTAGAGACATTAATTTAGATAATAAGGTAAAACATTTATCACCTAACAATTTAAAATGATATTGTCCAGTATATCGTATACAATTTCTTCCTTCAATATTTGTTTCTCCCTTACATTTAGGATAAATAAATTTCACTGGTATAAACATTTTATTTTTTACAATATTTGTTCCAGTTACACAAATTAAATACATTTTCTAGACTACAGCTCAAATTATTATTATAATGTTTAAAACAATGGTACGACTTAAAAATATTTTTCAATTGTTGATAATTTAGACAAGAGGGATCTTCTTCATTAATATCCAAAACCTTAACTTTATTTTCCAATAATTTTTGCACCAGTGTTTTCTGTTCAATTCCTTTTACAAAAATTTCACTTGTAATAATTGGCGCTGCTGTTGCTGATGAATTTAACGATGATACACCATCTACTGTATCCCATCCACCATCTTCATACTTACTGGTACTAGTACATTTACAATTAACACCATTATGTTCTTGAATAAATGACAAGAGAAATTGCGAAATGTTTTCATAGGGCAAACTTTCTAAGTAATTGTCCCATGGTAAACCATGTAGATGTTCAGTTAACCAATTAATTTGTTTTTTCATTGAATAATTAAAAATTTCTTCTGTACACGGTGCCTTAACTATAGCATGTGCAAATGCCTCGTTACAGGTGTTGATAATGGCGATTTCTTTGCAAATAAAATTAGAAGTTCCATACTGGAATCCTTGAATATCGATGAAAAACATTTTCTTTAACAGTTTACACAAGACGAACTACACCGGTTAGAGGTAAGTAACTGACAAACTGTTCTTGAATAACTAAACAAAATGCTGCTGTTCGTTTAGATATAACATCAGTAGTTTCAAATTCTAACCGTGCATCTACAGCGCCAGTTTTAACCTCTTCATTTTGATGAGAACAATCGATAACAATAAAAGGTGCTACTGATTTGTATTGAGTTGGCTTCAATAGAGGTTCACATATAGGTTTTTTATTAAAATAATATAACTGTTGAAATTGAGCATACATATTGTAAGCCAAAGCAAACTCATTAGTTGCAAACTTTAAATTAAGATTTTCATACGGATATGAATCTGAATTTAAAAATAATTTAACATTTCTCAAATTACAATGATCAAATTTACTTGCATCTGCTTTTAGATTGTCATGTCTGTCTGTAAACCAAATATTACAAATCGTGGGTTTTCAAGAAACGATGATAATTTCAATACCCATGTAAAGTTTGTTCCTTCTTGTAATAGTGGATAATGAAATAATTCCCATCTTCGAAAAAGTAATGGTAAAGGAATATTTTTTTCAATTATATTAAACAATTTTAACTTTTGAGCGTCATTCACTTTTACATGTGGAATTTTCCATGAAATTTTTGAAAGCCTAATATCTTCTTTCTCTTCACCGGTTGCTTCTATTGTTGCATTTAAATCAGCACTTGCACGAATAAGTACTAATTCTTGGCGTACATTAAGTAGTATTTTTTTATAATCTTCAGCAAAGCCAAAAATCATTGAAAGTGGCCAACAAACTTCAAAATTCCCAGTTCTTTCATCAAAACTTTGCATATCATTAAATGGAATCCAACTTGCGTACATAAGCGATGTACTCTCGCTTGGTGTAAACGATACATAACTTTTCATAGTTGTAGTAATACCAGGATTTGTAATACGATCAATAACAATACCTCCCAATTCATATGGTATTTCAGAAAATAAATGTGCAACAAAATTATTAATTAATTTACATTTCGTAACAACACCACGTGTAGGATCGTGTTTTCTTAGAGTTCCTTGAATTTGTAGAAAGCTCTTTGACGGCACTGTTAGTAAATCTTGTTGTTGAATTCTAATCCTACATTCATCGTTATGTTTTAACTCATCACTCATGTACGATTGATAAGAATGTATTTCAATACCTGTTATAGAATCATCTGATATCACTTTTTATTTACTCTCAAAATATCCATTCTTTTCTTAGTTGTCTCTCTTCTTTACTTTTAAACCAATCGTTTGAAGAAATGCTCTATTTTCAGATGTTAACTGTAGCAATTCTTTTCTCTTACTAATGTTACTCCTGGAACCTTTGAACTTATAAGCACTTTCTACTTCGTTGTAATTGTTGTTGTTGAAAGTAGACACATTAAATAAAAGTACCATACTGTTTGTTAAGTAACTTTCTTCAAATGTAATGTAATTGATATTACTTCTTTTTGAAAAGAAACAGGGTTACCGTTTTGGTCAAAAATTTCAAGTCTAATATTACTAATCACGTGTGTATTTATTGGTAAATAGATAACAGTTGAAGGACTTTCAATAATTTTGTAACCTGGTGGTTGAGTTAGATAAAATGAGTGAATCGTATGAACAAAACTACCGTTTTTATATGAATTCTTTACGATACTACATTCAATTCTTATAATATTCACGCGCATTATATCAACAGGAAAATCTGACTCGTGTAATTTATTGGCTTCTAATTTTCTTTTAGAAAATCCTAGCAATTGTCCAATTGAATTGTTTTTACTAAAATCAATTGACTTCATACATTTGATTGCACATTTTAACGTATTGAGATTTGCTTTTAGTACCAACGTTGTTTTTTCCGTTTCTTCTTTGTTATGAGATTCCAATGTGTTTTTTAAATAAACACTTATATCAGAAATTTCATAACTACCTGTTGGTATTTCAATTACTTTATTCTTTCCATAATGAAATTTATTGTTTCTTTTATCAACATTTGGTATTGCATTATTACAACTCAAATTAATTAATCCAATTTCATAATTTTCTTTTTCATCTAATATAATTGGAGGATTAAAATTGGCACTTAACACTGAAGTTTCTTCACCAGTAAAAAACAAGAGACTCATGTTGTTCTCTTTTTCAGGATGTATTAAGAACTAAATTAAAACAATAACATGTAAGATTATGATTTATTTTCTAATTTACTATTACATAAAAAAGATAAACAAAGTTGTCCACAAATATGTGTATTATAATCTTGGAAACGTTGATGATTATACAATATTTTACAAGGACCATTTGAATTAAAATATAGAACTGCTTCAGAAGGTGGCTTTAAATTACCAAAACTATCAAAATATTGTATAATATTATTATCGTTTGTTATACGTTTATAAGCTACCCAATGACTTCCAGAACCTTCTTCACTATCCAAATTAATTATACCACATTCTTTTTTATGCATATTTTTCGGTAAAGCATCACGAGAATACACATTTCGAAAAAATGGTATTTTTAAACATTTTGTTGCGTAAAATTTCAATTCAATATTTGATAATGGTTTATTTGGTAATTTTATCTTTTTATTGTTGATTGTGGGGGTGTTGGTTCTAAAAAAAGACCCAAACCTTTTTTGTAAGGTTTCAAAAATAATCCTTTTCCCATTGCTATAGCTTCCATTGTTTTATTATGACGTTCTGCTTCTTGTAATTGTTGGCGAGCCTCTTTTGCAGCATTAACAGCTTTTGCAATACCTGCAGCACCACCACTTAAAGCACCTAAAGCACTTAAACCAGCAAAAATTGGTATTAAAGGTAAAATTCCACCAGTTTTTGGTAACTTAATTATACGTTTTTTTTATTGTCATTGGTTTATGCTTTTTTGCTACTTTTAAAGCAATAGTAATTGCATTTTTAAGTGTCTTTGGTTTCTTACTCATAATGTTTTTCTTAATTTTGCGTGTTATCACCTTCATATTAACTTTACCGTTTATTGTTTTCTTACCCTTCCTAGATGTTTTTTCACTATTACATTTTCTAATTTTTGCCATTATTGTTACTGTTACTGTTACGACTACTACGATTACTGCTATGACTGTCTTGTGATCAAATATATGAAATACTAATATATTTAAGCAATTTTAAGTCTTTTATTTCTAGAATTTTCATCTATGGCATTATCATCTTCATCAATATATTTGCGTTTATTTCTTCGAATTGGTACAAGTTTACGTCTTTTTATAACCTTGTTTTCATTTTGTGTTTCCTCGTTATCACTTTCGCATTTTCTTTTTCGTACTAATTGTGATGAAACTGGTGGGAACGTTGATTGAGTTGAACTTTCATCATAATCTTCATCATTATCAATTAACATAATATTTTGATTTTCATCACCTTTATTTTGCTTACTGTGGTTTTTATTTAATCTTTTACGAATTTGTTTTTGCTGTCGTTGTTGTTGTTGTTGTGAATGTTTTTTTACAGTTGGTGTTGATATAGTTGAAGTATTACTTTGAAATTCAACAATTTTTTTTAAACATTCATCTACACTATTTTTTGTTTTAATTAACACTTTTTCACATTGATTTAATGCTTTTCGACATCCTTTTATTGTTTTTCTTTTTTCTAATCCCATTCCAAGTTTTATTTTAGCTTTCATAGCACCTGCAACACCTAGGGCTGCTACTTTTTCTTTCAATATCTTGCATGAAATCTTTCAAGTGCTCGTTGCGCAAGAATTGCATCAGCATTATTATTCTTATCAGAACTTTGAGAATATGCAATGTCATGATCTTTGCATGCTGCATCAAGTAAATTAATACCTTTATCTCCTCTTCGTAGACGTTCAGCTAATTTTGTATTAGGGCCACAAAATTGGTAACCTGGTAAATGTAATTCATATGGGATTTTATATAAAGTCTTATCTAAAAATCCACTTCCAGGTACAACTCGATCACAATTCATTTTTTTTTGTTTGTTTTCTCTTGATGATGCATTTACAGACTAAAACTAAATTAGTCACATCTATGTTTTATATCTTGTTGTGCAATAAAAATATAAGTTGATATTTTTTTTTAGGGAATTATTGTAAAAATTTAATAATAACAATAAGAATAATTCTCAATAAATTAATATACTATTTATTTTTATTTAAATTAATTATTTTAATAAGGTACATAAATAAAACATATTGTATCAATTAATTCTTGGGACCATTGAAATGTCTTCTTTAACTCTGCAATTATATTAAATTTCTCATGACGAAAGAAATTTCTCTGTTGTACCCCAGTTCATTCGCATCGTAGTAACCACAGTATAATTTGTTATGTTCTTGATTTGTAATTGGATAATAATTCCAATAACTACCAATAATATAGCCTATTGTTCTATTATTGTAATTTCTAATGTGAGTTCCTATACTAAATACTTTCTTGTCAAAATAAAAAGCAGGATATTCTCTTAGTACGATTTTTCTTGTAGACACTTCATATACATGAAATCTGCTGCCATCTTCTTCAACTGGAATATCAAAATTTTCTACTTTTACTATCCTGTTGATTCTTCTTCTTCCAACAATAGGAGTTGTAGCCATCGATTGCGTTGCAATAATTGTACTATGAGCACACCACATTAACAACTGCAGGAACAACAGCAACGAAACACAATTAAATTTTAATAACTTCATATTTTTAAAATTATTATTATTTTTACTTTCTTCAAGACCTCATTATCTTCCAATACACTTACTTACTTACAAGATTTGCAACAGACTAATGAACCACAAAACTAAAAGGAATTGCCTATATATAGAGGTAGATCAAGTTATCAGATTATTGAAACATACAACAGGTCACTTTCCTTATCATCCTCTGACTCACTGACGTGGATTTCAATTATACAAGAAGTTTTACACTTAACACATGGACAGAGACTCCTTAAGTTTTTTTCTTTTTCACCTCTCACAACTCCATTACTATTACGATCAAATAATTGAGTAATTTTTGAAACATACGTACCCATGATTAGTAAGTACTACCTAATTAGACTAATGTTTCTATTAACAAAAAAAAAATCTACTCAAATAAAAACTCAGTAGGTAATTCTTGCTATGATGCTGTTCAGACAGGCTCGGCTGGTCTGGCTAGGGTAGGCTAGGCTAGGCTAGGCAAAGCTAATGAGCTCTCTCTCTCTCTTTCGTTCGCTCTAGCTCTTTCTTTTATTTCTTTGAATAATTTTATAACATTTGTCAAAAAATTAAAACAGCTTATCAGTTATTATCATTATTCATTCACCTTTTGTAACCTTTATATACTGATAAAGATAACTCCTGACCTTTGCAAGATTAAAAGTCGCATATCAACATCATTTTGTGTACATTYGATACAAAGCTACATTGGTGTAGTGAATTAGATGCTTCGTTCGTAATACGAAGGATACGGGTTCGAATCCCGCTAAAGGCATTCAGACTTTTTTCATACGTTTCTATACTAAAATACATACCTGTTGGTCACCACCTACCTGGTAGGTAGGTAAATGGAAGGTACAAACACAAAAAATACATTTTTGGGTGAATTTCAAAAACACCTGAGAAAAGGGTGTGGCCAGGTAAATGGGTGTGGCAACCGCCTCTGGGCAATGACAACGACTTCTTCAGCTGAAGACTTCCTCAGTAGCCTCTGGTCATTGGCGCCGACTTCTTCAGCTGAAGGGGAGGGGATGCGGATGGAGGGAGATTGGTGATGCGGATGGCCGGTCCCAGAACCCCGTTGGGTACACTACTGACGATATCTTTCTTACTTTCAAATTCTTTAATAATCTATTTTGCATGGCAAGTTCTTATTTCCAGTTATTGACAAACTTCTTGTTTCAAACTGATAAAAAACATAACGAATAAATTGTTATCTTTCTAATTAACCCTTTTGGTAAATCTTCTCTTCTTCTTCTATCGCCCATTATAATTTATAGGTCTACAGATGTATTAATTTAAGGTAGATTTGGAAGACCTGGTTCAAATTTTGTAATAAATGTAATTCGTTGCAAATTATTGTCGTCAGCGGATCAGCAACGTCTGGGTCAAAAGTCAGTTTAGGTAATTTTAATTAGTTTAATTAATAAGTTCATTTTGTTGTAACCTAAACTTTGTTCCTTTGGTTGTTTAAGTTTAGCGATTAACAAAGTCCTGATTTGTCAAAGCTTCAGAGAAGAGGAAGAGTGGTACCGGAGGGGGATTGTGTGAGAGAGAAAAAAACGACTTAGGGAACAGTGTTGCCAAACCTAGAAAACCTAAAACCTATAGCTTTTTTAGACGGTGGTCCTTCAATTTTTCTTTGCTTTTCTTCAACATCCTCATCGATGAGATTAAAGCGACATCGCTTGACCACCTTTTCTAACACCTTGAATTCTTCTTCATCCTCAAGGCGCGTTCGAATGTATCGCACAAGTAAGTTGCCAAACTTCTTTTTGAGGGTTGCTTCTTTGGGAGAATAAGATAGGCTTAGAAAAATCTCGTAGCCTTTTATGGAAATTTCTTTAACGCCATATCTGTACAATAAGTTAGGTGTTTAACAAAAAAAAAAAAGAATTTAAAGGAAAAAAACAACAACTTACTGGAATATTTGTTTAAATACCGTCAATGCCATCTTCAGAGGGAAGTGTTTTTTGTCATCAGTAAAAATTATGATAGTGCTTGGCCCATGTTTTTTTTTCTGCTGCTGGTGCTGTTGTTACTCTTCCAGACAACTAGTGTATAATTGAGTCCTTATTTTTTTCTCTACAGTTTGTTTTTTGATGAGAGGTCGATTCCTTCAATAGAAAGAGTCAAACAGCTCAACTCTCCTGCCAGATTTTTAGAAGATCCGATTTGGGGGATTGTTGTTTTCCTATCAAGAACTTTTCTCGTAACATTTCTTTCTCCTTTTCTTTGATTTCCTCTGATTTCAATGATTTCATCATTGGGATTTTGTCTGGATGTACAAGAGTTGAGTCTCCTTTCCCACTATATCGGGCCTCAAAACTTTTAACAATGGCCGGATCAAACTCTATTTCTGAAATAATATTCTTTTCAACTCTTGACTCTTCCATTCAAGATCTGGAGTAGATCTATCTTCCATACCACGAAATATGAACCAAAAAACATATTGGTATATAAGATAATCGTGATTGAGAATTTTAGTCGTTTTTGTCTGTAATTATTATTATTATTTTTGTCATACGCCCTTGTTGTATTGACGACGTCATGGGGATTTATTGACGTGCTTTACCGTTTGGGTGATTGCCTGGTTTTAGGTTAGGATTTTGGATCCAACAATCTTTTTGAATGTGGTTATTTCTTCCACAAAAATAGCATTGGCGCGTTTCGATATTTTTTGTATGCGGAGGGGGGACGCATATCGATTGTTTCGACTTTCATTACTGTTGAACCGGGAAAATTGTTTTAAATTTTTGTTGTCAGAATACTTTTCACACCTACCCTTATTATTATTCCCGCGAAACTTTTGATAATTATTGTGGTTCGTATATCCGCCTCCATAATTACGATTTCTAGGAAACTTTCCGTTTTGGCTACTATTAGCTTGACCGCGTGAACTATTGTTTGCGAAACTGTTTGACTCGTTTTTTTTTAATGTTCTCTATATCTGCTAAACGACTAATAATGAGACCTATTCTGTATCTCATTTGTTAAATTTAACATCGTGTTATAAAAATAACAGCTTTTAAAATACCAAACCTTATTCTGTAAATCCATGTTATGTTAAAAAAATTACAAGTGTTTTTAAAATGCCATGTTATAGTTATAATTTTAACAGTCCTTGGTTAACGCCTCCTTCCATTCTCCCCACGTCAGGTCGTAAGACTCGAGAGATTGAAACCAACGCCTGGCCGCCCCCTCAAGTCTTGCGTGCAAGACACAAACCTTCTCTTCGTCGGCCCAGCCATAAACACGCCCCAACTGCTCCAACCGACCTCTGCAGTGCCATCTTTTTCGTCCGGGTCAAACGCCGGCACCACGGACCCCAACCGTGCCAGATCCACTCAGGCACGCCGCCTCGAGCTCGCCTCGCCTGCCTGCTCTACCTGTAGCTCCATGGGTTCGGGTCGCGCCGCCGTACGCGAGCCCTCCCCCCGTGAGGTAGAGGTTGAGGCACCGCCCGCCAACGAGAAGAGGCTCGCCGACATTTGCCTCTTCAATTCAGCCGCCTGCTCTCGCCATACCTCCTCTAGGCGCTCCAACATCTTTTTTCCACGAGGCGTTGGCGCCTCGCCTTCGCCATCGCCCGCCGAAATCGAGGTATCATTTCCCACAAGGCTGAGGGCATCCTCCCGAACGCCTTGGGGCTCTGCCTCGCCTTGGGGTCGCCGTCGCCTTATTATTCGCCCGCGAACGTTCGACGCCATTTTGTTCTTTTTGTTGTTGTTGTTGTTGCACAACGCCGTGCAACGCCAACAACACTCGTACACTATCGCCCTCGCGGCCCAAAAGCACCGGATCTACAATCCCACTTGTGATCTGTTAACGTATTGAAACATGAAGCACGCCCAATTCCTTTATTTCACCCAATTTACATCAATTAATCACAGCCACAGATTTGACACACCATCCACTTGTTCACTTGCCACCATATTGCCTTGGTCTGTAAAGTCGTACCCTAGCAGTACCAACCGGTACTGATATCCATTAAGCCCTTGGTTATTAATTCAGTACCCTGGGAATATACAGCCTAATACGCTACAAGGAAGATACAACTTAAAATTACGTCAAAGTAGAAATTGTATTGAGATATTGAATGGAAGACTAAAAGGAAGATTTAGATGTCTTCTGAAAGATAGAACTTTGCATTACGACCCAATAAAATCTGCCAAAATAATTTATAGCTGTGGAGTCCTTCATAATATTTGTCAACACTTCCGAGTACCATGGCCGGATGATCCAATGAATGGCGAAAACGAGAATGGCAATTTCGATAATAACTACAATATTGGAAACAACAATTATTGTCTTCAGGGATAAAGAAAAAGAGATGCATTCACACAAAGATACTTTGATTGAACATTATAAACACAAAAAAAACGATTAAAAACTCCTGTAAACTAAGTATTAGGAGTATATTTATCTGTAGCATATCGTATCGCTTGGGCAAGCTCCAAAATGGCTTCGGCTAACTGCTTTTGACTTGCCACAAATTCATTTAAAGGGCCGGTGGCGAGATGCGATGGTGGTAAAGGGCACCTTACTTTTTCTTTTCCTCGAAGGCCGTGGTTCATTTGTGTTTCCGAGATTTCTACCACAATTTGTTAAATGCTTTGTTTACAGTTATCATTCATTGCACCTTCACTCTCATTTTCTGGCTCTAAAGTTTCATCTAGGCACAGTCTTGGTTCTACTACCCCTGGAACTCCTTCAATTACAACACCACTTATTATATTTAATATCCTTTCTTCTAAATCTGTCAATGGCTTTTCTTTTGCTCGTCCACCCCCCGTTCCACTTACATCATATTTTTTTAGTCGGGCTCTCCTTCTCGTACTCGTTTTTAAATCGTTAAATACCTAAAAGATTTTAACGAGTGCCTACCCATTAAGTAAAAACATAATTTTTTTTACTTGTTTCCATTCTTTTGCGGTTCGTTTAGGTCCATCCAAGATTCTATTTCTGTTGGGCAGCATTTGATTCACTTGCCGATAATTTTCTGTTTTCGGCTAACTCCTTGTTAGCCTCCGAAAAAGAAACAAGTGTTTCTATTTGGCGCTTTGTGCTCCGTAAACGTGAACGCTCACCCATTTTTAAATTTTACGCAAATTCAATTACTTCTGACAGATATCAAATTTAATAAAATCACTTCATGAATAATTTGATACAAAATTACGATTTTAATTATTAACAAAGATAGCCAATTGAAATCGCAATGAGTTAGAAAAGTGTAACGAAGCGTTTGGGATTTTCCACCGTAAACACCATACGTCATCGGCGTGCGCCGTCCATGGGTATCCCCACCAAATTCGACCGTGTTTGTTTACCTCCGAAGCGGATAAAAGGCGAGCGCGACGTACAATCCGACACTTACTTGCCGCGCAATATTACCGGTGAGTTAGGCTCTAGGTCCGCCCCAGGTGTTGCTGCGAAATATCACCAGCACACCATCCCCGAAAACGCTGCGAAATACTACCGGCGTTCCCCCTTTTGAATATTCCGACGCTGCGAAATATTATCAGCGTATCCTTACCGTTCCGATCCCGCGACTGCTGCGAAATAATACCAGCAGGCCATCTCCGACCGAAACCACATGGACCGCTGCGAAATAGAATCGGCGGCCCCTCCGACGAATTGTAAATATTTGTGTGTATTTAGGAATAGTAAATAAGTTTGAGTTTGTGTACATATATTTTATTGTTAATTAAAATACATTTTTAGTTAATCCGACTTTCTCTATTAAGTCCCCAAGTCCCCGACGAACCCTACAGTCTACCGAGTACCCGGAAAAGAAAGCATTGCAAAAGGATAAACATAATGACATGATATAGCAACATTGTAAGTTTTAACACGCCTGTTAAATTTTGAATTGTAACATAGTGTTTAAAAATTGAGTTACTGAATAGAGATTAGTGTTAAAAGTATAACGTGTCTGTTATAATTTAAGTTGTGACATCCCGGTTAATTATAACATTATAACATTAAAGTTACAGAATACGCCTCAATGTCCTTGAGTTTATGTTCCGACATATTTTTCGGTTTTATTATTCTACAAGTTACGATTTAACCCCTTTTCGTAATGTTTTGTAAATTTTTGAAAACCCATAGCGGCATCATAGTCATAAGTTTCGAGTCGTAATAATATTACTTTCAAATTTTACTTCCAAATCTTTATTTTCGTTCAAATTGAATTCATCAATGAAGTCATGTGCGATTTCGTCCCATGTTTTTTTCTCGTTAACGCGTTGTTTTATGTAAAATTTAAACATCTATTTGCGGCCTCGTCAAGGATGCGATTTTAAGTATATTATCCCAACCGTTAGATAATGCGGTTCTTTGATAATGTTTTACAAAGGTTTTCGCGTCCGATTTGCAGGATCGAATATTTGTGGCGAAATAAACTGAGGAACCGCAGCCCTGGTTGCCACTTCTAAAACCTCGTGTAATGTAATATTTGATATAATAGGGTAAGTCCTGGGTAGTTGGCCATAGTTTTTTCAAAGTCCAGTTACAATGAAATTACATGTATTTAAATCGTTATTATTTTTAATTAAGCTTAGAACGTTCTACTTTAAGATAATTAACATAAATATACTTTCTTTTAACAGGAACAACCTTAACAAAAATCATTTTCTTTGTCCACATTTTGAACACATGTCATCAAATTCAGTGCAATTTTCATGCACCCAAAGTTGGCAAATAATACACTGAAGATCTTCAATAAGATGCGTTTGGAAATAGTTCCCTCCACAGCCCACACAGTTATCTCTCTCCCTTCACCCTCATCTGATGAATCACATAAAACAGGCTGTTCGTCTTCGTCACTACTCTCAGATATTTGTTAGGATTTTCTCTTTTGTGGGGCACTTTTTACTGCTGTTTTTTTTTTTGTTTTTCTCAGTCTTGATTTCTTTTTTTACGCTATTCTTAGCAATACTTTTTAACATTTCGGCATTTTTCACCTGTTCTTTCCCTTTTCTTATTTGAATATGTTCTTCTGATGGCAGAAGTGTGTCAACGTGTTTAGCCCGTTTACGAACTTCGATTACTTTTTGTGGAACAGGAGATATTTCCTTTAAAATTTTCGTTGGAGTCAAATCCGAGACGTCATTTTTTTTTTGGTTGAGTTATTCTTGAGGTGGACGGAAGCATTGTGGAAACTTCAAACCAGCTGCTAATGATCTTCTTATTTGTTTTTTTCTTTGAAAACACTTTAGGGCGTGCATTTGAGGTTCGGTCTTTTTCAACACAAAAGGTTGACTCAGCGACTATGAAAGACCCACTTACTGGCTCTTCTACAGTTCTTGAACCTTGTTCCAACTTTGTTGACATTGAATCTTGGCACTGCTGGCAGCCTGCTCCTAAACTGTGATCGTGGCTGGGGAATCATTTTGAAAGGCTGTTGTGAGTTCCTCTGGATCTTCCGAAAAAACATAGATTGCGCTTGGATTAAAAGGACTGACTCCTGCAGCTTTGAATCCTGCAATATCATTCTCTGCAGAAACTGCTTTTCCCCACGCTTTGTTAAGCAATGTTGCGAAAGACAGTCTTGTAATACGACGACCAGGATTTTGTTTCAGCCACAATCGACATTGTTCGTAGAATTGAACACCGCACGATTTAATGGTTGAAGGTAGTGAGATGTGTGACTTGGCATTGAAAGCAAAACTATATTATTTTGTTCTGCGTGTTTTCCAGCATTTCAACACTATTGCAGTGAGTCGAATGGCCATCCAACAACAGAAGAACTTTTCCTGTAGGCTTCCTTGGAACAAAGTGTGTTTTCAACCACTCTTAAAATAATATTGAAGTAATATATGCACACTTCTGAGACACAAAAATCTTCGATCCGGGAGGCATTCCGTCTTCAAACTCAACTTTTTATTTTTACCCTTCATGATGCAAGCAGGTGGCAAAAATGTACCTTCAGCACTACAACAAGCTATTACGGTTATTGTCTCTCCTTTTTAGTCGACGTAACTGAGGATACAGCTTTGGAACCCTTCTCAGCGAGTACATGTCCAGGACGATTATTCAATTATAGTCCTGTCTCGTCCATATTAAAGACGTTACTTGGTTCCAACATCCCGTCATCGACCATCAAGACACTTTCCAAAAGTTTGAAATAAGCATCTACTTCCGGTTTGTTCATAGCAGTCGATCGCGCTAAGGAAACACCTTCTGACTTTCTGATTACAATATCAGGGTGCCTGCTCAAAAACAGTTGTACAAAGTCGTAGCCTACTTTTTCAGTTTCCTTATTAAATCTGTGTTTTAAATTTAACTGTTCAGCTAGCTGATAAGCGTTCCTTCTGACATCATCAATTGTTAAAGGAAAGTTTTTTCCTTGCATGGCTATAATGTGGTTTGCGAGCTTCTTTTCAATTACTTCTCCAAAAAAGGAAGTTGGTGCCATATATCCTTTTTTGTCATTGTTGGTTTTAAAACGTCTTTCTAAGGTTTTTCTTGGAATTTTATAGAGTTTAGCAGCCGCATACACTGACATTTCACCATTTCTCAATGCGTTTACTGCGGCTTTTAATGACTCTTCGCTCCAATTTCATCGGATAGCTAATGCTTTTCGTTGGTATTTGTTCGGCATCTAAAATTGAAGCAAACATGTAACTTAGTCCAAAAAATGTGAAAACGTCACTATGGCCATCACACCTTGACCGAATGTGGCCATCTCTTCTAATTTTCCGGGAGAGATAGCCACACCAGCCACGTGACAAAATTTATAAGCCGTTGTGGTTATTTTGAGGTTATCTTCAAGTACGACCCATAAGCTATTCCGAAAACACTTTAAAACACACTATCTTTCAAAAACTACACAGACATAACTTATAGCATAAACTCCCTAACTAATTTTCACACTAGGCAAAAGAAAAGAGGTGGATTTTACTTACTTTTGGTATTTTATTTGCAAATATTTTTGCCTACAATCGTTCATAAGCATGACTTGAAGTCACGGTGTAAGACATTTATGTGATGCAGCGAGCGCATGCACTGCGTTGGCTGAAGTGTGACCAAACTGGTCACGCGATTTTTAGACAAGGAGGACATATGCGGGCCATTCGTTCCCGAAAGTCCGCCTAATAAAGTGCACCTAAGGTGGTTACTTCAGCAATTTTATATTGTTCTAATAGATGTTTATAAATTTTGAAATGGGAAAAAATATTGTGTGCCCAAGTTTAAAAGTGGCTATGCTAAAAATATTGAAAAATTATCTTTATTTCCTATACCTACCACGGAAAATGTGTAATTCCAAAAATTCTGTATTTTCACTGTAAAGGATCATTTTAAAGCAAAACATATAATTCGTGAAATTTAAACTGGCTGTTATACGGTAAATCTAAAGAAAATTAATTATAATTATAAACACCATAAAACATATTTTTTCTAGATTGAAACAGCTTTTGTCTCAAAAGTCTCAAAAAGCCAAAATTAGAAGAAGAAGCAGTACTAACTATTTTTCCAGATTGTCCAGGATATTGTTAAATTTGAACCACAAGTTAAACGAAGGAGAAAAGCAAAAAGAATTGAAAAAGCAACTCTAAATTTAGATTTTTTTGGTTGCTGTTTTTAATAATTATCAATCGTAATAATAATTTGCTTATTTATTTTAGTAGAAGAATCAAATATAGCTGAACTGAATAACTAAGAAAATTTATTTGAAAAAATTTGAAATAAGAATAAAGGTTTATTCTATTTATTTATTTACCTTCTAGTCTGTGGTCTTTACATTCAATTGCGAATGGTGATAATTAATGTGATTTCAATAATTATAAAATAAAGTTCAGTTCAAAGTAACGTTATTTAAAAAAGTAGTAATCGACGCAAGGTGTGAAATAAACTTTATATATTTGATCTCTCTGGTTTAATTTTTCTCTGGATACAAAAATAACTACAGTCCAAAAACTGAATTAATTAACAACAAATTTTTGATAAATTGATGGTGTGTTACGGCAGTTTTACAATTCCTAATAATTTTAAATTTAAAATTAAATTTTACTTAGGTCCAGTTTCATGATCGAATTAAAGAAACTTTAAAGTTAATGTTGGTTTAGAATGTCAAATTTTGCTCAAGGAGTCCGTACTAATTAGCACATTCTAAACTTTTAATTTAATGCTCCTTTAAATTTGATTATGCAACTTTGAACCTTAGAATATTATGCTCCTACAAAATATGTAGGTGTTTATGTTCTTGAAAAATCTTTGTCTTCGATATTCCGTTTCATAAAATTACCTTATATTTAAAAAGAATTATTTTTAATTAAGTACTAATTTATTTATTTTTTTAATATACCTATTAATTTACTAATTATTTAATATAATAACTGTTTTCAAGTAAAATATAATATGTATTTGTTTTACGTTTCGCAACAGAAACACATGTAATAAAAAAAGTTCAACCAAAGCTTTATCATTTAGATAATATTTCTTATAGAATTTAAATTCAGATGTATAGGTAGTAGGTATTTTTTATATAAACTTTTTTTTTAATTATAACTATTATCATTTATACAACTGCAACTTTTCGGTTCATTCCTTCATTTATTGATAGTAATGATGGCCCGATTACGCTATCTCTCTCTAAATTGAGCGTGACCGGTTTGGCCACACGTTTGCAGGGCTCGCTGCATCACCTAAATATCTTACACCGTGCTTGAAGCGAACTAAGTGATTGCTAGCGACACCTAACAAGTGTTTCTAGATTTTTTCTGACTTGGCCATATCTCCCGTATGGGTTCAATTAATATAGAAAATGCATTTTGAAGATAAACTATCGATTTGAAAGCAATAACAAGTTATACCAGATTTTGTTTTTTGTTTTTAGATTCGAATATTTTAAATTTACGCTTATAGTCACTGCGCATTGTTAGTGAGCAGTTTTAGCAAGTTTTCATCCAAGAAATTAGAACATGCTCTATTTTCTTGCATTCAAGCAAACTAAATTTGCGCGCGCAATTTCAGTACAAAACTCAGTACTGAAATTAGTTTCGTGTCAAACAGCTCTAATTGAATTTTGAAATTTGATTTTTGGAGGCGTTGAAACACTTGTTTTAAATTATTTATGTGTACTCACATAAATATGCCTAATTGTTCAGTCTACTAAAATACACTCCAGAATGGATTATCATTTAGAGATCACTATTTAACTTTGACAGAGTAGTACAAAATCTTGCAATTTATTAATCTAATTTGGGAAGATAAATGCAAACTATATGCTAATGAAACAGTGTTTTTAACAATATATTTATTTATATCGAAGCAAACAACTTAATTAAAACAAGACTAAAGCATTTCCTTTATTTGAAAAATAGGTGAAAGATTTAAGCATGGTAATTTGTAACTTACACTAACTTAGATAACCTAAAAACACGATCTACATCAACAGTTTATCTTGAGTGTGAATAAAAAACATCTTGACTATTATTAATTTTTTTGCTGTTCGTTAGATAAGACAAGCTGACACTTTTATTTCGGTCCATATGCAAACCAATGTATATTCTTTGTTCAACTCGCTGTTTGAACACTGGTTTTCTTAATATACGGTAATACTTGTTTATTAGTATTTGGATAAGAGATTTAATGGCTGATTCTCTGAAGCATTTTACTTCTAAAATAATCGCAACACCATCATTTCTGATTATTAAAATATCAAGTCTGAAATGTCTGTTCTTTCTAACATAGGGCGCTCAGCGTGGGTTTCAAAGCTGGGATGATCGGTTGCAAAAGTAAGTAAAGGCGCACGAAGTTCCTCTTCATTCGATGGATATGGAATCTCGGAAAACAATTTACCAACAGATTTGGCGAAATTGCGGAAGCTATGTTTATTTCCTGGTTGTAAATTTTTGAGTGCATGTGTGAATGTTGAAATTCTGTCCTCAATAAATTTGTGATTCTTGATAAAGAATGATACAGTATATAGTGAAGACCACATAGCCATCGTGTCAATATTTAGCCTCACTGTATCTCTCTAACATTCCCACACTTTTAAGAAGACTTTTAACTTCTCTCTTGTTGAAGCCATAAAACTCGGAAACTTCGTGGTTTCCCAAATATTGCAGATGAACGATGTTGTTTGCGTGGCCTGATAGTACCCCGGCCAGCCGTACACAAGCGTTAATCAAACCACGATCCACAAAACTGTTATCCTTCAATAAATTAGACATTAACGTGGCAATGAAATTAATTGTCTGAGCAACTGATGTTTCCTCCATAAATAATGCCTGGCCGATTGGATTGTCGTATTCGTCGATTAACATTATTGCTTCTTTTTTTTCAAAGTGGATGTACAGAAATTGCGACATTTTTTTAAGGCTCCTTGCAATTGAGCTTCTTTTAATTTCCCATATTGCAGTTTGTTCAATAAATAAGCAAATAATGCTTTATCTTCTTGATTCAATCGTTTACTCTGCAAAAGGTATTGATGATCAGAGAAAGCATAATAAATAATTTCATTAAACTGAGCTAACATGATCTTGAACGTAGGGCAGTAGTATAGCCATGTATGTTCTGGACCACAAAATTAGGCACGGGGCGGAGCCAAATTGGATGTGGGCGGGGCTTCCAATGTGTTTTCGACCAATGAGAAGTCTAGGCGTGTGTGGTGGGGGTAAAAATGGCGACGTTTTGTGTTAATTTTCGTTGGTGGGGAGCCAATCAGCGTTGTTTTTTGCGCAAGCGCGAGAATTTGTAAGGCCACACCTCTCAACCAATGAGAATGCTTTAAATTTTGTTAGGCACGATGTGGGCGTGCAAGTCCCCACCTGTCGACCAATGAGATTTCTCGAAAATTTTGTTAGGCACGCTAGAGGAAGGGGGGAGCGGCATGTTACAATATGGCTGCCGACCAATGAGATTGCTCGAAATTTTGTTAGACGCACGCAGCACTGCACTGTGTGATCGTGGCGGGAAGATAGAAAATTGAAAAAATGTTGTTAATTTAAAATTAAATTGCTAAGCGAGCAGTCATTATTGCAACCGCAATGAAATTAAAAAAAGATTAAAAGATTAAAACCTTTGTTTTTCCATTTTTTTACAATGTTTTGTACAGTTCCATGACGAAAATCTTCGTCATCTCAATTCTCCTCGCAACTCAACTTGTGCCACCACAAGCACAATTGAAACAAAAAATATATATGACATACCATTTTCATCCATGTAAATGTTCATGTTGCTGGAGTTTGTTTCGAAGTAGAAAAGTTGGCTATACCAACTACATACTTAGAAATAAGTAAAACAACTATATTCGACTAAAGCAATTGTTGCTATATTTATTTAAAAGTTATTTATTTATTTTATTTATTTAAAATATGGTTCAAATCGCTTACGCAGCATGACACTTTGGTGGTGGAGGGTGCTGGACAATTGCAAAAAAAAATTGTTAGTTTAAAATCTAATTCTTAAGCGAGCAGTCGACTTTTTTTTGTATTAAAAAATGCGTTATTTTCGTTTCACTGTTTCTGGTAAAAGTGTTTTTATGGAAACTGTTTACAACAACCAGTTGGGCAATCTTGATTTCGATGGAGAATTTATAAGATTTATTTARAAATATAATTATTGTGAAGAGTGCTACGAAATTGAAACATTAACTCGTCTATCCTATAATCCTTCTTGTATTAATCAAGAGAATGAAGAGTGCGAAACCCCAATACGACTAAAAACCAGTTTCAAGATTGATACAGTTTGTGATGAGACTGAATTAGTTTTTTTAATAGAAAAWTTTGGTAAACCATGTGAAAAGTGTGGAAAGATTTATTTGAATGTCGTACAGTTTAATCGTGATTATTCAGATTTATTTATTAGAACTTCTAAGTAATCTTGATTTGAATAAATAATTTATTATTAACCAAATTCATTTTTTTATTTCTTTCTTTCTACAGATATATGAGGAATTGAAGGAAAGGTTATTTAATATCGTTGAAAAAAAAATTACATTAGCTATTATTTTTTTTAAGTGCATGAATAATTTATAACAACTAATTTTGAGAGAAAATGCGGTGTTGCTACTTTTGTTGAATTGGAATGGATAATATCTACCTACAAGAAATAATAGTTATTTATGTATTAGTGCATAATCGACAATTATGCCCGTGGTACATACAACGTTTTATTCTATTTTATAATTTCTAAAAAATTCAAACAAATATTTAAAAGGAAATCGACTAAAATTTGTGTCCATGCAAATTTTAGTGTTGTGTAGAAAGCTGTTTTGATGTTGTTAAGGTTACTGCGTTTGTTTAAAAAACGATTCATTTTTTGAAATCAACGTTTCTGAAGCAGAAAGCGTTTATTCAGAAGAAATTTTCCAAGAATTTGAAACTGCTCACAGAAAAATGATTTCCCATAAATCAAAGGATTTGTATGTAAAAGAATATGACAAGTTTAAACCAATAACCTCACCGTTGCTTGCCAGATTTTTGACAGATCTGTGCCCTAAAAACCAATTTACGCCCTCATTTGGGGGCGTATAAAGATGATTATTGACTAAATGAAATAAACAACTTTTTCTGCACACTTGCATATAGTTAGAACACTGGCAGAAGCTTTACATAAACTTCCTCGGTTTTTTCTATGTCATAATTCTGATTTTGAACTTTCACAAAATAAACTGGTATGTACAACAATGACTGCAACTGACAATTCGTACAGTTTTTCAAATTGGTCGGAGGTAGAATTATTATTGAACACCTCTCCTCTTGATCGCATCGTGGAAAAAAAAGTTTGATTTGGCCCTGACTTAATTTGTAGGTGAGAATGTAGTTTAAATATTTGTTGTTTGTAACAACATCATTCAATAAATTCTTAACAGTACACATAGAGATTAGCAAACCTAAAAAATCCGTTTTTCTTTGACTGTACAATACATTAGACCCATTAGTTGTCTTATTTTCTAAATAGTTTTTATAGCAACTTCATTTTCTAAAGAAAATGATTTACTGTAAGTATTTTTTGCCAAAAAGCTTCGCGTTTTTTAAATATCAAAAATGTTATGCAATATCCTAAAAAAATTGGTATTAAACGTTGAATTTATATTTTGTATTACTTGTCCTTGAAATATTCAGAGTGTTCCATTTTTATTGTTACAAATTTTACCAGGTGATAGAATATTCAATTTTAACATAAAAGTTTCCTATAAACATACAGGCTGTCCCAGAGCTCCGTATTTCTTCGATTACTCTGGCAGTAAAAAAGATAACGAAATACGTTTTTTTTGGACTACAGACATTCATTTTTTCTATGGTCCAAAAATATTTTAGTCATTGTAGGTAATTTCTATATAGGGTGGCGCAACAAAGTTATATTTTTTCTTATGGAAGACCCAGTATATTATGCGCTTATTTGAAAGAGTTTTTAATTCTAAGAATATCCATATTAGGTTTTATAGGTCTATCATGGACCGTTTATCATTTATGGGCAATTTTATGAAAAAAAAGTACCATTTTTGAAAAATCACAACGGCTTTGCTAGAAAGAAAAAGTGAATAAAAACAATTGCAACCATTTTTACTGATTCTGGTCCTAAGTTATTATGGTAGAAATTCAATAAATCTTTTGCAATTACTGCAGAGTATTGACATTCGTAAAATGTAAATTATCTTGATTTTTTCAAATGAAACACCTTGTATGTTATTACTTTATCGTGTAGAGCTTTTAATAAGCTTTCTAAAAAACCTAAGGTTTGTAGGTCTAAACTTTACCTGTTTTATTGTACACCCTTTAAACCTACAAAATTTTGACTTATCCTATTTAGCCTTAAAAATCAAGTAGGTTTGCGTTACTTCCACATCTACAAAGTTAATTTTTTAAAGTTAAGTTATCACCAAACATTAATCAGGTTTGTTAGAGAATGTAGAATTATGTAGCTAGAGGATGATGGAGCTCCTGTTCATTTTGGTAGCATTGTGCGACAATTTTTAGCAACAGATTTCCTAATCGATAGATTGGGAGGGGAGAACTATTGTCTGGCCACCACGATCTCCAGATTTGACTACAACTAATTTCTTTTATCGGGGTGTGTTAAAGAGAGGTGTATCGAACAAGACCCACACTCCAAATGACATGAAGGAAAGAATAATTGAAGCCTTTATTGACATCTCTGTTGAAATGCTGCAATCAAACTTTTCTTTATGCATAGACTAGACGTCTGTCTGACGAGGAATGGCAGGATTTTTAAATATTTGCTATAGAATTAATTAAATTTTGAAATTTTTATAATTAAGGTCTTGCATTGAATTCAAATTCCAATTAGCGTTTCTTGAGTTTTACTCAGTATTTCAATAAACAACCTGTTTTTGTAATTGATGTATGGTGACAACGTAACTTTAAGAAGTTATCCAATTTTTTTAGAAGAGGAAGTAAAGCAAACCCACTTGATTTTTAACGCTAAATAAAATAATTTCAAATTTTGTAGGTTCAAAAAGTGTACAATAAAACAGGTAAGGTTTAGACCCCCAAACCCTAGGTTTTTTAGAAAGCTTATTAAAAGCTTTACACAATAAAAAAATAACATACAGGGTGTTTCATTAAAAAAATCAAGATAATTGATATTTTGCGAATGTCAACGCTCTGCAGTAGTTGAAAAGATTGATTGAATTTCTACCATAATAATTTAGGACCAGACTCAGTAAAAATGGTTGCAATTGTTTATATTTACTTTTTCTTTCTAGCAAAGCCGTTGTGATTTTTCAAAAATGGTACTTTTTTTTCATAAAATTGCCCATAAATGATAAACGGTCTATGATAGATTCATAAAACCTAATATGGATATTCTTAGAATTAAAAACTCTTTCAAATAAGCGCATAATATACCGGGTGTTATATAAGAAAAAATATAACTTTGTTGCGCCACCCTATATAGAAATTAGCTATATTCATGAAAATAATTTTAGACCATAGAAAAAATTAATATCTATCGTCCAAAAGAAACCTCGTTTCGTTATCTTCTTTACTGTCAAAGTAATCGAAGAAATACGGAGATCTGGGACATCCTGTATACCGAAAAATTTTATATAAGGGAGCTACATCCCCTGAAAGAGGTGCATCTTTTAATGGAGTTTTGCCAATATTTCAGAAACCATCGTGGATAAAATTACAAAATTTGTTACAACTGATAACCTTTATACATCCAAACAAATTCAAAGATAAAATGTAGAAATTCTTACTTAAAAGCGTCCTAAACTGGGGGGTTTAGGGTAAGTCCCCTAACTATTTTGGCGGTTGGTTTTTGCCACTTTCAGCCACAATATTCTAAATTTCATAGTTTTTCAGAAAAAAAGGTCTCTTGCATTTTTTCGATACAACTTACCATTTTCGAGTAAAATCAGTTTATAATTTGTCTTACAGACCATAAAAAAAAAAAAAACTTAAAAATTAAATTTGTTTCATCGTTTCAGACACCCGTAATTAAAAATTTCGACAACTGATCTCTGAGTTCGTTCAGGTGTTTAAAAGTAATCAGATGTACCAACTCTTGTAATTTTATCTATTCTGCAATAGTGGGAAAACCCCATTAAAAACGCACCTTTTTCAGGGGGTGTAGATCGCTTACGTAAAATTTTTTGATCCATGTTCATAGGAAACTTTTGTCTTAAAATTGAATATTCTATCATCTGTTTAAGTTTGTAACAATAAAAACGGAACAGCCTGTATTTGCTAAATTTTGTCGAAGATGATATACAGGACAAAGGATGAATAAAACCATTAAATTCGTCGCGACGTTTCTTCCCTGACTGTGTCATGCCTCCCATGTTCAGCCAACGAAAATTCTTCGCCTGAAGAAGATACAATAAAGGTATCGAAACGTCGCGACGAATTTAATGGTTTTATTCATCCTTTATTCTGTATACCATCTTCGACAAAAAAGAAAAGTTGATTTTTAATCTTCTAAAGTTTTTTTGCCACCATTGAGTATAATGTGTTGCCTGCCTATGTTGACCATAAAATTTTTAGTTCAAGCACAGTCCAGAGCACAGATTATCTGGTTCCACGGCTAATCTGTGTCCAGAGTAACTTCAAGGCGCACAACGGCACAACAGTTGATCGGTGTTCGTTCGAATGTGTGGTTATGTGGTGGTATTTTGTCACTGAACTCGTATTTATACTAGAAATGCCTTTGGGATTGGTTTGTTTGTAACACACATAACCTCTGCAAGTGTTTACAAGAGACAAGGCTTGTGATTGGTCGATTCGTATTGTTTTTGATAGTCACTCGCTTTCACGTTTTCTGATCGTAATTTTTCCAATTTTTAAGTGTTTTGTACTGTATTTACAATAGAACGCTATGGTTCATTCTTATGTAGTGTGCGGAATCCGCTACAACTAGGAATATTCGATTTCTTTCACAAGTAAGTAAACTCATATTTTGTAAACAATACATAGGCGTAGAATGAGGTTTATAAGGAGCAAATTCTTGCCATTAATTATAGCTTTGAAAATTTTCAATTTGGTTTCGTTTTATTAAAATTTTTCACTTACTTATTTGCATTTTTACATTTGTTTTTTATAGGTTACCCTCAAGTGAAACTTTCATTTTGTCCAAATATACATATGTTTGCTCAAAACCCTTTTTTATATAATAAATGTATTTCCTAATTTTATTACGTTCTAACAAACGTTTCCTTTTTTAATTACAAAACGAACCGCCACTGGTATGATGGGAAAAGTAAACAAAATACATGGGATTTTATAGGTTATGTATGCATCACACAATCTATACAAGTTCAGCATATGAAGCCATTTCTATCAATACGAGTTCAGTGTATTTAGTGATACGTGGTTGTGTGTTTCTGACTATGTTTGTGATATGTGACGGAACTAACCAGTCGAGGCGTCATGTCAGTGCAATGAGATGTCTTAGCCGGTAAGTTTTTTATTTACTGCAATTTTTTTGCGTTTAAAGGTCAACATGTGTGTTGTGAGGTATTATGTTTATGTTTATTATATCGACTCTCCCAACGAAAACTATAGTAACTCAAAATTTACAGTTTTGAGAAAAATTGCATTGAATCTTTGATTGTTAATAAAACATCAAGGAACTGTTCAATATTATTGAAAATTGCTGAGGGTCTAAGTTTTGGTAATAATATTGTTTTTTTTTTATTTTGGGTCCTGCATAAGCCATCGTAACTCAAAATCAATTTCTATGAGTTACTATAGTTCTCAGTTTTCGTTGGGAGATGTTAAAAAAATTATAACACTGCGCATGAATTTCGTCTTGGGCACTCTTGGGCACTTGCGCTTTTAGAAAGAAAAACACGACACGCAGAATTCGGAAACAGATTTGCGTTAATAATACGACAGTATATAATAACTAATAATAAAATAATACATGTTTCTTTTAAATCTACTATAGGAGAAAATCAGCAAAGTAGCTGACCTCTGGTGGCAGGCAAGAAACTATCCAAATGTTTGACAATATCAGTTTTGCATTTTTGTCAATTTAACAAGTCAATGTAAATATGAGTACTTACAAGCATTTTTGCTTCGTACCTTATTCCAAAAACTATGTGGGAGGGTCTATTTCGATGCATTACTTTCTAAAATGGAGATTTCAACTTTTGTCATTATTATTTTAAACAAAAAAATACTCCTACAAAACGTTAGGTGACAGATTAAATAAAACTTTTAAGTTATCACAAAATTCCGTCAACATCCCGCCAAAACGTAGCTGCGCTGTCGTCTAAGCAATGTGCCAAAATTAGGAAAAGAGACATCTGGCACATCAACTGTAAACTATTCAAATGGGGAAAACATTAAGGTTTTAGTAGCATCTATTGGCGGCTGATTTTCTCCTATACCTAATCAAATAATAATGCTAACCTTGCTTTTTCCCAACTTTTTCTATACTAAAGGACTTAGCCATGGAGTGGTCTATAAAAATATAAATCGTGTTATAAGACCCAAATTTTGGGTGAACTATAGATATACGAGTACAATGTAGAGCTTGTTCCAAATCTGGTAGCGAACTGACATTGTCAAAAATGACTGAATTTTGACACTAAACATATGTTTAGTATTAAAAAAATATTGTTTATATAGCTTGTTCCAAATCTGGTGGCGAACTGACGTTGTCAAAAATGACTGAATTTTGACACTAAACATATGTTTACTATTAAAAAAAATATTGTTCATAGGCGTCGTATGAAATAATATTTCAAAACCACTGTTATCCTTTAAAAAATTATAATAAGTAAGTTCTCGTACATAAGATGAAGAATAATGAACAAATTATTAAATTGTTAACGCATGAAAAGAATTTTCAAAAATGATATTCCTGACAATCTTTGCCTTCAAAATTTTTAAAGAAAAAAAGTACGCCCATGTATTTTTTTATCTTAAGCAAGTGGGCGCATTCCAAGTGTCTTTTCTGTCACTGTCAGTTCGCCACCAGATGTGGAATAAGCTCTAGGCGTGGTATGAAATAATATTTCAAAACCACTGTTATTCTTTAAAAAATTATAATAAGTAGTTACACATACATAAGATGAAGAATGATGAACAAATTATTAAATTGTTAACGCATGGAAAGAATTTTCAAAAACGATGTTTCTAACAATCCTTGTCTACAAAATTTTTAGAGAAAAAAATTACGCCCATGTATTTTTTTATCTTAACCAAGTTGGCGCACACCAAGTGTCTTTTCTGTCACTGTCAGTTCGCCACCAGACATGGAATAAGCTCTACCTACATATACTGCGTTTCAAAATGATTGACATCTTGGTAGGTCGTGGAAAATTAGATTTAAGGTGGCAACATTTGTACTTTGAGAGTTCTAGGATGTTCATTTTTGTACAATTGCACCCACTTAGGTTGAAGATACGTCAATTTCAAAATTTGTGACAATTGTCGCTTTTACTTGATTTTGTGCTTTTCCTCTCCTATTGTCTCTTCTGTTCCACGTTTATTCCTTGTAGAAAACCTGTCTTTTCTAAGGCAAATTTTTCTGGATAATTGTTTTTACTAAGCGAAATTTTGAGATCAACAAAGCCAGGAGAACCTTTACCTCATCTCACTCAAAGAAAACAAGAAGCAGGTTGCCGTTGTTTTCATTGTAGTTTTAACAATTTTTCAATGTAGTATTGTAGTTTTAACGATTTTGTAAACCAGTGGTAAGGCACAGTGGCACAAATATTAATCTGTTTTAGCCTACTTCTGTGAACTGATACTTCTTTTCTTTTTATTAAAATTGTACAGTTAACCGGTGAATTCATTTTTGTAATTTGTATAAGGACCGCTATAATTTGGCGTGAGTTTCTTTGCTTTACATTTTGCTGTGAGTTCGTTTATTGGAAAAACCTTATCTCTTATGTTAAAACATTTCTGTTGAATTATCTTCATCAGAAAAATATTTGGTACCAGTGGAAGTAGAAACTGCACTGTCAACATTGAAAGTAGTTTCCTCATGACTGCCCATGTGTTTGCGTAAAGATGTGATTGTAGAAAATATCCTAGGACATTATTCATATGCACAAGGATATAACAGTGTATCAACATTATAAACAGAGAAGTGGAAAAAATAATCCTGAAAGCTTAAAATCCTGTCACAAATCTTTCATTTCATGGTGAAGTAAATAATGTAAAAACAAAAGTGGGTACAAAAATTATTAAAAATGCACACTATTCTAACACTTCTAACATCGGTTTTTGTCTTGCAAAATATCAGAGTAAGTAGTATTCACTGCATTAAAATTTATATCTGACTCAGTTTCCAAACCTTAAATTTTAGTTTGTATATATGTCCAAATTTGAACTGATTCTGGTTGATATTTAGCATTGAATACAAAAAACCATTTAAAACAAAAATCTACTGCTTTCATTGGTGTTTCCAATTCACAAATAACTGTGTTAATTTTTACAATAGCTTTAGGTTGTTCTAAATGTCAATAAAATACACATAAGGTTGTGTGCTTTGTAATAACCGTGATCGTGCCTCTATTTGCTCGAAAACAACGTTGACGTCCTCATGCTAAATATGAATCTATAAATTTCCAGAAGATGCAAAAAACTACCACTCACCTTTATATGAGTAACAAAATTATTTTGTATTTCAATTTTAGAAAATTTGTAAACATTGGATCCGTTCTTCTATTATTATATTATATTATAAAAAGCCTAATAACTTTTCGTCTTATTATAAAGTATGTATGGTTAATTTATAATACGACTGAAACAAACCTGCGTCACAGATTAACTTTAAAAAGTTAATAAGTGCCCCAAATTTTAATTCCACAACAGTAGGTTCGATGAAATTGTTAAGAAAATTTATGTGTTTTCTTGAAATATGTTTTATATTCATTAAAAACTTATAACATTTGACTTTTTTTTTTAAATAGATTATCTGACTTCAATAGCAATTAGTATCTTATAATAATAGTATATTAAAGTACAAGTTGCAGAAGGTATTCAATCACAAATTTGAAATTCCGAAACGAGCCGCGTATCGGCGAGCTGAGCAACAAATGAGTGCTTGAAGAACCTTCTGCAACAAGTGCTTTATACTATTTCTTCCATTTTGCCGCTTTATATCATTTTATAAATTAAAAGACGAAAATTAAAAATAATTTTTTTTTGAGAATATTGCGACGGTTGGTGACATTTATGTGGAATAATTTTAGGCGGCTGTGAAAAATAAAAATTATTCCGTTCCATTTTTATTGTTACAAATTTAACCAGGTGATAGAATATTCAATTTTAAGATAAAAGTTTCCTATAAACATATATCGAAAAATTTTATATAAGGGAGCCACATCCCCTGAAAGGGGTGCATTTTTTAATTGATTTTTTCCAATATTTCAGAAATCATCGTGAATAAAATTACAAAATTTAGTACCACTGATAACTTTTATACACCCAAATGTATTCAAAAATAAAATGTCGAAATTTTTACTTAGGGGCGTCTTAAATGGGGGGTTTAGGGTAATAAGTACCCTAACTATTTTGGCGGTTGGTTTTTGCCACTTTCAACCACAAAATTCTAAATTTCATAGTTTTTCACAAAAAAGAGGTCTCTTGCCTTTTTTCGATAAAACTTACCGTTTTTGAGTAAAATCAATTTACAATTTGTCTTACAGACCATAAAGAGAATAAAAAGTAAAAATTCAATTTGTATCACCATTTAAGAAACCCGTGATTAAAAATTTCGACAACTGATCTTTAGATTCGTTCAGGTGTTTAAAAGTAATCAGCTGTACCAACTCTTGTAATTTTATCTATTCTGAGATAGTGGGAAAACCCCATGAAAAACGCATCTCTTTCAGGGGGTGTAGCTTCACTTACGTAACATTTTTTGATACATGTCCATAGGAAACTTTTGTCTTAAAATTGAATGTTCTATCACCTGTTCAAGTTTGTAACAATAAAAACGGAACACCCTGTATATTTATCCCAAAGTTTACCGTGGGCAGATATTGGGCGTCTATTGCAGTCGCGTTTGGGTGTATTATTGTAAGAAGACTCCTGTTCCTCTTTAAAAAATGATGCATATTTCACGAGATACCTTAATAAACTTTACTCGTCGAATTCTAGAAAAAAAATAGCTTCTGCTTGGTATACATAGCACAATATTAAAATGGACAATTTTTATCAGTGTCAAGTTCTTTACTGATTATTAATTTCACAAGAAGTCTTCTTTTTAGTTCTCCATGAAAAAAATAATGGATTACTTTTCCTTCATTAGAACTACTAAGAAAATTTAAAAGGTCACACAATTTTTAGCGTTAGATATAGTTAAGTATATTGATAAGTTACTCTTGGCTGGGTCGTCGTAATATTTTGTGTGGGAGTCGGTGTAGATCTTGAAGTACCTGCTACAAATATCTGGTCTAAACAGCAACTTGATGAACTTACAACGTCTGAGAAAATTGACTCTGTTGTAGGTGTTTTAGAAAACATAATTTCACAGTTCTAAAAATGAAAAAATCTTGATCGTTGTCTTCCATAATGAAAAGTAATATTAAAAAAAAAATGTAACGTGTTCAGAACTTGATTAAAGATATGAACAAAGTGTCAATTTTTGCTCTTTACTCTTGCCATCAGCACACATATTAATCCTGATTTTGTTAAACAAATTTTACAGTTAGTAGATTTTAATTGTCAAGATCGAATCTTGAACACATTGAATTGAAAAAAAAAAATTGTATTATTATAGTAACACAGGGTGACAAAAAGAAAGTCATGTCGTGACAACTTGACAAATTATATATCATTTTGTTCATATCAGGGAGCCAAATCAAATGCACTAAAAAAAATTTCAAAAAGTCCACACACTTTGAAGTAAATAATTCTTTTCTAATTTAAATGAATTTAAAATAGGGGAGACCTGTGTCAATTGTAACAATATTTATATATTAATTTTTTTTGTGATTAATTAATATTATTAAACAAGATGTGTAAAAAAGATACCTACTTTCCATGATTCTTCTAGAATACAAGGGGATAGTCCGATTTCGTAGAGTTAAGTTTATTTTGCCTTAATAAATTATAATCTTTCTCAATGTCAGCCGTTACTATTGACACCGCACTGGTGTCAAATGTAACGCTGAATGTGTCAATTGTGACATCGGCGAAAAAAGGGTTCTAAGGGTAGGTTATTGCTATTTAAGATTTTTAAGTAATGTGTATAACAGTATTATTTATTATAAACATTATAAGAACCATAAAATTAACAAACCTTCAACAAAATAATGAAAATAATAATAATAATTTTTAGTTGCAGCTCATTTTAATCAAATTAGTCTGATAAACAATTATGGCAGACAAATAATGCATCATTATTAGCACAGGAACTGTGGGCCCATTGTTTGCACCCCCTACACTGAAGCCAATCTTCTTTGCTCTGATGGTGAAGTTCACAACATACTAGACAGATACCATCATCATCCTCGGAAGACTGTTCTGACTTTTCATTCACGATTTTAGCCTTCTTTGTGTTTTTTGCCGTTTGTCTTTTTCTTGATATTCTTTCTCTTTTTCTCAGTTCCTTTATTTTGTAGAAGATTCTTCTTGGCAGAAGCCACCTTTCTATTTTTGTATCTTTCCTCCAAAATCTTCTTCTCTGGCGTGTCTGAAAGCACTGCTGTTTTTCCTTTTTGTCTTCCCGTTGTTTTTGGTTTAGTAAAATTTGCCTTTGGCAAAGGTCGAAAATCTTCTGGAGAACATACACATTTTATTGGTGGTGGGGGCGGAACTATATTTTCAGGAACAGGTAGAGGCGTTGCATTATTTCTTGAGGGTCGTCCATGAAATCATTTCTTGGTTGGTGTACCTCAACCGTATTTTTTTCCATTGGTCTATCGGTGACATTACAAGGCACGAATTCATTATCAGTAAATATATTACGATTGAAAGGTCATATTCCAGTGCATTGAAAACCTGAAGTTATATTTTTTGGAGTCATACTTAGCAGAAAAGCCACTCTCACCAATGCTGGAATATTATAAATAGTCATCCGTTTACTTGGGTTAGTTTTCATCCAAAAACAATACGGCTGGAGCCGATTGTAACAGTGTTACAAACGACACCTTGAGAGATGTTACATTCGACACCAGCAGCTCTTTAACTGTTTGCGTGGAAAAAGTTTCAACTTAACCTCAAATTTAGGGCAAACAAACTGTAGTGAATTATAGCCTAAAAGGCGCTTGTTACGGCTAAATAGTCAATTCTAACGCTCTCATAACTATAAGGACATAATTACAGATCTAACGAACAGTGAATTATTTACTTTTTAGATCACAAAACACACTTCCTCCACCACAGACGAAACGTTTCAAAGTTGTGAAATTCAAGTTGCGCAAATGAACTAGCTTATAATAACCGACTCTAGTGGCACAGTAGTTTGTCTGTAACTTAACAGATGGAAGCACAATTTCGAATGTTACATTTGGCCCCTGTTACATTTGATACCGGTCTCCCCTACTTTAGCTTCATAAAATCATTACTCAATAACTATTCGTGTGCAACTGTTATCACAACGACTACTGCCTACAAACTAACTGATGCTAATCGTAGAATGTACCAACAAAATAAATCAGGTGACACTCAAAAGTGATGAGAAAGCATTTGCTGAGAACATTTTCAAAAAAAAGTTTAGAAAGCTAGAACAAAGTGAACACGTCGAAATCTGCAAGAAAGTGATTTGACTTTAAAAACATTTGTCCTTATTTTTAAGGTTAGTGCCTTAAACTTCTAGATCCTCTTGGCTTTGATCGCTGGTCATTTTTATATCAAAGAAACTCTTTATTTGCTTTAATTAGTACACAGGTACTCTTTGCTTATTTTAAGTAAACAAACAGTTTTTGTTTATTCTATGTAGAACAAGGAAAGTGCAATTGACCATTTTTAAGCAAAAGAAGTCTTAAAACAAATATTGTTATAAAAATACAATTTTAAGTAAGATTAACAAGCATTTCTCCTATATGGCACAATGCTTGATTAGCAAACCTTAACTTCAAAAAATCATATTTTAAAAACTACTCGGTATATTATTTTAAAAATTTGGATTCTTACTAATAAAAAGATGCTCTACACGATGGTGACAAAGAAAAAAAATTACTCGTAGGGTTTTTCTTAGATTACTTCGATTTACTTCGAACTTCTTCGAACACTGTTCGAAGAAAAGTTTGTCAATATTCAATTTCAAATTGCATATCATTCTAAAGGGCAAGTCCATCCCTTTAGAATGGTCTTTATTTGAAGGAAATCGGCCTAATAGTTATTGAGTAATGATTTTTTAAAGTTAAAGTATTTTAAATTCATTTAAATTAGAAAAAAATATTTAGTTCAAAGTGTGTGGACTTTTTTAAATTTTTTTAGTGCATTTGATTTGTCTCACTGAGACCAACAAAATGATATAAAATTTGTCACGTTGTCATGACATGACTTTTTTTATCGCCCTGTGTAATAATACTAATAATTATACAAATATGAAAAATTCTTCCACCGTTGGATCAATTTTCTGCGAACGCCTAGTTTTGGAGCTAGTTTCGTGAAATCTGCTTCCTGAAGCAATTTAAATGCGTCAATGTCTATACCATTTTCTAGAAAAAATATATTTACATTAATAAGTAATTCGCATTTCTCACAGAAAATTAATAAATTTATGAAAATTGTTTGCATTCATTTTGAAATTGTGGAGTTTTCATTTATGTAGGGGTCGAATGCTAATTGCTGCATTGCTACAAAAAATCATACCGAATCAGTGTTGTTCCTAGGGTGGGTCTATTTCGTTTCTTTCGAAACTGAATGCGAGGTTGGTATTGTACTGCTTTGACCTTGATTATACTGCACTGCCATCTTTTTCATATAAATATATGGTCAAATTTAATGAACAAAATGTTTCACAAAGGTTGATTTAAATTTTAAGTTAGAGAAAATTATAGAAATTAAAGTATACAGCCGATCTTACACATATGATAAGTTTAAATTTGAATCTAATAGACGGCGCTTGGTACACCCTATTTATGTAATTTCAAAAAAAAAACAGACATTTTGCTGAAGCAAGGGGCCGTATAAGAGAAATTTCTCTTAATAATCAAGGAGGCCGTGTATTCAAGAAAAATACTTTCGTATTTTTGTAAATTTATTTGGAAACATGTTTCTATAAAAAATATTAATCAAACAGTCTTCTCATTAACAGTAAAAAAATAAAAATAATTCTGTGGTAATTAATCTCATTAAAAATAATACACACTGTTCAAAAATGGTTATTAATCAAGTTACCTATGAAATTTCAACGTGTCGCTTAATTTAAATTTTTAAATTGTGAATGCTGTCATTAATGATAGATCTGTCAAAAATAATGCAAACAGGCTTCGAATCTAAAAACGACAGAATACACAAAATTACGGAAATATAAAGCACAAATGAAAATAACGTGAAACAACTTTGCCGTAAAATAGGAAAATTGAGTAAAAAGCTATTCCAAAGATTTGACAGACATGACAGTACTCAGAAACTACAATAGTCATTTGGGTGAATCGGCATGAAGTCCGCATAGTCGACTTGATGAACAACTATTTTTGAACAGTCGGGGACGACGCCAGTATTTTTTTTCTGGGTGGGCACAAATAGCTCAAAATTAATTAAGGTGGGCACTTCAAATTTATTTTTATGAAAAAAAGGTGTATTATAAAAACATAGTATATCATTATAGATAGTACATTCCACATCACAACATGTGGAACATGTAATAATATACCGGGTCACACTTTACACTCTCCCTAAGGAAAAAAGAATGTTAAACTATGGTAATTCAACACTTAATTCAAAAATCAAGTGTTGAATTACCATACAGGGCTACTCACAGGAAAGTTACTTTGAAAATTAATTAGTTTGCAACCTAAAATACCTGTAGCGTATGTAACTGGATATAATATTTTATTTAAATTAATTCAGTAATCAATGTGAGCTGGATGAAAATTAGTAGGTTGTCAAGAGCGTCAAAATGACTAGTAATTGATTTATTCAATAAATTTAAAAAAGCAAATGCAAATATTAACAAAATACACCAGCCTCATTAGTGCAGGAGTTGTTCTAAATGTACTGCTCGTGCAGCTGGCGTGACTGCTTTTGGTTACGGAACCTCCAAAAAGACCCCTAAAAACACGAAAGCGCTAAAAACGCTCTCATGAAACTAAAAGAAGATCATGAGTCTTCGGAAATTCTAATTTTAGAACAAGCATCCTCACCTTATGTTGATAATGTTTTTAGAAATGTCGTCAGCGAATTGAACGAATACGCAGTCAAATATGTCGCAAAGTATCCAAATTATGATTTTCTCACGGTTTCGGTAAACGGCCACTTTTTCTTTAAATGTTCTTTTATGGATAAAAAAAGCATAGGGAAAGGGATGAATAAGAAAGACGCCAAGCAGGATGCTGCAAGACAAATGTTGGAATTGTAAGTTTTGATGTAGTTTTTGTATATATTTTAAAAGTAATTCTAAGGGTTAAGAAAAATGATCCAGTTTTACGAAAAAACAACAATTACAATAAACAATTATAGAAAAGTATAATCGACTCACATTAAATGGAACAAAGGTTACTTTGTCAAAAACGAGTCAGATTCTTGAACCAAGTTCTGGCATCACTTTGGTAAGAATAGGATTTTGTAACATTTTATCATCTGTCAGGTATTTAGGCCGACGAAGAAACTATTGAGAGTCTTCAAAATAAACTGAGATTACACAACATTTGCTACACATTAAAGTAATTCCAAAAGGAACCTTGTATTATGTATGTTCAAATTAACGATACCGATTTGTATTTTATGCATATGGGTAAAAACCGGGAAGAAACGACAAAAAATGTTCTTCAGGAAGTACTAAATATTAAGAAGAGTGGGTGTTCTCTTACCACGAATGACCTTTTGAGATTTAATTAATGTTTAACGCCTTGATAAAGATAAAGACAGAGTTAAAATAAAATGAGTTGCATTTTTTAGCATGGAGGAATAAATTGACTATTTAATCCTAAAAGATTTTTAGCTAGATACAGTATTTATTTATTGAATTATTAGGTATTCGTTTAGATTAAAGTCTGTCTATATTTGCTTGAATTTTATAGTGCAATAGAGGTTTTTAGCGATAAAGAAACCCCAACCTCCTCAATTGTAAAGGTTTGTTTCTTCTGAGGTTGTTTCAACGGCCAGCTGGTCGCTTTAATATAGAAAAATTCTTTTAATTTTACCCGATTGTCATAAAACTTTGGTGTCTCTCTCGCTCTTCAGGTAAGTAGATGGGAGCAAGTAAGATAAACGTTATGCCGCTCTCTGGTCCCACAAGTGGTATGTTGTCTTTCTCGCACTTAGGTCGTTTAAAAAAGACAAGAAACTCCAGCACGCCTACCTACTTCACTCACCCAAAACATAACAGTTGAGAAATTTTATTTACAAAAGAAATATAACTACTATGTATTTAGTAATTTACAATATTTTACTATTTAACCCACATGTTACTATCACTTTCACTATCTGTGTCGTCAATGTCACTGAAATCGCTACCACTTACTTCATCTGAATTTACCCTAATTACAATTTCTTTTTGAACACTTCGAGACAAATTTGGTTTTTTATATCTTGTTGTATTAATTTGTCGCAATGGTTGACTGTATTGTTCCAAACTTTTTGTGTCACATTATCTAAAGCCTTTTGACACATTTGTAGGATAGATTCATCTGAAGAGTCAGGTTTCCCGATGTGTT
>NW_025401050.1:255468-292184 GCF_015345945.1 Tribolium madens | reverse complement strand
ATTTCGACACGATTTAATTGAATCATCTTGCCAAGAGTGACGATTACCTCCCTTTGCAAAGATCCATGTTTCGTCGAGAAATACAAAATCATGTAAATTCATTTCTTTATATTTCTTGTATTTTCTCAAAAAATGGAACCTTTTAGAAACAATTTGTGGTTTCTCACATAAAGCTCGTCGATGAAACAATTCTGTTATAACAATAACATACAAAAGATTTATTAATTTATTTAAAATTTAAAACAAATTTTAACGCTAAGTGGCGTCTCATAGTTTCAGAACGACAGGTAGTCCCTCCTATTTTCCGCTACGCTTGACCGCTTGCATTTTGTCTCACTCATTCGCATAGTAACAACCTTAGACAAAACTAGTAGCGCATGGGATTGTGTTATTTGACACAGTTTTACAATAATCGGGAAAAATTAAACGAATACTACTATAACAATAGCTTTACAACCACCCTAAATAAATCTCTCATCAATTAGTTTGATAAGTCAAAACTATAAAATTCAAGCAGATATAGACGAATTTTAAGAAAATAATTTTTTTGGATACTGAATTGGTAACTAGCGTTTACATAGTTAGTTACAAATAAGTCCGGTATACAGGGTGCGCCAGAACTAGCGCCCCAGAGAAAAATTTCAAGTAGGATACCAAAAACATGGAAAAAATGTTTAAAAAATTCAATTTGTCAAAAAAATTTGACATTTGACATTTTTTTATGTCTATTTAATGATACTGATGATCTTGTATATATTTTTTTACAAATTACAATTATTTAGTAAAGGTACAAAAATTTTGCCAATAAAAGCCACAAATAGCATTGAACAGAGTTACAACTTATGATACAGCTTCCTTGTTTCTTCTTCTAATAGCCTGTACCAAAAAAACTTGGATAATTATTTTTCCAACAGAAATAAATAGAATCAAAGTGCAAAATTTGAACTCTCATAACTTCGAAATTTTTATACATACATTTTTTTTAACATTTTTTCCAAGTTTCTGGCCTCTTACGTGCTCTGGGGCACGAGTTCTGGCGCACCCTGTATGAACTTTTGTTTTTATGAATTTTTGCTCAAATTGAAAGTGATCGTAGTAGTATCCTAAAAAATCTTATAAGAAGTCACGATACATTTACAACGGTATGCCAGCGCGCAGCATACCCCCACCCAGTGACGTCACGTGCGAAGCAACTCTCTGTGCCTCGCTATTATAGTACGCATGAATTTATCTTAATCTTAACTCAATTTTCGTTGAGAATAGTTTTTTTTTGTGGATAAAGTGAGTAAAATCACAATGACTACTGGTAAAAATTCTTCGATTATAACAAACACAATATAAAAACATTTAATACATACCAATAAACATAAAATAATACCCGTGCCAAAGCCATCGCCTCACTGACAACTTCGCAACTGCGTTTTTTGAGGTGAAATATCTCAGAAACATTTGATTTTTGTATAAAAGAAGAATCTGTGTTACAACTGAACTCTACGACAAATTTTAAGCCAAGAAGCCCCACTTTTTCATACACAAAAAATATTGTGAAAAATGACAGAAGACAGAAATGAAGAAGGCTTTGGCACAACTTATACAATTAATTAATTTTTGTGGTTGGTAAATTTATTCATTTTACTTACTAGTTGTCTTTTACAATTTTGAAAACTTTAAAACAGTGTTGTTCTTAAGTAATTTTTGACAATTTTTAATTTTGAAAAGGACCTTTTATCAGAGGCAACTAAAAGTGTAACGTTAATAAGACTCTAATAACAACAAAAATATTGAAAAATGCAGATACTAAATTATTTAATACAGTGTGTCTCCGGGTAGGTGAAACGACAATATTTGAAAAAAAAAAGTTACTACATTTTGTAAAAGATTTAAACAAGTTTAAGTTTGTTGTTGAACTTTGCAACGTTTTACTAAATAACTGAATTTACTTCAAATACCAAAACACTACACTTATTTTCATTTTCAGAGAATATATACACTCTTAACTTAAAAAAAAAAAAAACTAATAACATTACCCAACAATTTTTTTTAACGTGATTGATCTATTGACACGTGTATCAGGGTGCATTAACATCCCTAATTACGAATTTGATAAGAAAAATTCTCCATCACGTACAGATTTTAAGTTACAGGAAAATAGTTTTCTCAAATTTTATCGTAAAAATTGTTCATTTAAAATAGAAATTTATTAAATAGACGACGAAAGAAATTAATTTATTCACTAAACAAGAACAATGTTGAAAGATCTATAAGATTCTAATATAAATCTGCTGTAGATGAGTTTTTTGCAAAAGCTGACTTTCTTTTTAACTTCCCTTATCAGGAACCAGCAGTAATCCCCCATCATAGCTGGATCCCATTTCTCTTGGTACCTCTTTTCAATCGTCAATATATCCTGGTGGAATCTTTCCCCTTGCTCGTCACTAACGGCACCCAAATTTGGGGGAAAAAAATTTAAATGAGAATGGAGAAAATGAATTTTAAGTGTTTTGTTTTTCGGCGATTTTGTAGAACATACTTACATATGATATCATAAAATGCCTAACTTTAAAATCTGACGTGCTATGGAATTTTCTTTATCATTTTTGTGTCTAGACATAGAATTGGACAAAAAATAACTGTTTTCTTCTGTCACAAAACGCTTGTTGGCTAGTGTAACAAATTTTTATTATAAACTTATACAGGGTGATTCTTAAATAGACCGACAGAATTTTATCACAGCTTTCCAAGGATAAATGGAAATAATCTATGCCCTTTTTACGTTCATATTTTTTAGGGGCAGAACCCCCTTGATCCGTGCCATTAACGGCGCTTATGAATTGTTGCAATAATCAAGTACATTTTCATCAAATTAATACTATGTTTCCACTAGCTGTACTAATACTAATTAATTACGAACACTTCAGTGGCGTACGCTTTACCTCGAAAATAACTTTAATAAATTTTATTTGGAGAACGGTTAAACAAAGAATTTTTTCAATATTTTTTCCAGCATGTTCTCATTTGATACTACCAAGGATAAAACCTCTTAATATGTGTTTGAAAAGAAAAAAATAAAATCAATTTACTCAATACATTGCAGTCATTGCACACCGGCTTGGCTCAGCCCTGTGTAGTTGCTTCGCACGTGACGTCATGCGCCGAATCGAACGAAATTAAGCTGGCTCCTTAGCATACCGGTATAAGTGTATCGTGATAAGAAGTGTAAATAGAGGGATTCTGGCTCCACCGCCACAACTAATTTATAAATGTCTTAATGCGGATGCGTGATCATTTTGACCAATAAGATAAACAGATTACCGGTTTTTACCCGTTTATTTCATGTTTTTACCCTTTTCTTATCTTAACTTGTGAACCGAACAACAGATATTTTGTGTTTTGTGTTTATTTATGTAAAGTTTTTGTCGTTGCTGTACGTGAATATGTCAATAATTCTTTTGTATTTAAAAGTTTTCGAATTATTTGCGAACGAAAGTTTGTTCGCAATGTTTGTTTTCGCATTTTCTCAAAAGTGCAAACAAACGTAAACAGTCATCATTAATAAGCTATCAGTACCGAGAATATTTAGTAACATAGGTAATATACAAATGTTTTAGAACTCGCGCCCCAGGAAAAATTTCAAGTAAGAGGAAATGGAAAATAATGTTTAAAAAATGCTAAAAATGTTAAAAGTCTGTCAAAAATTTTTGACGTATACAGGGTGACCCAGGGGTGCGTGCATGCTGAACAACTTTTTTCTATCGAAGTTATTGACATGATTTTTTTTAAAGGATGGATACAACAATGAGGCACATTATAAAAATATTTCTATTCATAGTGTCCCAAATAAGATACACAACTAAGTTCTGTTTTTTTTTAATGAAAACCCCAATTTTTTATTACGTTTCTGGAATGACGGGTCTATGCGTTTTCTATTTTCACCAAAAGACGAGATGCCGTTAAATAGAATTTTGACGAAAAAAACAATTGTGTTTGTTTTCAAATACTAAATAGATAATTTTGTGCTGTAATTTCTCTCAAAATTAATGGACTTTATTATACTATAAAGTATCTTTTTTTTTCAGAATCTTTGAAAACAAATGCCTTGTAAAAATCAGATACCGTAGCTGTCAAAAATGTGTAAAAATGTCAATTACAGTTGTCAAGGCCAAAAAGTTAAATACTGGATTCCTAAGTTGTAGACACCATTATCATTCTTCCAACTGCATTCAAAACACATTATAGACTTTCTAAAAGATAATTAATTATGTGGTCACGTGTTATCGAAATTTAGTTTAGTTATTCTATTTGCGAGACGCAAAGTTAAAGCTGCAGGTGGTGAACAAGTCCCTATAAACCTCATGGCCTCAGCCGTATCCAAGGGGCGATTCCGGGCAGTGCAATGAACACCTTTTTGGCCAACATACTCAACTGCTAATCACACATAGCGCTGAGCGTGCAATGGATGCTCTCTTCATAGCGCAGGTGGTGAACAAGTCCCTATAAACCTCATGACCGAAACCGTATGCCGGACCACGAGCAAGTGTAATGACCACCTTTCAGCGCCCTCCCCACGACCTATTATGCAACCTAGACCTGGGGGTACAATGAGCGCAGCTGCCGGTGATCTCCCGTGTCCACAAACAAACATAAACCAGACCTGGAGGCCTCACGACGGCGACGCCGCGATCCTCCAGCGTCCCCTGTTGGGTTAATCTCGGCGTGCAATGGGCATTTAAGTACGCCGCCCCTCCTCAAGCTGAACCTTGGATTAATAAGGGATAGACAGACTAACATAGTTTAGCTCGACATGTCGGGGCTCAAATCAATAATATTCATCAATTATCAATTCTTAATTCAAATTTCAATCTCATCAAATACCATCAACTTCAATATCATCAAACTAAATACCATCAACTGATTTATAGCGCATCAAATCAACTCCAGTTTGATACTGTACTCAATACTCACACAGGTTTCTAACGAATGTGATCAACAATGATAAATATCAACATCACAGCAATCAAAATAATTATTAAGCGTCTCACCCTACCGTTGATATGGTAATTATCATAAATCTCTACACCTTACTGGGTTGGAAAACATCACACACCAATAGAACCAAGATTACTCAGTAATAACTCACCTTTAATTAACTTAATTATTCCCTTATACACTTTGCTTACTTTCAAACTACCCCTCTAAAGTGTGGGTGAAGACTAAAAACTCATATGCAGATTCGAAGACGTCGTTGTCACGGTCAACTCGGGGTGGCTTGCTTGTCACCTTGACTAACTCATAAATTAGGCTCAAGTGCTTATGTTTCTCGAAATAAAAGTCTCGGGTTCTTTTCAGAACTTTACTAACTAATTACCCTAATTATTTACACACTAGACCATAACCATATGTGAAATAACTACATACCCCAGCAATAATTGGGATGGTGTTTTCTGGGTTGATTTATTCGCAACGTTGTTAATTGCAAATTGTACGTTCCTGCTTTGCTCGTCTCACCTTTCCTCTTCAAGTGTCGAAGACAAAAGGGCCGCTAAAATAGTTCGCCCATGGCGTCGCGACAGCGTTCATCACGTGAGGAATGTCGTTTTGTCGGCAAAATCGTTTGAATCGTCTGGAGGTAAAACAGCTTCCCTGATCTGATACTAGGATCTTTGGTTTGCCATATGTAGCGAAGATATCTCGAAAATATTCGGTCACGTATTTGGCTTTAGTGGATTTGGCTGCACGTAGGAAAACGAATTTTGTAAATGCATCAATTCCGGCGATAATGTGACGACTTTTGGGGAATGGTCTCAAATGGTCAACGTGAAATACATTCAACGGTTTTGCGGTCTTCTTGATAGGGTGAAGAAACCCTTCCTTTTTTGCCCGAAGCCCGTTTATTATACAAACACGCAATGCAGCAAGCAATGTATTGCTCCACATGTTTGCGCATTCTCGGGAACCAGTAGTGCTCGCACAGCCGGGTCTTTTCCACGGCAAAGTGCCCGAAATCATCGTGTGCGGCCCGCACTGATGTCGCATCCCTTTAGGGACGACCCACTGTATTCCCCGCACGGTGATGCGATACACGCGGCCATCGCGGAGGGCATAGTTTTGATAAATTTTGCGTTCTTCGTCGTTTGTCGGTGGTTTCGGCAGTTTTCGATGGATGTGCTTTATTTTGTCATCGATTAATTGCCCTGATAGTACGCAGTCTGCCTCTTCAATGTGAAGTACCTCGCTTATTTCACCGGATTCCACCGGATTTCTACTTAAAGCGTCAACGTGCTTCATCCGATTTCCGGGTCGGTACTTCACCTCGAATGTAAACTCCTGTAGTTGCAGCCACCATCTGGCAATTCGAGGGATGATTTGTTTCTTGACACTCGTCGCTCGTAGCGCATTACAATCGGTCACGACGGTAAATTTAATACCAAGCAGGTACGATCGAAATTTCTTCAAGCTCTCTACGACGGCCAGTGTTTCGAGCTCGTATGAATGGTATTTTTGCTCGGTGTCGGTCGTTTGCCGGCTGTAGTACGCCACGGGGTGTAATCGTTCATCGGGTTGTTTTTGCATTAAAATCCTTGCCAAGCCTAACGCACTGGCGTCTGTGTGGACTTCAGTTTCGAGATCGGGGTTAAATAATGACAAGGTCGGGCGTGTCACAAGTGCCGCTTGCAATTTGCGGAACGCCTCCTCGTCCTTGTTGCCCCTGTAATATTTCTAGAAAAAGGGGGCCTGGTAACTGCTTCCCTTTTTCTTCCTACGTAGTGTTGTGTCTCGGAAATAACAAAAGAAACATAATTAGAAAGAAAATTCTAATAAACCCAAGGTATTACGAGGCCGCATTGTAAGAAAGAAAACACACGTTTTAAACCACACTTAAATTTATTGAACATAAAAAAATGAAATAAATAGAACGTGGTTCTGATTGTTGGTCAGTTCACTTCATCAAATAAAATAAAATCAAAAGAGAAAGAAAATGAATAAATATACTGAGTGACATTAGAAGTGGAACACCAAGAAATAATAATTATTATGGACTGATTTTTATGCAGCATATTATCGTAACTGAACGTAAATTTGATTAAAATTTCAGCCTTTTACAACAACTATTTATTGATAAAGAATTAATAATGTGTTTGACCACCTCGGTTCTGAATACATTCATTTACCCGTCTGGGCATTAACAAAATTAAATGATCAATGTCCTCTTGGGGCAAGTGGTCCCAAGCAACTTGAATTTCATGTTACAGTTGAGCTAGGGTCTGTGGAGGGCGGTTTAAAACGGACAGTCTTCTCCCGATCATATTCCATACATGTTCGATCGGGGTTAGATCGAGAGATCTTGCAGGCCACGGCGACATATTGATATCAGCTTCATCTAAGAACTGTAGTGTTCCCCTGGCCATGTGTAGGCGAGCGTTATCCTGCTGAAATATTGGCTCCTGAATACCATTTATGTAAGGCATCAGAAACGGTTCCAGAACCTTGTTGATGTATCGCACAGATGTCAAATTGCCACGAATAAACACTAATGGTGACCTGGTGCCATAACCAATAGCACCCCATATCATTACCCCAACAGTGGGGTGAATAGGCCTCTCAACAACAAATTCGATATTCGACCTTTCTCCACGACGTCTCCTTACTTGCCTGCGGCCATCATGCATCTACAAACATAACCGAGATTCATCACTAAAGACCATGTTGTGCCATTCTTCTCGCCATTGTCGTCGTTCTCTGCACCACTCCAATCTTGCATGACGATGTCCAGCGGTTAAAGGAAGCACGAGACGAGGACGATACGACAACAACCCAAAGGACCTGATACGGCGATATATGGTTCTCATGCTAACAGGCCTACCCTCTTCTGCAAACCACAGGTCACCAATCTGCCGACTTGTGGAAAAACGGTCTCTGAGAGCTAAGAGTCTTAACCTGCCATCCTGGCGGGCTGTAGAGCGTCTAGACTGTCCAGTGGATCTTTGTCTGACCCCTCATCTCTCTGCATCCCATATTTGACAAACTCGCACTACCGTAGCAGCACTGCGATCAACTCAAAGCGCAATTTCCCAGTATGATAAACCAGCTTCGCGAAATGCCACAATTCGACCCCTATAAAAATCGCTTACTTGGTGGTATTGTCTAACTCTTCGTACTCTAGGCATTTCGTCTAAAGCTGTGAGTGTCAAAAATTGTGACAGGAAATCAGATACCTTTATAACTAAACTGCAAATGAGTGTTTTAGGAAGAAGAAAAAAAAGAGGTAAAAACGGTGTGCATAGGAAAACCAAAGAGATAAGAAGCTGAAATTTTAATCAATTTTATCTTTAGTCAAGACTAACCTGCTGTATAAAAATGAATGCAAAATAATTATTATTTCTTGGTGTTCCACTTCTAATGTCATTCAGTATATTATTCATTATTTCCTAAGTTCTGTTTTTTTTCGGTGTTTTGAAATAAATCAAGAGAAATGATAGCTTGGTTTGATGTGAAAATTGCAAATAGGTTTCGATTGGCTGAATATCCGACCAGTAATATTCTAAAAAGTCCTTACGGAACGCATTGTAACTCGTCCAGTTTTGGCGGTATATGCTGGCCCAGTGTGCAACATGTTTCTTCAGACAACCCAAAGCGGTTTCTAGAATTTGATCGTCGGTCAGCTTCAAAGATTTGTAGTGGGCCTCCAGTTTTTGGTGGAAATAAATTGGATTCTTGTTGTCCCCCTCAAATGTTGGTTTTTCAGGCACTGGGCTTCGGCCCATATCTTGGAGAACCTGGGCCAACTCAAAAATATCACTTCGAGACGTGGAAGGTGCACTCGAGCCCGGGTTAGAAGGAGTAGTAGTTTCTACCATGACTATGGGGCTTAGGCTTGGTGCCACCGATCCTGCACTTGCTGCTGGGGCAATCGTTGGTACCACTTCGTCGAACCTCCTTCGAGTGGATTGTTCTACAACACTTTTCAGGATCGCCCCCAAGTCATGGAGGAATTGTCGGTGTTGTAGTGCCTGTTGTTCTTGGTGTGTTTGCGCCCAAATTCTAAACCACTCGGGTATTGGCACCTCCTGCCCCGAGGACACTGGGACAGGTACAGCCTCTCCTGCGGGTTGTACTGGGACAGATACAACATCTTCTGCGGGTTGTTTTCTTTTTCGGGTAGTTTGCCTGGACCCTTCCTCAGCTGGTTTACGTCCTCTTCCGCGACGGGTGGTTTGTCTGGACCCTTCCTCAGCTGGTTTGCGTCCTCTTTCACGACGGGTGGTTTGTCTGGGCCCTTCCTCGGCCGGTCTACGTCCTCTTCCGCGGCGAAGTGGCATAATGTTCTTCGGGTTAGGGTGGTCTCCTCGTAATCCTGGTCACGGCACCAATGTAATATTTCTAGAAAAAGGGGGCCTGGTAACTGCTTCCCTTTTTCTTCCTACGTTGTGTTGTGTCTCGGAAATAACAAAAGAAACATAATTAGAAAGAAAATTCTAATAAACCCAAGGTATTACGGGGCCGCATTGTAAGAAAGAAAACACACGTTTTAAACCACAGTTAAATTTATTGAACATAAAAAAATGAAATAAATAGAACTTGGTTCTGATTGTTGGTCAGTTCACTTCATCAAGTAAAATAAAATCAAAAGAGAAAGAAAATGAATAAATAAATTATTTATTATTATTATTTCCTAAGTTCTGGTGTTTTTCGGTGTTTTGAAATAAATCAAGAGAAATTAAATGATAGCTTGGTTTGATGTGAAAATTGCGGTGTTTTGAAATAATTCAAGAGAAATTAAATGATAGCTTGGTTTGATGTGAAAATTGCGAATAGGTTTCGATTGGATTGACGGAAATTGGTAGTTGTACTTCTCTCACTAGTACAGGTGGGTAAATTATAAAATGTTATAGTTATTCAAGTCAATAAGACAGGAATTTGGACTGAACTTAACGACCTAATATTTATAAATAAGTGGCAGGGATACAACGTTCTAAACTGCCGGCCTGCAGTCGAATTAATGGGTTAAAAGGTTTTGGGAAACTTTGGTTGTTGAAACCTGTTAAAATTTGGAGAAAGGCCGAAACAATTTAATTACGAGTGTTACTTTCCGAACTTTTATGAACGTAATTCCGGGTGGAGTAAATAACTTTATCCACCGGAGTAGGAAACTAAATATTACTTTAACTACTAACCAAAAGGTTTACTAATTCCCCCAGAACTAAGAAATAAAGTGCGTACTACTTTTACTGACAGAACGAAGCCTTTACGGCGAAGTTTATAACTGATTTCTAAACGAAAATAAAGCTTTAACTTACTGTAATCTTTGTCCTTGCAACGTAATTCCTCTAACAATTAAACACTATTTTTCCCCCTACTTCCTATTTTATAATTACACTAAGCTAATTAAGCGAAACTAAAGGTAAATGAACTAACTAAACAAATTCAACTTCAAAAACCAAGTTTTATGACGTCTTTTCTCTCGGCTCTCTCGAATCGAAGTCTCTAGAAAATCCACTAGTCCCTTTTTTTCTCTCTCTCTTGCAATCCTCCTCCGGTACTACTTTTCCCCTACTCTAAAGCTTTGACAAATCACGACTTTGTTAATAATTTAAACAACCAAAAGAACCAAGTTCAGTTTACAACAAAATGAACTTAGGATTAGGCTAATTAAAATTACTGAAACTGACTTTTGACCCAGACGTTGCTGATCCGCTGACGACAATAATTTGCAACGACTTACATTTATTACAAATTTGAACCAAGTTTTTCAAAACTACCTTAAATTAATTAAGCCTAAAATTCCAACTTATGCCTTTCTGATATTAACAAAAATAAATAAAATTTACAATGGAAAATTTGTGCATTTCGAAGAAACACACGTGTGGCCTTGGAGTCGTTTTGTCTGGAACGCTCGACACTATTGAAATCGTATCGAATCGAAGGTTTTTAAATTTCTAAAGAAATGACCGGATGTTTGATAACTTTTTTGCGACTAAACATTTTTAAGAATGTTGACTTTTTGCAGATGTTAGTAATACTGCAATTTAAGAGGAACGCACTTTCATTTTAAAAGAAAAATAAAATTACTCATCGCTTTGCAGGGTGAAGGGGTCCGGAATATTACAGTATTTTTCTTTGTCAGATTCATTAGTGGTTTCACGATCAGCGCGTAATCTTGCACAAAGTGACGGAAATATCCCGTCAACCCGATGAATTGCCTTATTTGATGTACGGATTTCGGCGCGGAGTATGCCTCTATGGCTTTAGTCTTATCCTGATCAGGTTTGATTTTTCCGTCCTCTATGTCGAATCCCAAAAATGTTACGGAGGTCATCAGAAACGAACGCTTTGTCAAGTTGAGTGTTAATCCTTCTTTTCTGATGATCTCGAGGACTTCTTGTAAGTTTCGTAGAGCTTCTTCGACGTCTTTGGCGTGTAGGAGGACGTCATCTAAGTACAGTCGAACAAAATGAAAATGACGCCTCAATAAACCAGCCTCTGCTGGATGGCGACCCTTCTAACCGCAAGCAGACAGGGTCGTAAATTATCGGATTGCAGTTTCAACATTAATTCCTCTTGGAGCTGGTTTACAGAAAGCCAAAGTAAAATTTAATTCAGAATTAAACTAATTCGAATTAATTTGCCATTTACTTTGCATTGACAAAAGTAGTAAGAAGGCCCCTTCAACACACTGCCACTTTTTAAGGAAAACACCACGATTTTCAAGGGTAAACTGAAAAGCAGAAAAAATCGTGAAAACACCCTCGTTTGAAGGTATATTTTAAAATTAACATTTTTTAAGGAAAGCTCCCCGATTTTCAAGGGTAAACTGAAAAGCAGAAGAAATCGTGAAAACACCCCCGTTTTAAAGGTATATTTTAAAATTAACATTTTCTAAGATTTTGCCCTGTTTCTATAAGTTAGAAAGCATGCTATACAAACTCATGTAGGTGGGTCTGTTCAGAACAGATTTAATGATTCTAGAAATCAACTCATTGAAAATGTTTTTAATCAATTTCAAATATTGATAGATTTTTCCGACGGGGTAAAAAACCCTGTCTGTAAAATTGATGTGAAAACTGTTTGTTAATGAATAGGATTATTTATTACGATTTTGCCCTGTTATGAAGTTTGTACTATATGGGTCTATTTAGCACAATAACGGCTCAAATTTAAGGATTTTTCCTTGTTATAGCAATAATAAAGGATTAGCATATAGAATAAAATATATACAATAGTTCATTAATAATTTTTATTTTTTGAGTTATCCAAAACATACAGATGCTTGGAAAAATAATAAAAAATTATGCTGTTGTATAATTAACAATTAGCAGCGCGCCGTTTAGTTTTCTGAGGATTCCGAGGTTGATTCTGCCCTGTAAAAAATACAATTATTCATTACGCAACACCACAGACAAAACAAACAAATGTCAATGTAAAAAAAATGTAAAATTCCTGGACTCATGAAGCTTGATTGAATTCCATTCATTTAACATCACAAATTTTTAATCAATTTCGAAAGTCTATGAAGCCTGATGAAGTTAGTCCAAAGTCGAAGCCAGTTTGCTTAATAAAATTTTCCATTTACATAATATAATAAATTATTAATTACCTAACAATAAAGAAGGATTATTTATTATTAACGAAAAGGATTAATATCCAAATGGTATTGTATCAAAGTTTTTTAGAATAACTCTCTTGTCATAAACAAAACCAAATTCTTTTGTTTCTATTTTATTTAAAAGTTCTTTAGTTTTATATCTCTGGTAATTCGATTATATTGTGGACTGATTTTGCGGTCTTTGTTCGTTTTTGACTCTGGAGCAGTTCTGCTGGACTTTTCTAAAATATTATTCATGCTATCGGAATTAATCTTTTTGGACGTTTCAAAGTTTAACGTAAATCCTTTAATTTTGTAAACAACTTTATCTTATAACAATAACTTTTTGGACCTGTTGATATCCAGTCTATTATCCATACGCCTTTACCTAATTCGTCTGTCCAATCTCCCAATAGACAACCTGTTTTAACAGTGTTTTTTCCATCATCTATATATACAATACTATCTGTGTCATAATATGCTACGCTTTTTCCTAATTTATCTAACATTTCGTATAATCTTAGTCTTGCGTTTGCAGTTGTAAAAGCGGCTATAAATATATTGGTATTGAAATCATTTTCAACATAACAATCTTTTATCTTATAATCAATTTGTAACATATTTTCATTTATATCGTTTATACGTATATATACGTATATTATCAAGTTTCTCGTCTAATAAAATTTCATAAAACCTTTTAACATCTTAATATATTCTGTTGCACCCATATTTTGTCTTTGCCCAAATTTACCCCATAAGGAATTTAAGCATATTTTCGCAACAGCCCTCTTTCCAGGATTATTTTCTATTTTACCCAATTCAATACCTAGATTTTCTTTTACAGCTTTTCTATATTCTTCTTCTGATTCAAAATCATCCTGCCAAGGGCTTGTTTCTAATTTAATTTTCATAAACGCTTTCACATATCCTTTAAATAAATTTGATGATTTTTCGTAAAAATGACAAACCTCATCAATAGTTATTATTTTGTAACCCTTTTCAATTGCTTTTTTTACTTCGTTGGTACACCAGGTTCCTCTGATAATTCTTTGAGATTCCTTATGAGAACATTTATCTTTTTGATTATTTAATTTTGCGCACAATTGACATAATGGAAATGTTAGTTTTTCATCACCAAATTTGGTTTTATTCTTAACAGGTAAAACGGGGTGATACAAACCTTTTGGTGATAAAATTGCACATTTTATTAAACCATACCAATCTGAATTATACGTACGAGGTTTGAATATTTTAGTAGGATGTCCAACTGGATAATCATCGTAACATTGTACTGTTGGATATAAACTGCAAATATCGATATATTTCATTTTCTTCCCCTTAACGCGCAATTTTGTTGCATTCGTTCTTCCTCCAAAGAATGCTTTTCTAGGATTAAGTTCTTCCTGTTCCTTAATTTCTTCTTCAATTTGTTTCATTTCTTTCTTATATTCTTTTGACTTCGTTCACTCACATTCCCACATTTCTATTAAGTTATAACCAGCTTTTTATAATTCCTCGCTTCTTTCTATTGTTTTCTCATAAAGATCTTCCATAGTTGTTTTATTCTTATTATTAATAAAATCTTAACTATAACATTTAGTACAACCATGCCAAAAACACCCGTGATATTGGTAAACAGTATTGGATTTTTTATCAAATCCGTCAACTTTTGATCCACATATTTTCACTTCACCATTGTTTAATGCGTGTTTTATATTTGGATTATGAAAACTATTTAACCATGAAATTGATTGTTGAGAATATTGATCTTTTTTCGGATTATCAACAACAGCTTTCTTAATATATTTTGATCTATATATAGCCAAGCAAACACCTGCAATAGTAATATATCTAAAAGGATCTATATTAGCAATTTCTAGAAACTGATTTCTTAATTCAAGACATCCTCTTCTTAATATATCAACATCAGAATTACAATAATCATAAAGTTCTTTTTTAAAATGAAACAAATAATTTTCTTTTCTTTTTTGTTTATGCCATTCTAAAAACTCTTCCCTTTCTTTTGGTTTCATAGAATTAACCATAGTATTCTGTATCAGGTATTTTTCCAATATAATTCTGATTTTCTGTTGTATTGAAGAAATGTGGAAAATAACCTTTTTTAAGTTCTTTTAGACCGAATGTTTTAGGGAAGTTTTTTAAAGGTCCTTGAACAAAATTACTACTATCAATAATTCTTAAATTAATTGATTTTATTTCCATTAACATTATTTTAGATCCATTATATACGCAGAAAGGTTTAATACCGTTTTCAACGCAATATTTTAGAATAAAGTAAGAATCATAACCTTTAGAATAATGTGCAATAGCTGTGTGTCCTCGATGATCTCTAGAAATTAACCATTTACAGAAATCTTTGTTAGTCTTAAAAGAATTAACATTTCCGCTAAAATCGTGAGATATAACTAAATTAGCGATGTGTTTGCCTGTTTCTTGCATCGCTTCATAAGCAAAGAATAAATATTTTTCTGTATAAGAGCATTTAGTTGTATCAAATAAACATCCGCATTTAAGACATTGAAAACCGTCTTCGACTTTGCCTCTGGACTGGCCCTGCCAGTCTTCGTTCTTTCTTGATTTTTTAACACAATTTTTACATTGATAAATGTGATATTTTACTCTTTTGTTTGTTTTATCAGGAAACGTTACTGTACAACCTTTTCTATCACAATTTTTACAACCTTTTACTTTGTATATTTTATCACCGTCTTTCATTGTTGTTTGACAGATTCCACCTTTTTGTCGTTTCCACTGCATATAACATTTATGTTTTAATATTTCAACTTCTTTATAACAATTTCGACATTTTTCCCATCCACATCTGTGCTCTTTACTACCCTCTTCTATCATTTTGTTACCTTTTTTTGTGATTTGATTACCCTTCTTGTTATTTCCTTCTTCAATTATTTTATTTCCTTCAATCATTTTTTTACCTTCGTCAACCATTTTATCACCTCTTTTGAGTATTTTATTACACTTTAAGCATTTATGAAATCTTTCACAAACTTCTGAATGATTTTCTAGACATTTTTGATTAAAACAATATCTATTACATTTTTCACAATATATTCTTTTTGAAGAGTCTTCTTTGTGATTGGACTTGAAACAGATTACGCATATTTTATCCTTCGTTTTGCATTTATGTCTGTCTTTATTTTGATATGGTTTATCACATTTTTCACAATAATAAGACTGACCGTACAAACCTGTCATACTATTGATTGTATCGAAATGATTTCCATTTTTATATAAATAAACTTTTACATCTTTTTCAAGTCCTGAATATATTATAGAATTAAAACATTCGGCTGCTACGATTTTTATTTGAATATTTAATAATCTTTCTATATTCGCAATATGATCTAAAGTAAAATAATTTCTATTATATTCCTCAAGTTGATTACATAGTTCTTGAGCTAAAGTATTTTGTAAATTTCTTCCCATTCTTATGTATCTTATACATTATGATCATACTCTCTACCAAGTATAATATTTGTATGATAATTTAATCCAACAATAACAACTCTTGACAACATAAATTATCCTTGTTTTTTATCGGTGTTATGCTTTTCTTTGTTCGTGAGTCTTCTGCTATATTTAGAAATCTTTTCGCATTAGTAGCACCTGTAGGCATATTAACTAGTTCAGCATAAAATGTACAACTGTATATATCTAAATCTTGATTTGAAGTTAAGATACTTTGAATTTTGTTTAATAAATTGTCAATATCAGAAGTTCTTGATAATCCTGTGGAAATAGGATTCCAAAGATCAGGATAATTAATCACTATATTCATTAAATCTCCTACTTTGAAATTTGTTTTCTGTTTTACTATTTTAATCATTTCATTTAATCCTTATCTAATGGCAGTAATTTTTTTCATAATTATGTCTGAAAGATCAGACTCGGATGATTCTTCCTCTTTCAATAACATAACTTTATAGTAAACTTTATGTTTCTTCCATTTTTTACTGTATTCAGCTTTTGTTTCTTCTTCTATTATTTTAATTTTAGATTTTTTTGAAAATTCTGTAAAATAACTATCTTCGAAAGCGAACGGTCGGTCGTTAATTTTTTGTAATAATTCTGATCTGTTGAAATCTCGTATAGCAAGCCTATAGTATCATTTTGATCGAGGTATGAAGGGAGAGGAGAACGTGCTGGATCCATGACAGCTCTTTTTAAAATTGAAGAGTTTATTTCAATATTAAGATCATCAATTCGATGGGTACACCCGGGGAAAAAACTATTCACCAGTCTAAGTTTGTACTCGGGCTGCGCTTTGTCGCAATAGTGTTTCAGACTAACAAGTTGGAGAGCAGGTAAAATCTCGAAAAACCCTTATTTAGGAAGTTGGTCCGGACCCGAAAAATGTCTTTTTGCGAAAATTACTTGAATATTGTGATTTTAATAAACAAGCTTGCTCCAATTATTAAATTACAAATAGATAAATTTATTTAAGAAATGTATTTTGCAAGTATACAGTATGTTCCCGGATTAGTTTACAAGAAGAAAAAAATTTTTACCTTTGATTTTACGCCAAGACTGCAAAGAAAAAACATTTTTAGCTTGACTTGACTTTTAAGGTTCTTTATCTACAGCTTTCAAAAATCAAAATTGTAGAACTAGTTTTAAATGCCAGAATTTTTTAATAAAGTGTGAATTCTGAACTTAATAATACATTTTATAATAGCCAGTCAAAAGGAAACAAATTTTTACCTTTGACTTTACGCTCAAAAAGTGAAGGAAATACTTTTTTTCTACAGCAGATGTTAAACTATTTCTTTAAAAACTCTTTTGAGTAGATAAAGTAACACTTTAACAGCAAGGGTTGTTTTTGTTTTATCTGAAACGAGCAAATCTGTGGAAAGTGGAAAGAAAAGTTAATTTTCCGTCAATTCCATCGATGTGATATAATTTAAAACGCAGAAAAAAAATTAAGTACACTACTTTACACGATTTTTATACCTTAGCTGAAAGTTAATTTCTTATAGATTTTGAGGCACTGAGTTCAACTGAAAAACTATTTAAAAAAGTCCACCACGTTACGTTTAAGAAAAATGTAATTAACAAAAATACAAAAACCGCCAAAAAACATATTAAAAGTGAGTTATTTTACTTGGTTTTATTATACTTTTTGGATCAGTTTTCTTTACAGAAATCCAACAGTAATCTACTAACATATTATTATCCCAAAAACCTTCGTGTCGATCTTGAAAACCCTTCAGATCTTGATGAAAACGCTCGTCTTGTTTGTCACTCATGCTCCTTAAATTTTTAGAAAAGAAGTCCAAATGCGAGTGAAATGTTTTTAAGACCTATTTAGATCCATATAGTAATAATTTTGCAACAATTTGAATTTAAATAAATTTTAAATCGGAGGCAGAACGCAGGAAAATTATCGTCTGTAACAAAAAAGTGTGACGTGATAGAAAAATTTAACAATTATTTTTGTTTAATTAAAGGTAAGTTAACATAAAAATAATAATTTGATTAAAGGTATATTAAACATCTTATTGTTTGTAGACTATAGTGTTATTAGTTATTACAAGCTCAAAATCAAGAGAAAAATTTCATTTTCTTTCCACTGAGTGAAAATAATGAACTTTTAAAATTGGTTTCAAGTGAAGCAAAAAATGTTTTTCTTTTGCAGTGTTAGCGTAAAATAAAAAAATCCGTGGACATACAGTATAATATTAGTTATTATTATTATTATGGCATTAAATTTACCACTTTGGGTTTTTTGCTTTGTTTAGAAGTAATAAAAATAAATATAAAAAAACAGAAGAAACTAGCTATTTGTTAATAAAATTAAAAATAAATCACAAAAATTTTGTTAAGGTAATAAAATACATGGGCATGCATTTTTTTTCTTTAAAATTTGTTTAGTGTCATTTTGCAAATTATTATAATCAGAATCACCATTTAATAATCAATACTCATTGAAGAAATTTTCAGAAAAAGACCGTTTTGAAGAAACGTGTATCCGGACCAACTTCCTAAATAAGGGTCTTTCGACATAATACCTGCTCCCCAACTAGTTAGTCGGAAACACTATTGCAACAAAGCGCAGTGTGAGCAGAAAGTTAGACTGGTGAATAGTTTTTTCCCCGGGTGTACAAAGATTGCATTTTATCACTGATCCTAACTGATTTGGTAAGATGTGTTGAAATAATTTTTCAGAGTTAATAAATGACTGTATGTAAAGAAATACAAGTTGTAAGAAAATCTTGTAGTCATCCCTACCTCTTTGCAGTGTTGACATTGATGCTGTAGTTGATTTTATATGAGTGCAGATGGCACCATTGTTATTAACAAGCGCTCCTCTTGACTAATGCAGATTGTAATCTATGTTCGATGTTGCCACCATATGACTCTGGACAAAGTTTTAGCACACCATCCAACGAGATTTTTTTATGATCTGCAGTGAGATTTTCTTTATTATATAAGGTATGAAAATGTGCCACTAACGCATAAGGGTTAAGTGCCATTTCCTGTCGATGTTTTAATTGTTGTTAGAATTGAGCTGGTACCTTTAAATTAAGCCATAATTCGACAGCGTCTGCAATGGATGTCTCCGATTTTTGACAAACATTGATTAGATTACAAACTAGTCAATATGGTTAAATCCTAGCGGATTTGATTAAGAGTTTCATTTTTATTTAGTAAATTGTCTTTTAGATTGTAAAAAAATATGTTTGGGTCACTTCGAGTTGCTTCAGGTCACTTTAGGCCACTTCGGGTTACTTTGGCTTGAAGTAAAAAGAAAGTGTTAAATGTACTGACTTTGCGATTTTCAAAAGAAGAAAAATGCTGAGGGAAATATTTAAATGTAGTTAAAATCCCATGAGACGTTTCAAAACACCGTGCTACAAAAGACAGTTGGGGAGACTAAGAAAGTGTCAGATGTACTGGATTAAATTTTTTTTAGACTGGCATAAAAACATAATATAAAGATTTTTTTTCGGCAACGGGGCAAGGTCCCACAGTAACGCTATAAATTTTATCTCTTTAGGTTCTAGTGTTCTATCAGTTATGGAAAATATGCTTCTTGCTTGAAAAATTGGGTGGGCGTATTTGTTTAGTTTGTCATAAAAAAAGAGAACCACTTTACAAACCCAATTTGCTCTACTTCCCATTTTTTCATCTCATTTGGGTGATTTTCCACAAAGCAATTATTTGTTTCAAAATTTCCAAATTATCCAAAAAGTTTTTAAAAGGATCTCTGTATCTGTGTATCGAATTTTGTTTCAGCTGGGAGTTTGATTCTATGTTCGCCGTTTGTAACAATATTTTTTTCCAAATCCGTTTGCTTAAATTCTTTTATAATGAGTACAACATTTGCACAAAGATCTTTGTCTTAAACGACTTTTGCTAAGAGATTCCCCGTGTGGCTTATTACAAGTACTATGCCATATAGAATGTTTTAATAAATTTCCCATCTTCATCATTGTACTGGCATTGTCTGATACCACTGCATAAGTGTCAACGTTATATTTCTCTTTCGCAATATTTCTAGATTCGGTAATTACAGTGACAAGCTGTTCACCTGATTTAGACTCGATGGTAAAGTCCCATGTATCTAGAAAAGCATTTTTTCCATGGTTACGACGGTTTTGGTATTGTTGGATGAATTCTTCCAACCGTCGCACAGGATTACTGAGTTAATACCTTATCTTAAAATTAGTATTAACAGTATGATTAAAAAATGATACTTAATTAAAGCCTTAATTAAATTACCCTAGCCACATAATTTGAAGACATTAACTTAGCTCTTTTTATAAATTTATTGTTTTTCCATTTTATTGTTTTATTTTTGTTACTCTTCATCGCTGCAGTTACTTAAATTTTCCGTAGAAATAGTAATTTTAATATTTTCCCCATCTGATAACTTATATAATCGTTGACTTGTTCCTGGATTGTTTTTATTATTTACGTATTTATTTATTTTGGTTGTATTTACCTTGTTTCTATTTCTAATATTTTTTATTTTTTAGGTGTTTAAGGAGCTCCTTTACAATCTTGCAAAATAAATACAACAAAAATATACTGAACATAGTGCATATTAAGGCAAATACTGTGTTATGATGTGAAGATACATTGACATTTTGAGCGTTTATTGGTGCTGGCATTGACGTTAAAATTATAAGATTCTTATATCTAAAAATTAGAAAAATTAATCCGATAGACAATACAATGTTCCATATTAACATTATTGAATGACTTTCAAAACCGTATGTATCACTAAAAGATGGTGTAAAATCATTTGATCGAATCTATAACATCTTTTAGCATTCTATTTGACGTGGTTAAATTTATATGTGGTATATTTAAGGTCCAATTGTGGTTAATACATTCAGAAAGATTTAGATAAGTCGGTAGGTTAGTTATATGAACTGGATTAAGAACAAATGATTTTAAATTTGTCCACGTCGCTGGTATAATATGGTTAATTTTTGTTACTCGAGGGTTGTTAGTAAAGCAAGGGAATCTTGATGGAATTAATATTTCGTTGTTAATTTGTAATTTACAGTGACAAGGTAGTTGTAACTTTTTATGCTCCGATATTTTGGCAAGGAAGAGTTGTTGATTGTGTTATTTTATTGCAGTTAATTTTGGTTCCTACCTTTGTGTGTGTGACGATATATAATTCTTCGTTAATTTCAGTTATGGTGATGGCTGTTGATGAATGACAGTGCATAGGGCAATGGTTGCTAATGTCTTCTTCTATGGTTGAACTCTCATATAATTTCTTTGCGCATGCTGGTCCTTGGAACATTTCTTCTGCGAAACGGGGGAGAAAACACAGTTTATCGTTGTAAGGTCGACACTGGTGTAGAGCGAGTCCCGATATTTGTCTACTATTTCTTGGGACTCCGACGTAGGTGTATTTGGGACGGCTAAATAGAGTACTCCATGCCCAATCCTGAAAGTTTTCAAAAAATTTTCCGGGTTGTTTTTTCGAGGATCAAAAATTTCCGGGCTAATAAACTGTGGGATTGCGGGTTTTTTTGAAATTGGTTGATGTGTGGAAATTTTGAGATCCGGTAAGTACTGTTGAACCTCAATAATAGTATTCGAAATATCGTTTTGAATTTCTTGCACAGTGTCTTGAAGACTCGAATATGTGGAATTTAAAAATTGGGAATTTGGGTCTAAATACGTTTCAAAATTTTGTGTAGCTAAATATGAATTATTTTCTAAATGTAGATTAAAACTTACGAATTTATCGTTATTCTTGGTGTTCGGGATCGCACTTAAATAAAAAAATGATGTTTCCAAATCTATATCTAATTCTTCGGATTTTTTATTTAAACTACTGGACGAAGGGCCCAATATCAGTACTTCTACTAGATGGTTGGAAATTTTTATACTCTTTTTCGCTTTTTTCGATTTGAATTTTTACTTGATTCCTCGTAACTGGTCCTTTCTTATTTTTAAAAAGTTTTTTCATTTGGTTTTCAATTAAAATTTAATATAAAAATAAATTAACTTAGACTTCTTTAAAATTCGCTTTAAATTTGGCTCATCCGGCGGATGATGGTTTAAAATTTGAGTATGGAAAGAAATAAGTCGGTGAACTAGAATTTACTAATGTGACAATACACACTGGCAAAAGTATTTGATATGTAATTCGTTATAAGCGGTGGTTCGCTATAACCGGGGTCGTTATAACCGAGGTGGACTGTATATGTATTTGGGTGATTCTCTATTTGCAGAAGAAATAAAACGCAAATCAGAAATAAGGACGAAATAAGCTAACACATTTTCAAGAAATGTCGGAACTATTTTGTTTTTTAATATGTGAAAAATGCTTGTGACAACTAATAGGAGCTACCTACCAAAGATTCACCCATTTAAAAAGAAAATCCACTATTCTGAACAATCTACAACAAGGCACTAAAAAACAAATTACCGGTGAGCTTGCTAACGTGAAGCGGTTGTATTCTTAACTGTATTATTACAATAGTTACACTTTGCAGCATGTCTTCCTTTCTCGACTACTAAATCAAATCTAATTTATTATAACTGTTATTAGGTTTGCGACCAACCATTTTGCATTAATTAACTTTAAGCACAACATGATACTCTTGACAGAATCAACGAAACGGACAAACATAACCTCAGAAATTGCTTAGCTAACATTCTTGACATTGTCGACATTGTCGACTTGTTGTCGACACCTATGGTCGACACATCCGGGCATACAATCAAAGTCGACGCGTCGAGGCCCATCCCTGACTTCCGATCTCACACTAGGTCTGCCACTGCGTTAAAAATAAATAATTATAATTGTGAATCAGGGCTTGTTCAGGATATGCTGCTTGAAAATCGGCAATACATGCAGGTATTGACTAACTCCATTCTCCGTTTTCTAAGCGATTACCGTTATGGTAGTAGGATTTTATAAAAAAAAAATTGTGTTCACTAGTTAGGACCATTTTAGATAATAAAATACTTTTATTCGATTTTGCCTTATCAAATGACGTTTATTTATGTCAAATCAAACTATTAAAGTCATTGTTTATTTTGTTTATTTAAGCGGCTCATTAAAACGTCAATAATTGGCACATTAAAAATTTTAATCCGCTATTTTAAACATACAATATTTTTACTTAAAATTACAATTAAAATGATTATCGCATCAGATTCTAAAGTTCCTCAATCGGTATTTGAGCAACAATACAAATGTTGCGATTTTGAACTGTTGCACATTCGAAATTCACGCTTCCATAACTGTTAGCGCAGGACTTGGACAAGGTACAACAGATGATTTTGAAAAAGCAGTTTATCCATTAGTATGGCATCACTATCATCCAACGAACGCTCCACATCAGAAAGAACATCATAATGCACCTCTTTGCATAAATTACTTATTAAGGCTCCAGACCCCCTGAAAGCTGGCGTATACCTATTACATGTAAATTTATTTCATTGTTTTTAGCCGCAAATTTAGACTTGAAGAGTTTCTTAATGTTTGTAGTCTTTCTTTAAAGATAAATGGAGACCAGAGAAATATTCCCGCTTTAAATAAGTTAATAGATATTTTTTTATTGAATAAAATGTGAAAATTTTAATTATTTTAATTATTATTAATTATAATCATTTCATAAGGTCCGGTACCTGCTGAAAGATATACGACCGCACCCCAGGGTGTAACCCAGAACATGATTGTTTTATTGCGTTTGTTCAAAGCAAAGATATGCATCTGCACCCCTCAAGAAGAGAATTGTTAGTTCATTCCAAAACTTCGTTTTTTTAATTATTCGTCTATTTAAAAATAAATTAAAATAATAGATAGGTTTAATATAAAGGCACTAAGCCCAATACGTAAACCTAAAAAATAACAAATTAAAATATAATATTTATATTAATTTCACTGAGGACGGTTTTTGCTTAGGAATTATTATATGGGTTGGTCTTTACGGACAGCTCAAATTAGCCAAACTAATTTTGTGTTAAAAATGATTCTAGGTATTTGTGGTGAGACACATATTATGTTTATCGTTATTGTGTTATGTGTATTACAAAAAGTTAAAATAAATGGTCATTTAATTTCAACAATAGTATTGGAACCGACTAAACCGACTAATCCATTTGGTGTTGCACCTAAAAATGTTTTTTCTTCATCAACAAAAAAGCCGCATGAGTCCGCCTTGAAACCTGTGATTTGCTCAAACTTTTCCTTTGCTTTTTCTTCATTATCAATTGTATCATTGTAGAGGTTCAGGCAATTTTTGAAATTTAGACACACCTACACTATACAAGATATTTTTTACAGTATTGGTTTTACATTTCATATTTATAATTCTTCCAAAATTACTAGCTGTTAATCTGTTATTTCTTTCTTTATCCCACTGCTCATTATTACGTCAACCAATTGTTTCAAAAATCATTCAAAAACTCACTTTTTATTTTTTCATGTTTCCATTGGCATGTCTATTATGTCATCAGTCGCAACATAATCGGAATCTGCACTTTGAATACGAATTTTTCTTTTATTTAATTTCGCAGCTTGGGTTTCTGTGGAATTATTATCGACATCGTACAAAAGACTTGAAGATAAATTTGCAACTCTTTTAATGCCCGCATGAACAATTCAAACAAAGAACTATTTAAAAAATCAGAATATGCAACTGCATTTATTATTTGACCAACTGTTTTACAGAAATACGAAGCGCAATTTGAATGATCACCAAAAATATGTGCGGGTCCATTTAAAATATCATTTTTAAGTTTTCTGTTTTTTGATGAATTGTACAGCTTTCGTTTTTTCTGTATTTTATAGCTGAAACAATTGCTGTTCTGATTTTCAAGTAATTGTTGCGCAAGAATACCACATTTGTATTTAAAAACACTTTTAAACCACAAATGTGTTTCTAGAATGATGTTAATGTTCAAAAAACTACAAGAAAAAATGTTATGTTTTATGTTTTTTAATTCCAAAAATAAATGCCCTGTCAACAATCTTTCGACCACTTGGAACAAAATTTTGTTCTTGACTAGTTTCTTTGTCAATAATAAACACTTCATCGTCATCGGAACTCGATTCAATTGACTGAAAACTACATTCTGCAAGACTTGATTTACTTGGAAGATCAGTTTTAGAACCTTTTCGTTGTTTTTTTTTCAATAATTACGCATCATTTTTGAATTTGTCTTTTTTTTGAAAGAAATTGTTTAGAATTATTACCCATAATTTCAATACAACGTTTTCAACAACAAGTGATAAGAAAATTTCAAAGCACTGCGGTGGAAGAGAGCCACTAGCAAACTGCAAAGAGTCAAAAAGTAAACAAGTTATAAAATTGTATGTTTTCAATATATAAGTCCCTACCACCACCCTAAAATTTAGCAAAACACACCACTAAACCTTGTTTTTCAAAATTTTCTGGAACTGGGTTGGTATAAGCACCTGGTTTATCTGAGCATAATGACTAATAATGAACCAAAAAAAAAGTCATTTTTCTCTTGATTTTGCTCGTTTCAGGTGAAGCGAAAAATGTTTCTTCTTTGCAGTTTTGGCGTAAAATAAAAGATACATTTTTTAAAAAAAATATTAGTAAATAATGACAGTTTTTGTTAAAAATGACTTTGTTTTTTATCTTAAAGCTATTTCTTTGAGTTGCTATTTATCAAAATTATGTTTTTCCCACGCTTTTTTTTATTTAACTTGCGAAAACTCATTTGTCAAAGTGACATTATTGTCAAAAAATTATTCTAAGTCCAAAATCAAGAGAAAAATGAACTTTTCTTTCTACTGAGCTAGAATCTGATTCTCTGAAATAAGAGAAACTCATGGATGGTGAAATTCTGTTTGTTTACTTTATTTCCATTTTATGACTAAAGGGACCACGCACCAGGTAGAGAAAGTCGGATGATTGACAGCTGCCACAGAATAAAAATCTAAATAGAGTATGCAACATACAGTACACCAAATCTGAACAGTTCATTCGGTACCCTAAAGTTTATATAAATATATAGTTTATTTGATATGGAGTCTTCAATGTTACTTTATGCTATTTGTGAAGACCGCCACCCACCGTGTCGCTTAATTGTTGTCATGTCAGCACCCTTGTTCGCCAATAAAGTTGTTGACGTACGTCTCATGCAGTGACCCGTATAGTTTTCCGCGTCAGGAAGCTTCAAAAACAGAGCAACTTTCGAAGGTACTTTTGCTAATGTGTTTAATCCCCACAGCTTGCACGGAACACTTTTGATTTACATATCGTAAAATGAATCTGCGGTGTGGTACCTCCTTTGGACGTAACATCATGTACTTTTTACAGAGGCTTATAGCATTAACAGAAAATCCCTCTTCGATAATGGTGAACTTCCGTGAAACATTTGTCTTGGTCACAGGTATTGTAACCAATAAATATGAGCCAGTGTCTTTTACATTATCAATCTCCAAGTTTGTCAATTCACAACTTCTACATGCACCAGCGACTCCCAGTATTAAAGCAACCTAAAATAATAATTAAATAATAATTAGTCAAAAGTTGTATCTAATATTGCCAAAAAAAAAACAAAGTTTACCTTAATCATCAAATTTTGGTCATCGGGAGCACTTGTCAGAAATTCTTCAACCTGTTCTCTTTCCAATACTTTTGATTTTCTTACTTTGTATCCTTTAGAAACACTTTTTAAGAAAGCCGTCAATTTGCAGTACTTTGACACGTCTATATTTTTGTGCACCCGTATAGTAGCTTTTAGCATTCAATATTTGCTCCACATTGATGAAGGCGCGTACTTTTTTTTTATATGTAAAAAATATGAAAGCATGACTTCTTCATTGATCACCCTTACTTGTCGTTTTTCTCTCCATTTGTTAAATTCAGTATATTCTTTTTCGTAATGTGCTTTAGACTTATCTAGCAATAAATGCAACGTTGCTTCTTCAGCTTCTTCGCAGATTTCTGCAGGAATACACACAAATTCTTCCATTTTCGCAAGATTTTTCACGTTGTTTTAGTAAAACGAGAAAAAACAATGAACAATAACAACATTACCCTTAGTAACCAGCGCACCGCGTAACAGCTTACTACGTTTAACCGAAAGCACATTTGGCGTGACGTTTAAATGTCAGTTTAATTTTTAATTAAGTTTGGAATAATTTGGGCCTGTGATTGTGGATAAAACGTTATATTGTAGTCGTGTGTTAGTCGCGTTTTATCCACTTAAGAAAATTAACCCCTCGAACTGACGTTCTCGCGGTTAAACATTTTTGTGTGGATAAACCGTTATCTAACACACTCTTACAATAAATAACTATAAAACAATAAAATGTCAAATTTTAATTTATTTTTTGACATAAGTATACGGACTGCGACGTACACACGTTTTTAACTAATACGCCTACTTGATAGAAGGACTTTTTGATCGCACTGTATTTGTAATTCACACAAATGTTTATTGTTAGTAAATGTGTATCAATAATTAAATTAAATTAAAAAAAATAAACAAAAAATTAATTCACTCAGCAAGAACCACGAGGAGGTTTTGAACACTTCTTGCCAGGAAAGGGAAAGGTTCGGGCAAGGTAAAGGATGAGAAAAATGTTTTGTTAAGGAACAAAAGAAATAAACGTATTATTAGTAAGATTTAAAAAGTTTTCATTCTAATAAGGAGTTGTAGAATATGAAAGTAAAGAGAAAACAATAATGGTTAAGAAAAATAAAGTAAAACTCCAAAAATAAAACAAAAATATTATTTTTTGTTCATAATAGCAAAATTTAAAAATAAAGCAAAAAAAAGGTAGAATATGCAAAATAGCTTTGAAGTATAAAACAAAAATAACTTCTTGTAATAAATACATGCTCAAAAATATGCAAACACAACAACTACAAATTTATGTGGTACATGGTGTCTGCTTATAAAGAAAGGTTCCAGATTATTGATTCTTCTATGTTAAATCAATTCTACGGGCTTTTATTGGTCGATTTTGATTAGTTTTAAAAATAAGACGGTTTCTTTGACGAAAACATGCACTTTTTAAAAATTTATTACACAAAGACTAAGACATCTAGAAATATTTTTTTACTACCACTAAGAAGAAGGTACCAGCTATAAGGTTGTAACATTTTTTAGTTTGTTGCATATGCAAAGATAAAAATATAAACGTGTTTGTTAAAAATTCAATAACTTAACAATTTTAAATGGAACACTATATTTATTGTTTTTGCATTTAAAAGATTATTAAATTGTTTTTCTAAACTTATTTACTTTTAAGTAGTTATAATCAATAACTAAAAAGATGTTTAACGTTAAACATTAAAAAAAATATTACTATTGTTTCAGTAGCTAAAAAGTTGCACAGTTGCACAAAAGATGGAAGGAATATTACTTAATAATCATATTTCTGTTAAATAATTCGAATTTCAGTATTTATAACGACTTTTACAATCTTTGGATAAATCAACGGATAAGTGATTCGTGGTGGAATTACTATGGTTGTCATAGTATCAACAATGAAATAGGTTTTTGTAAAATTCAAWACCGATTTTTACTAATAAGTTTATTAAAATTTCTACAAAGACTACTYAATTAAATGTTATTTTATCGGCGACAAGACTACAAGTGTTCCTCRCACGATGCCGTGTTACACTTGTTCGCAAGATAAGGTGCATCATCAGCAGTTTCCACGGTACGGGATGGGACACTGACCGATGACATATCACCTCCCCCCTAAGATGAAAATGCCGAGATTTAACGAGGGATTGGAATATTTGCGATTTGTCCCCTTGAAGGTGATTGTACCTCCGCCAATGGTGGTTGTACTTCCTTTGGTGACCCTTGTTTACGGCACTTGGAAATGGTCCTCCTATAGATAATTATGACGCCAATAATTACTACGAGTCCGTAGATAATAATTGTCCAAATGCTGGGTGGGTGGGAAATGCTTCCAAAGGACATCTCTGGGTTGTTACTTAGGAAGTTTGTCTTCAAATCTTGTAGTTCATCGAGACTTATCTTTCCGATGTGTACGCTAGTATCAACTTTCGGTAGGTCAGCTTCATTAGTACCTTTTGGATCTTCGTCTAATTTGGGAAAATGTATTGGTTGGCTTGGTGTCATCCTGAATTGTTTGTTATCGAGGGTTTCTTGATGGACATTAACTCTGCAGCCGTTCGGGATTTCAATTAAGTAGGTGCCCCGGATTTTAACAATTTCAACTTGATGGTGACATTGCATTTTTATATTTTCTTCCTTAGGTGTCACAACGACCCACTGATTAGTTTCCTCAAGTCTCTCTGTAATTGGTTGGTCCAAACTGATGTCAAGGCTTCTACACTTAGTGGTGACGTTGCTCAGAGTTAATAGTTGTAGTTCGCAGGGTCCTTGAAAATTGAAATCTTGAAGAGACGTTTGTTCACATAGGAATCTTCCGGAAGACATCTTTAGGCAGGAATCACTCGAAAATGAGAAGTACAATTTATTCATTGCCAAATATTTTGACTTTGGTATTATTACTCGGAACTGACTACCTTTCCGGACAGGGACTGAGTACAAGTGATAAATTTCGAATTCGTAGGGCAGAGCAATTGGGATGGACAAAATATATGTAATTTTGCTATCAATTATATAACTCTCGATTTTCGTGATTTTTTCGAATATCAAAATATTTTCGAAAATTAATTCCATAGGAAATTGGTCTTTGCCTAATTTTGATTCTATTAATCTAAGTTCATCAAAGAAATCAGAAGGCCTTATGATACTGGGATGCATCATTCCCATTTTATTAAACATCAAGGAATTTTCAATATCTTGAAGAATTGAATTAAGAATTTCGTACATATTGATAATTTGGTTTAAGATATCTTTAATAAAAACACAATTTTCTCTATACGCTGCCCTTTTTACAATGGATGCAACTTGGTTTATTTTTGTCTCTAGTGTTTTTTCGTTATGGGCTATTTGTTGGACTGTAACATTAAATTTATCGATCAACCTGACAGATAGCGAATTTTGGTTCTTTATACTGGTCGCCAAATTATTTTGATTATTTTTTAACTCCTGAATTATTTTTTCAAATCGTTCCCCATCAGATGCGTCCAAATTTCCCGTCACAGCTTTAAATACTGATCCCAAGCCGTTGATGAGTCCTCTTTTAATTCGATTGGATTGAGGTAATATATCCCTCAATTTTTCAGTAGTTTTTTGTTCCGTAAATTCCAAAATTTTTAAGTAGTTTAATGTATCGTCTAAATATCCTTCATGGAGGTTTACCAAACTTACTAATTTTGAAGATTTATATTTTAGTGAAGTTAATTCAAAAATTATAGGTTGAAGGTCATAATAATAAATGAGGCTATGGCCATACTCTTTAATTTTGGCCGTTCCTAGTTTAACAGGAATTAGTCCTAAATTATTTTCTAAATTTTGCACTGTCACCTTTGGTTGGGCATCCGCAAGGATGACCGGTAACCTGACAAAAATATTTGAATGAGTTTAATTAAAATTTATAAGTTTCTTTTAAAGGGCGTTTTAAATTATCCATGTGAATTTTACTCTGTTCCTCAGTTACTACATTTTTTTGTTCAATATTACTTGATTTTAATTCTGTTGATTTGCCAAATTTGTTTGCGGTTTTTTGTCTAAGGTGCTTTTTAATAAAAACCTTTTGTTTTGGTTTAAACAGACTAGGTTTGTCACGATTTTTGTTAACCTTCTTTATTCGTTTTTCTTTTTCTTGCGCAAGGTCTTTGTTGATTTTTGAATAAAGAATTTTGGATCGTTCTNTTGGATTGATTCTAATGATGAAGGATTGGAACTCGAGTCAGTTGCGAGATTAACGTTCAAATTCTCAAAATTTGAAATTAAATCGTCCATAAATTTTACTCACATTAAAAGTAAGGTGATTTTGGACATCTCCTGCCTAAAGAACTATGAAGTTGACTTCTGGTTCCGCGATTTTTGTCTTCCCCAGAGCGGTCCACTTCGCAAATTTGGACTTTTTCTAAATTTCGATGGCTTCAAAGTAGTTTCCGTTTGGGTCTGCGATAGACTGGGATTCTTGATCCACTCCAACACGATGAAATTCGAGCCAACAAGGGTTTGGATATTCGGTTAATCGTTGAAACGAAAATTGCCCGTACGATACGCACAATCCCGAATAAATCCTACCGACTGCGCCAAATAGGGTTTTGTAAAATTCAAAACCGATTCTTACTAATAAATTTATTAAAATTTCTACAAAGACTACTGAATTAAATGTTATTTTATCGGCGACAAGACTACCAGTGTTCCTCCCACGATGCCGTGTTACACTTGTTCGCAAGATAAGGTGTATCATCAGCAGTTTCCACGGTACAGGATGGGACACTACCGACGACATATCACCTCCCCCCTAAGATGAAAATGCCGAGATTTAACGAGGGATTGGAATATTTGCGATTTGTCCCCTTGAAGGTGATTGTACCTCCGCCAATGGTGGTTGTACTTCCTTTGGTGACCCTTGTTTACGGCACTTGGAAATGGTCCTCCTATAGATAATTATGACGCCAATAATTACTACGAGTCCGTAGATAATAATTGTCCAAATGCTGGGTGGGTGGGAAATGCTTCCAAAGGACATCTCTGGGTTGTTACTTAGGAAGTTTGTCTTCAAATCTTGTAGTTCATCGAGACTTATCTTTCCGATGTGTACGCTAGTATCAACTTTCGGTAGGTCAGCTTCATTAGTACCTTTTGGATCTTCGTCTAATTTGGGAAAATGTATTGGTTGGCTTGGTGTCATCCTGAATTGTTTGTTATCGAGGGTTTCTTGATGGACATTAACTCTGCAGCCGTTCGGGATTTCAATTAAGTAGGTGCCCCGGATTTTAACAATTTCAACTTGATGGTGACATTGCATTTTTATATTTTCTTCCTTAGGTGTCACAACGACCCACTGATTAGTTTCCTCAAGTCTCTCTGTAATTGGTTGGTCCAAACTGATGTCAAGGCTTCTACACTTAGTGGTGACGTTGCTCAGAGTTAATAGTTGTAGTTCGCAGGGTCCTTGAAAATTGAAATCTTGAAGAGACGTTTGTTCACATAGGAATCTTCCGGAAGACATCTTTAGGCAGGAATCACTCGAAAATGAGAAGTACAATTTATTCATTGCCAAATATTTTGACTTTGGTATTATTACTCGGAACTGACTACCTTTCCGGACAGGGACTGAGTACAAGTGATAAATTTCGAATTCGTAGGGCAGAGCAATTGGGATGGACAAAATATATGTAATTTTGCTATCAATTATATAACTCTCGATTTTCGTGATTTTTTCGAATATCAAAATATTTTCGAAAATTAATTCCATAGGAAATTGGTCTTTGCCTAATTTTGATTCTATTAATCTAAGTTCATCAAAGAAATCAGAAGGCCTTATGATACTGGGATGCATCATTCCCATTTTATTAAACATCAAGGAATTTTCAATATCTTGAAGAATTGAATTAAGAATTTCGTACATATTGATAATTTGGTTTAAGATATCTTTAATAAAAACACAATTTTCTCTATACGCTGCCCTTTTTACAATGGATGCAACTTGGTTTATTTTTGTCTCTAGTGTTTTTTCGTTATGGGCTATTTGTTGGACTGTAACATTAAATTTATCGATCAACCTGACAGATAGCGAATTTTGGTTCTTTATACTGGTCGCCAAATTATTTTGATTATTTTTTAACTCCTGAATTATTTTTTCAAATCGTTCCCCATCAGATGCGTCCAAATTTCCCGTCACAGCTTTAAATACTGATCCCAAGCCGTTGATGAGWCCTCTTTTAATTCGATTGGATTGAGGTAATATATCCCTCAATTTTTCAGTAGTTTTTTGTTCCGTAAATTCCAAAATTTTTAYGTAGTTTAATGTATCGTRTAAATATCCTTCATGGAGGTTTACCAAACTTACTAATTTTGAAGATTTATATTTTAGTGAAGTTAATTCAAAAATTATYGGTTGAAGGTCATAATAATAAATGAGGCTATGGCCATACTCTTTAATTTTGGCCGTTCCTAGTTTAACAGGAATTAYTCCTAAATTATTTTCTAAATTRRGCACTGTCACCTTRGGTTGGGCATCCGCAAGGATGACCGGTAACCTGAKAAAAATATTTGAATGAGTTTAATTAAAATTTATAAGTTTCTTTTAAAGGYRGTTTTAAYTTATCCWTGTGAATTTTACTCTGTTCCTCAGTTACTACATTTTTTTGTTCAATATTACTTGATTTTAATTCTGTTGATTTGCCAAATTTGTTTGCGGTTTTTTGTCTAAYGTGCTTTTTAATAAAAACCTTTTGTTTTGGTTTAAACAGACTAGGTTTGTCACGATTTTTGTTAARRTTSTTTATTCGTTTTTCTTTTTCTTGCGCAAGGTCTTTGTTGATTTTTGAATAYAGAATTTTGGATCGTTCTTTGRGTTGATTTATATAATCGTTTATYAGAATTTTGTRGATTTCTTGATCAAATGGGTCATTACTACTGATARGGCCGTTAACAACATCTATTGGTCTCAARCTAGTTGTAGAGTGTATTGAATGGTTGTATGCSAAAATTGCATATGTCATTTMCATACTGATSGGTGTTCTTAGYAAACCCCTTGTATTAAGGATTCGAACATGCTCTMTAAGGGTYGAATGTAGTCTTTCCACCATCCCGTTAGATTGTGGATGATTTGGACAACAAAAATGTATTTTGATTTTGTGTAAGCCAAGAAGTTCTGCAATAACTGAGTTTTTAAATTCTGTACCGTTGTCTACCGTTATTTGTTTTGAAACTCCATGATGTGAGAAAAAGTTTAACAGATTATTTACTATTTCAGTACTTATTAAGGACTTTAAGTAGTAAGCCTGTGCATACTTCGAAAAACTATCAATTATTGTTAAAAATTTGCAATGTTCTAAGGTAAAAGTATCCAGGTGTACGATTTCGAAAGGTTTTGTTGGTGTTGGGGTCACATTCATTTTGATTTTTACCGGGTTTCTCTCATATTTAGCTTGCTGGCAAATTTCACAATCATTAATAAATGTTTGGATAGATTCTTTCAAAAGGGGCCAGTAATATTTGATTCGTCGAAACGTTTCGTCTATTCCTCTGTGATTTGTTTTACCGCAATGATAGTTTTGTATTACCTCTTTAATGTCTTCTTTATTAGTAACATCAATCAATTTGCTGGTGCATAATTAAAGTTTTAAACATAGACACTTAAATTTTTTTTGCAGTAATGCTGAAAAAGGTTCATAAAAATTTCTGTCTTCAAAATATATGTGGTACTGTACAGTTGGGTCGATATGGTTATTAATAAAGTCGATAATTTCGTTTTCCATATTATTTTTTGAAAATTAAACAATTGTACGCTTTTTCTGTCCGAATAGAATTTTGATTACTGGCCTAGTGGGTGAATGCAAGACATTTTGGACAATAATTTGATTGGTTCCGAAATTAACAGGCGATTCAGTGATAGGAATTTGTACAATTGGATTTTCTTCAACATTAGAGTGAATGGTGTTATCAGTGGTGTTATCATCAATTTCTTGTGATTGGTCGTGATCAGGATTCACAAGAGTAGAAAAATTATCGTCGTTATTTGTTAGATCCGTAGGTGTCTCATTAATTAAGTCGTTGTTACTTATTTGAGCATCTAGAATTAATTTTGCCTGATTACAACGGTCCGCGTCTGTTTCTTTAATGTGTAACTCGACTCTAGATAATGCGTCCGCGTTTGTGTTTAACTTGCCTTTTTTGTAAATAATGTTGTAATCATATTCCTCGAGTTTAATTCGCCAACGTAATAGTTTCGAACTTGGGTCTTTTAACGACATGAGCCATTGAAGAGGCTTATGGTCAGTTATAATATTAAATTTTTTACCGAAAAGATATGGTCGAAAATATTTCGTAGCCCATACGATAGCTAAAAGTTCACGTTCAATTACTGAATAATTTTGCTCGGATTCGTTGAGCGTCCGCGATGCGTGAGCAATCGGGAGATCTTTTCCTATAGGTCCCTGGCTCAATACTGCCCCTAAGGCGACGTTACTAGCGTCCGTGGTTAAATTAAATGTTTTTGAAAAATCCGGGTACTGTAGAATGGGCTCATTAACGAGTAAATTTTTACAAGTTTCGAAACATGATATAAATTCTTGGTTGTGTACGATTTTAGCCCCCTTTTTTAAACATCTGGTTAATGGTTTTGTTAATTTTGCAAAATTATTCATGAATCGCCGATAATAACCTAGTAGGCACAAGAATGCTTTAATGACTTTTGTCGATCTAGGTAAAGGATAATTATTTATTGCTTTTATCTTGTCCGGATTTGGTCTTACACCTTCTCTAGTTACAAGTTCTTTTCTAAGAAATTCCGACTTGTCTAATTGAACTTTGAAGTTAGCGTCCCTAAGTCTTTTAAATACATTTCGTAATCTATCTAGATGTTCTTGGAGTGATGTAGAAAAAATTATGATGTCGTCGAGACATTGTTCATTTTGGATGCCTCTCAAAATGTTATCCATAACTCTTTGAAAGGTTGCAGGTGCATTTTTTAACCCAAAGGGCATCCGAAGGAATTCGTAATGACCGTTTTCGGTCGTAAAAGCCGTTTTTTCGACATCACTCTCGTTTAGTTCAATTTGATGGTACCCGCTCGCGAGATCTAAAGTTGAAAAATATGGGCACCGTCCTAGTTTGTCTAACAGATCTGTGATGTTAGGTAATGGGTATTTATCGTCGATTGTTTTGGCATTTAATTGTCGATAGTCAATAACCACGCGCCATTTGGTTTTACCTGAGGCGTCTGCTTTTTTGGGTACAACCCAAATTGGAGACGACCAAGGGGAATTGCTCGGTCTAATAATTTTTGAATCCAACATTTTTTTGACTTGGCTCTCAACTTCTTGTCTATGAATAAATGGATATCTGTAAGATTTTGAATAAATAGGGTTATTGTCTATAGTTTGAATTTTGTGCTTCACACGATTCGTAAATGTTAAAGGTTTATTTTACTGATAGAATATATCCGAAAATTCTTTACACAATGATAAAATTTTTGATCTTTCTTTGTCGTTTAAGTGATTTGTTCGAATTTGGCTTAAATCTATATTTTGTTTCTGTTGATCTAGTAGGTAGTTTAAATTAACATTCTCGATTTCTTGCCTATTAAATTTTTCTACCGTTATGGGTTGTGAAAATTCTAAAGTTACAGGATTTGATGTATTGTTTAAAACTGTTGTTAAGGCTTGTCCATTTCTATCTATAGTCAGACATTCTGGAATTTCACAGTTGTGTATTTTTTGGTGGGGTATAATAATTTCACCATCCGCGACTGAAGTTTTAATTTTGGTTACTTGTTGACATCTTGGAGCCACCGTTATTAAGTTGAGGTTATTTTTTGGTTTATAATATAATAAATCAATTTTTGTGAAAGGAGTTACCAAATGCCCTGTTTTAAAATTTATATTTGCATGTAAAATTTTAAGATTGTCAAGGCCTAACAATTCATCAAAGAATTCGTGAAATTTGAAAAGAAAGAATTTAAGTGTTTTGTTTTTTGGTAAATTAAAAACTTTTGAGGAAGGTATTGAGGCACTAAATTTATGAGAAGATTTTTGAAAGATAGAGGACACAATGAAAG
>NW_025401050.1:250501-253158 GCF_015345945.1 Tribolium madens | reverse complement strand
GTGTCATCGAAATGTGTCGTCTAACAAAAGTGCTCGAAATTGTTTTATAATCGGTCGTGATTTATTTAAAACTGTTCAAGTTGGATGTGCAGTGTCTATTTTTTGCATTTTGGTGAGTGCCGATGGAATTTTTAATAAATTGTGTGGGTTTCAGTGTGGCCAGTGACGGGGTAGCGTCGGTCTGAGACGGCGATACAATTTTCGATAAAAATGCATAAAATCTTATTTAAAATTGGTAGGTGGTGGTTTGTGAAACATTGTTCAAGACTCGAAAGCCCTCATATAAACGAAATTTTGCCAAAAAACGCTTTATTTAATGGTACTTGTCAGGTGAGAAAAATTTCTCTGAAAAATCCACAGACGTGTTGATTTTAGTTGAGAACTGTCAGTCTGACGTTTTTTTCCGTCATCGAAATTTGTCGTCTACTAAAAAGTGTCGAAAATCCGGTTAGAATTGGTGGTGATTTATTTAAAAGTGATCAAGTTGGATGTGCAGAGTCTATTTTTTGTGTTTTTGTGAGTGCCGATGGAAATTTTTATAAATTGTGTGGGTCCAAGTGTGGCCAGCAACGGTTTGTGACGACGATACAATTTTCGAMAAAAATGCACACTATCCGATCTGTGGTGGTTTGTGAAATACTATTCAAGACTCGAAAGCCCCCATATAAACGAAATTTTGCCAAGAAATGTGTAATTTGAGGTAACCTGTCAGGCGAGAAAAATTTCTTTGAAAAAATCAAGTGGCGTTTGTTTTTGACAGTCACAAAAAAGTTTATTAGTAGAAAAATTGTGGAAATGCGATAATAATTGAGTGAAATAGTGGAGTGTGTAAAGTATTATTATTCATTAGTTAATTTGTTCGAGTGGCGGAAGTGTTTTTTCTGAATTTTAAGTCTCCGCCGAAAACCGCGGATTTTGGGCCCCCGAAAGATAGATAAGTATCTAAAATACAATTTATACTCACTTGCAAACACAAAAGAGCAAGATGGTAAGTCGTCAAGTGTCGTTTAGGACTTTAGAAGTCCCATATAACAGAAATTTACCAAAAAATTTCGTATTTGAGGTTATGATTATTGGCATTGAAGTAACAAACGTTGGATGGACCCAGTGAACTAACAAAATATAGATTTRCAGATTTGCAGAAAAATTGTGGAAAGACGAATAATGATAATAAAGTGTAGGTGACTCAAAAGTGAAAGTGAAGTTATTTTTTAAATTTTTTTCAAGTGCACAAATGATTTTAGCAATACCATACCATAGAGATAAAAAATTATTAATAGATTGCCAGCGAATCATTGACCTATCAAAAGATACATATGTCGAATACAATAAAAAAAATATAAATTAAACCTGATATTGTGAACTGTATTCGGGGCCGAAGCCCCCGCGAGCCCCATCGGGGGCGCAGCCCCCGTAAGCCCCATTCTGGGCCGCAATCTGATGTGACCTAAACATTATTTTACACGGTCTAAAAGACACTTTGCTAAATAAAAATAAAACTCTTAATCAAATCCAACAGAATTTGACCAGATGCGAAATGTATTTTCTTATTTTTTTTTCAAGTGGCGCGAGTGATTTTAGCAAAATGTGTTTTTTCTCTGAAACAGACAGACGATGAGAATTTGAAAGTTATAGAATGTAGGTGAATCAAAGGTGAAAAAGTGAGTGTATTTTTTTAATTTTCTCAAGTGACGCCAATGAAACGCGCGGTGCTGAGGCGAGCGGCGGCTACGCCGCCGCCGAGCGTCATCTTTCTCTGGAACATCCGTATGCTTCAATCGGGGACGCAGCCCCCGCAACCTCAATCGGGGGCATAGCCCCCGTAAGCCCCAATCCACCACATCAGCTAGTTATACCTTACTAAAACGTGGTAGCTTGATTGCTCTCACACCCGTGTAAAACGTTAATTTAACCATCTTTGTCATGCGATAGCAATTGTTTTTTCCTGGAAATAGTTGGAAGCACTAAAAGTGAAAATAAAAAACAAAAATTCAATCATAATTCTAAAAGTGGTAAAGTTTCATAGAGAAAAAAGGTCTAAAAGTGACTAAATTAACGTTTTAAAAAAATCACAAAGAGTGCGTTGGATTTCAATCATTCAATCTGACACTTCTGACAGTTTTTGACATTTCGCGACAATGTCGCTCACACTCTTCAAAAAATCAAACGAAATTTTTTTAGAGTCACATTAAGCTTTAATCTGCATTTTTTTAACCCACTAAGAAAAAAATTGACGAAAGAGTCCTTTATCTAACATTAAATTCATCATTTTTGCGTTTTTTCAAAGCAAATTCGAATTATATTAAAACAGTTTTTTATGGATAATCAGTGAGGTTTTTGCAAAATCTTGAATTTGATTGGTATGTGTCCATTTGTTAATTTAGATTACAAGAACCAATAATAATCATTTCCCATTCACGTAATTACCACTAAGGTGAGAACAAACCGGTTTTTATTTCTTATTGGCCAAAATCCGACAAAAACCTAGCAACGATAAGTAACTCCACCCATTAAAAAAATCCTGAATAATTATTGATTTTTGAGTCGAATTTTTATAACAAATCAGCGTTTAGTGTGAGTTACCTTACTTTAATTGGATCTAATTTTGCACAATGGGTGGAGCTAACTCCAGAGCCAATATGAATCATGCACTTTTA
>NW_025401050.1:231980-250401 GCF_015345945.1 Tribolium madens | reverse complement strand
TTTAAGAGATTTTTAAATGTTTTTTGCAAGTCTAGAAATTTTTTAATCCAGTACATCTGACACTTTCTTAGTCTCCCCAACTGTCTTTTGTAGCACGATATTTTGAAATGTCACGAATGACATTTTTACAACTAAATTTAAACATTTCCTTAAGAATTTTTCTTCTTTTGAAAATCAAGTCAATACATTTAACACTTTCTTTTTACTTCAAGCCAAAGTAATCCGAAGTAACCCGAAGTGGCCTAAAGTGACCTGAACCGACCTGAAACTACTCGAACTGACATAAACATTATTTTTTAAAATCTAAAATACACTTTACTAAATAAAAATGAAACTCTTCCTCAAATCCGATAGGATTTGACCACATCAGCTAGTTTATTAATCTATTAGATGCAAAAATAAAAAATAGTGTCAATGCTAGACCAATGACATACAGTTGTGGGTCCGATGTTACCCCCACTTACCCTTAGAATAGTTTTTTAGATAGACAATTTATCAATCTATTAGATGCAAAAATTAAAAATAATTAAATTTTTTAAGTTAATTAACTTTTAACAGACTTCTTAATTTATTAATCTTTACAAATGCAAATCACTAAAAAAATGCTACAGCTTTATATTCTGTACTTTCTTTTTTGCAGAAGTAAGAAAAAATTTGCTGTCTTAGTTTTTGTGTAATGAATTATTAAAAAGTGCATGTTTTCGTCCAAAAAACCGTCCTATTTCTAAAACTAAGCGAAATTGACTAAAAATTTAGCGTAAAAACATTGTTTTAAAAGGCTACATCCAAAAATGCAAAGAAACATATGGTGTTTCATTTAAAAAATCTCAAGTTTGTATTGTAACTTATATTTGAGACATGCTGTATGGTTGAAATAATTTTAAGTGATACACTAAATTAGTATCTATCAATGTCTTATACAGTTATTTTAATTTTAATTTTACCATTTAAAGGTCACTAATGGACTTTTCCACCTCGCTGGGACAGCTTGTATGTTTAAAAAATAATTATCTTGATGTCGAATTTTAAAGAAGACTAAAGTAGATTCAATCTTTCATTACAATACTGATATTTCGTTTAAATTATTGCAAAAACCGGATCGATGTAAGTGAATGTGAAATTGAAAGTGTAAAGCAAAAACATGAAGTCAAAATTGGTTAAAAAAAAATTTAATCTACAGATTTTCTCACTGACATATCAACGGTATTCTGTGATCAAATGAAGTTTTTTCAATGCGCGATTTAATGTTCCAGCGAGTTTCCGAGTTACTAGGTAATCTTATCTTACAAATCTGGCCAAGAAGATTGGTGGGTTTAGTCGATTTTGTGAAAAAAGCCGAAAATCCCGATACGTTAGAAAAAAAATTCTGCATTTTTAATACTTTTACAGGAAACTTGAAACCTAAATATATATATATATATATATTTTATTCAATTTTGACGTATTAAACCGTATTTATTAACTTCATGACAACCAAGGTAAACAATTGTTTATTCGGTAGAGTGAATTAAATTTTTTTTAACTCACTAGTGATTTAAAAAAAAATAATTCACTCTTTTTTAAAAATCAGATATATATGTAGAACTTGTTAGAACATTTATTTAGAATTAAAATAAAAATTACAATTATGCAAGTCACTAAAATTAAGCTTACATCCATCATTTATTAATGGATTGGATAATTCTCCATTAGTAATTCTTATGTTCTCTTTTTCATTAATTTCTGTAATACTGATACCACTTGTAGTGGCAACTTCAACAATTCTTTTTGCTTCCACTGTAACGCCAGAAGCTCCATCGCATACTTCACTTTCATTTTTTCCAAGAATTTTCTTTGAAATTTCTATTTTATTTGCAAGCGAATCCTCGATGTATCCCTCCGCAACTGAATTTGAGCGCCACCCGCCGTGTCTCTTTAATACAGTCAAGTCAGTGCCAGCGTCAGCAAAAAGTGTAGCTGACGAACGTCGAAAACTGTGTTCTGTATATGGTTCTGCATTCGAAAGACCCAGAAATCCAGCAATTTTTTGTGGCATCTTTGCGAAAGTGTTCAAACCCACAGGCTGCACGGTACATTTTTGATTTTGGTAATTCAAAAACAAACGCTTATGAGTAATTTTTTCTGGCCTTAAATCCTTGTACTTGCGAAACACGTCAATTGAATGGACGAGGTTAGCACCATCAACAATAGTAAAAACCCGTGGCTTGTATGTTTTTGTGTCTGGAATCTGGACGACTAGTACGTTTCCCTTGTCGTCAATATCATCAACAGACATGCTCACCAGCTCTCCAATTCTGCACCCCCCAGCAACACCCATGATAAAGACAACCTACAATAATAAATCTTGTTATTATCGTCATTTAAAAAAATCTGATCTATTACTTACTTTTAACAACAAAAATTCATCGTCAGGAGCAGTATCCAGAAACCTTTCAAGTTCTTCCCGTGTAAAAACCTTCGACTTCTTTGCCCTGTGTCCTACAGAATGCTGCTTCAAAAATGCTTTTACGTTATCGTCGCATATTTCTGACTTCGACATTTTTCACGAAAATGATTCACATTAAAATAATTGTTTATACCAAAATGGTTGCTAGGGAGGTGTTGCCACAACAACGTACCAACCACGACTGTCACAGACTTGATTTTTGTTGTCGTATTTTGCATAAATTCGTAATAATCCGTAAATTGAAGCTGAGTCTCGCAAAATTGAATAAAATATTGTATAAACTACGTGAGTTAAATGAATGTTTATTCACTTGAAGAATTAGCTCACTCGCGCTACGCGCTCTTGAGCTAAACTTTCTTCTCTTGAATAAACATTCATTTAACTCACTTAGTGTATAAATATCTATTGTGTGCATATCAATGTGTAATAATAATAATAACTATATTTATGTCCAACTTTTTACAAGTTTTACATACGTCACATCATGTATAAAAGATACAGAAACGAAAGAGAAGCGTAACTGCGTCATACTAAGGTTTCCAAATTAGTTTGGAAGTATTCGTCAAAATTATAAAATGCACCTCTAACTAATACATTTCTAATCCTTATTTTAAACTGCTCCATTTTAAGACTTTTAATATTGTCTGTCAAATAATTTAAAAAATTGATACCGGAGTTTCTATGAGCTGTTTGTGTTCGACTTAGACGGATATTGTTTAGAGACAAATAGTCCTTAGCCCGATTATCATATGTGTGAGCGTCACCCAGCTTATTAAACGAATGTATATGTCTTTTAATATACATCAAACTCTATAAATAAATAATAAAGAATAAGTAAGAATATTTAGTTCTTTATAAGCATTCCTACAATCTTCCCGATACAGTAGTGTCGCGATAATCCGTATCAATTAAAACAAGGCCAATCCGAATTATTGAATAATCCGGATTACCGAGTACAGAATTTCAGATTTAAAAACATAATGAACTACAGCTAATGAAGAAAAATTTATTGCTTATATAACATTGTATACAATTAATGAAGAAAAATTTATTGTTTATATAACATTGTTAGTCAATTTTGACAAAATAATTCGTAATTTTACTTTGACGGCTGTTGCCTTGTTCTTTTCGAATGCTTGTTCTTTAATCTTTGAAGTGTCATTATGTCCGTTAATGGCTCATCGTTTTCCGTTGCCCATTCTATTGCTATGTTCAAGCTTTTTACGGCATCTTCATTTTTTATTTTTGCTGAAGCAGCAGTTATTTCCGTCTCATCTTCTGTTTCGTAATCTATATTTTCTAAATCGTCAAAATCTTGAGTTYCAATAACATTGTTGTCGCCATCTATCCAGTCGACAACCTCCGCGGTGGTTATTTCACCACCGCCGACGTTCTGAAGCATTGCTGAAACTTCTTCAATTTGCTCTGCTGCTGAACGAAGTTTACTCTTTAATAGACTCAATGGAATTGTGTCCTCGGGGTCATCTTCTTTCTCCGTGGAATTATTATTGTTGGGTCTAAGAATATTTTTCCAGCACCGTTTCAATGTTTGGGCAGGTACCTTTTCCCAAGCATTATGAAGCAAACAAACAGCCGTCTTTAAGTTCAAATTTTTTAAACATTTAACCAAATTTTTTTCGTTGCTAGTTAAAATTTCAGCTAGAAGGCTTTTCTTATAGAAAAGTTTTATTACAGCTTTGATCCATAGGCTGAATCAAAGCTGTAGTGTTTGGGGGCAAAAATTTTACCAATAAATCGTCGTTACCTATTTCTTGTTCGCTGTAATGACTGCTGGCGTTATCTATAAGTAAAAGAGCTTTTTCTTGTGAATTTTGATTTCTAAGAAATTTTCTCACTTGCGGTATGAAACATTCATTAAACCATTCTTTAAAAACAACTCCGTTCATCCATGCCTTAGACGTAGCTTTGTAGTCCACAGGTAATAAAGCATCTTTAAATGATCTAGGTTTCTTTGCTTTACCGATGACTAGGAGTTTTAGTTTATGGCTACCATCAGAATTGCAGCATCCTAAAAACGTAATTCTTTCTTTACTCGTTTTCCTGCCAGGAGCTGTTTTTTCTGTGGATGCAACTAATGTAGTGTCGGGAAGTAGTTTCCAAAATAAGGCGGACACGGTTGCAAACCTAAATCTTTGATTGTTTTATCTAAATTTTCTATAAATGGCTGAACGGCTGTTTGGTCACCGGATAATTTTTTTCCACACACTTTAATACGCCTTATGCCGTATCTTTTTTTGAAGTTAGCAAGCCAACCCCTGCTAGCGTTGAAGTTCTGATTTCCATAATATTTTTCATAAAGTTGTTTAGCTTTTGCAGCCAAAAATTCGGATGAGACAGGCACGTGTCGATTGCGCAGTTCAAGAAACCAAGAATGTAATTTCTGTTCCATTAAAGGATATTCTACTTTACGTAAAGTCTTCCTTTTTCCAGGACCAGAAACACATTGAACAACAAATCTGAATAAAGTGAAAACGGTTTAAATTTCCATACTTACCCTTTTATTCTATTCGACTTTTTTTATGTCACTAATAGTAGATGTACCTACACCGTACTTTATAGCTAAGTTTTTTCCTGAAACACCACGATTTAAGGCGTCCACAATATCTGCTTTTTCCTTCAAAGTTAAGGTTTTGTGATTGCGTTTATTATTGGGTGCCATTTTTAACACTACAAGTGAAACTGCATTACGTCTAGACTAAACAAAAAACTGTACACACAGCAAAACAATACCTTTTGACTGAATTCGGATTATTGAATCTTAAAAAATCCGGATTACAACATACACAATGTGACCATCAGACCAGTCCGGATTACAGAAGCATCCGGATTAATGTGGATTCGGACTATCGCGACATTACTGTATTGCTGATTAGGTACTACTCCAACTGCCCGTCTTTGCATAGAAAATAACTTGTGTCTACATGACGCGTAACCCCAGGCCAGTATGCCGTAGCGAAGATGGCACTCAATAAGTGATAGATACGCTGACCTTAGCACATTTGCGGTCACTTGGGCCCGCCTTTTGCTAAGTTTGGTAGCCACAGTGTCACCATGTTGATTCCATAAAAGTTTATCGTCAATTTTAACACCTAAAAAATTTAGAGAATTAGAAATTGAAACATCTTGCGATTGTATATTTATAGAATTTTTAATAGTAAAAAGCATGTTAACACTTTTGGTTTTATTAAGGGATAGACCGTTGCTACACAGCCAATTTGAGGCCATCATCTGCGCCTTTTGGTTTTGAACCACTACTTCTCCTAAGTTTTTGTCTCTATTGCTTATAGTTGTATCGTCGGCAATTTTTATCGAGATGACGGGGAAAATCGTTTATGAATATTAAGAAAAGCTGTGGTCCCCAATACCGAACCTTGTGGAACCCCGTTTTCTACTGGAAGATCGCTCGATGTTGTGTGATTGAAATAAACTCTTTGAAAACGTTTGGTTAGAAATGACATCATTCTGCAACTATTGGGATGAATACTGTAGGCGTACAGTTTCCGTATAAGTGTCTCATGAGACACGCAGTCAAAAGCTTTAGTGAGATCGAGATATGAGGCAATCAGTTACTCGCCACTCTCAAAAGCATTTGCTACCTTTTCAGAAAATTCTAGCAGTGAATCACTGGTTGATCGCTTTTCGCGAAATTCAAATTGACTATCTATAAGAATATTGTTGGACTCAAAAAAATGGTCAGTTGATTTGCTGAAACCTTTTCTAGTAAGTACTTTAGAAAAAACCGGTAATATAGAGATTGGTCTATAATTATTCTTATCCTTTATGTCACCTTTTTTTGTGTATTGGTATAACAATACCTGTGTCTTAATCGTCGGGAAAACTGTGGTGATTTATGCATAGGTTTATTAGTTCAGTGAGCGGGCTTATAATTTGGTTCTTGACACTTTTTATGAGCTCAACGTTGAAACCGTTTATATTTTTGGCTTTGCTATTTTTTAAATTACTAATGATTTCTCTGACAGGACTCACAGATACTTCGGTAAAACAGAAGTAGTCACAGCTATTATCACAGATTTTTTCACACATTAAGTTTACAGGATCACACTTTGGACTAGACATGTTTTTTAGGATATCACAAGCAATGCCCGTAAAAAAGTTGTTAAAAGTACTCGCTTTTATTTCACATTCTTCCGTATTAGTTGCGGCTTTTGGTCTTTTACTATTTATTATTTGCCACATGGCTTTAGGTTTATTTATTGCACTATCTATAAAATTATTATTTGCTTCTAGTTTTGCTAGATTTATGCAAGCACGATAATGTTTTCTATATTTATTTCTATATTTCATATTAAGCTGTTACTTGTAGATTTATAAAAGTCATTTAAAAATAGCAAATTATTTGCTATAGTGGCTATTTAAACCATTTCACCGGTTTACATTTTGTATTGTTTATTATTGGAGTCTTTTCAGGAAAACTTGACTTAAACTTAGTATAGAAAATGTGGATAAATTGGTTGAATTTGAGATTTACATCATTATCACCAGAAGTTAATTTAACAACAATTTACATTTTTTAGACTATCAAACATACGTGCTTTTCCTAGTGTAGTTATAGGTCTCCACGGCAAACAAGAAGGTGGTTTTTTACATTGGTTCTTATCCGGTGCAACTTTAAACTTAACGTTTTTACCTACATGATCAGATATACACAAATTAACTGGCTTTACTTCAAATAAATTCTCATTTATGTTGGTAAAAACGTTGTTTATACCGTTGTTAAGTCTGGTAGGAAAATTCACTGTGTCTTTCAGACCATAGCTTGACATTCGGTTAGATAGTTGAGGAGTCTTTGCGTCTGGCTCAGTAAAAGACACATTGAAGTCTCCTACCATAATAACATTTTTTATACTTGGATTTAAACGCTCAAACACTTTAGCTAGTGACGTCAAAAAGTCGCAAAAATTTCCTGAAGGGTTTCTATACAGTATGTTATTGAAATGCGTTAAGAAAATTTAAACGGTGATAGAACTCATCAAATCAAATTACTTTGCTATTTACCATTTTTTCGAAAAATCTTTCTAAACCCAGATAAATTTTTAATTAGTTTGAACGTAAATTCTAGTACCCGCCAATGTCCTCCCTGCGTACATTAAAAGCGAAAGAAGATAAAAACTTAGATAGCCAAGCAAAAACCAATTCTTTATTCGTAGTAAATGAGAGTGACATTCAAGTTACGCACCACACTTGATGAAGGGCACTAACCTACAAATTAAATGTTTGAAATGACGCCCTCCGTTATCGATGTATGCTTGTGCCCTTCGAGCCATAGAAGCTTTAGTTCTCACCAACATGTCGGAAATTCGTCGAATTGACTCGGCAGCATTGTTCACACGAACAGTTAATTCTTCGACAGTGTTAACTGGAATCTCATACACAATCTGTTTTAAATGGTCCCATAGAAAAAAGTCACAAGGATTTAAGTCCGGTGAACGAGCTGGCCATAAAACTGGTCCATTACGACCTATCCACCGACTTTCTAAATTTGAACTTGGCGACCACGAAATCTCTCCAGCAGCATTCGATAAAGCTTCCCCGAGATCAGCGCCATGTCTGTTAACTCCGGATTAGTGTACTGCACCATTTTTGATGATAATTACGGGAAATTCACTTGCCAATAAATTGTAAACACGGCCGCATGCAGGTGAAGGACGTGACTAAATTGTGACAGTAAGTTTTTGCAAGACCTATCTGCCTGGGTTTTTGCCGTATTTACTTTTTTTACGTACCGTGCCATCCATAAACGACTCGATGACACGGAATACGGTGAAAATAAATGTAAGTATAAATTTGAGTTTTCGAAAAAATGGTAAATATAGAAATAATTTGTTTTGATGAGTTCTATCCCCGTTTAAAGTTTCTTAACGCATTTCAATAACATATTGTATACATATTGTATACGGCGTATATTAAGTGAAAGAAATGATTCAATTTCATTAATTTTGCTTCGAATCGACTGCTCGTTAAGGAACAAAATTTCAAGGAAATTCGCATTTACAGTTTTTTGGGTAGATAAATGGCGTCTCCCTGGGAACGTCAAAATGTCCTGTCTGGGTGTCACCGCGACGATACCGCTTCCCCGCGAGGATGGAAAAAGTTTTCTGTTTGAGTATTCGGTTTTATCGGAGTTAGTTGTTGAGTTGCTCCTGGTCCCGAAAGAACTGTTTTGGAAAGTAAAAACGACTTACTTGTACATTGTTTGGCCAAAAATTTGCATCATAAAGGTGATCCATACATTCCATTGGAGCACCGAGTGGAAAGACTGGATAACGGCTTTTGGATTCAATTTTTTCGCATTCGAATTTCGTGTTCGGAATTTCTTGCTGAAGAAACTCCAATATGTTTTCAACTGTTGTATCGGGTCCAGTGCGACCAATACGAAGCCATATTTTCTTTTCCACTCCTTGAAAAGTGTTACTTCTGCTTGATGTCTCCGTGCCGAATATGCCGTTGGATCTTTTTTTCTTATGGGTGACGGTCTTGAAATCATTCGTAGGATTATTTTCAGATGTAACATCTATTGGTATAAGATTTTTGGCTATAAAATTCATAGCCGCAGCCGCCGCTTGTTCATTTAGTATGGTTTTAGTCGTGATTTTGGACTTTGGTTCTTTGGCGATGTCAACTTTGTTTGGTTGTATAACGCTATTTGGGGCTGGTCGTGATGTTGAGATAACAAGTCGTTTAACATCTTTATTGTTGGCCTTGTCAGATTTCTTAATTGATTTCATGTCATTTTTTGTGTAAAAAGAGCTTGTGAAGCTATCCTCTTAACTTTTCTTTGAAGTCCGTTAAGTTCCCCTGACAAGTAAGTAATACCAGCAAAATAATCTATTTCTATTTTCGCTTCCCGTCAACCAAACGAATTCGTCATATAGTGTTTTAAAAAATGAACGATTGTGCTCAGCTTTTCTTTGAATAAGATCTCTCACGGCCGGCCATGGAATTGGCAAATTTCTGATGAAAATTTTGTCATCGTAGGATAATAATGAACTAAATTTATTAGTTAATTTGTGATCAACCAGATTATTTGTGCTAAATTTTACATGGCACTCCATATTATAAAATCTGAGAACTGTCAAAAAATGACTTGAAAAAATTTAAAAATTCAATGTTGCAATATTGAACAAATTTGATCTTTTCGAAAGTGCCATCTTGTGACACTTCGTGTAAGTTGCTACCACATTTCTGGGCTCTCAGTAGTTTTTACAATGCCCCCATGCCAATTCAATCGGATTGTATTGGCAATGGTATGGGGGCAGTCTAAGAACTACCACTCCATTTCTGCTGAGCGACTCGTCGATAACATACTTAGGCTCATTGACCTCTTTCCTTGGCTTTATGAATGCCCAAAGCTCTTTCTTGGTACACCCAGTAGATATTGCGCGCGCTTCTAGCCAGCTTTGCATGGTGGCTTTTGACGAGTTAAAATTGACTGGTTTATCAATTGTTGTCCATAACCACAACGTACATCCATTTTATGGATGGCCGGTAACAATTGATTTTCCACCCAATTCTTAAAAACGTCGCCGTTCATTGTTTTGTTGTAATCTTGATGATTGTTTTTGCTATCTAAAAAGAAGATACAACCATCGAGAAAACCAAACGATGAAGAACGGCATGCAAAACTGTGACGCGGCTTCCCTCTGCTTTAATTTTCGTTGGGTTTCTCCTACGGTCGTCATTGTGGATCCACATTCTCACAGGATTACTGTTTTAGTAGATCTATGTCTCATCCAAGAACACAAAATTAATGTTTTCCCCTGAATTTAAGTATTGAAAGTACCTCCTCAAATATTTTTTTTTGAGAACAAATGGGGACTTTCTACTAATATTTTGCGGCCATTACATTTCTTGTACCTATTTAAATGTCATAGATTTAAGAATTCGAAATATGTAATGTACTTTTTGAAAATTGAAATTCCAAATTCTTCGTTGCAAATGTAAATAAATCATCCAGGGTAAAATGTTCATTTTTTCGGTGGAAATAAAAAATTTTTTTTTGACGTGTCTTTAAATCTCTGATCAATTTCTTCTTTTTCCCCGTTGACGCATCCTGAAGATTTTGCCCGCTTTTTATTTGCTTCAAAATTTTGTATACTTGAGCGCTACTGATCTGTAAAATGCTTGTTTTTGTGAAAATACTTTACGAATTGGTTAAAAATTACCGCAAAAATAAAAGTCACTTCTTCTATTAGGTACTGTTTTTCTCGGAATTTCTGGATTGGGCATAGAAATCAGTTCCGCGTAACACCTAACTACGGGCGTCTTTAATTTCCGCCGTCAGGCGTACACGTTTTTAAAATTTTTCATTTTTCAAAAGAAACTCCAAGTAAAATAGGAAACTTTTATTTGACTGATCAAAATAATAAAAACGCAACAAGATCTACTAGATAAAGGTTACTCAAAAAATACTATGATTTTTATATTGAACACTGCCTAATACATATAATGATTTTATTTGTTACACATTTGTAAACGGCAATTTTCAAAAACACAATATTAATCAAGAAAGTTTATTTTGTGATGGACCAATCGGTGTTGGTAATATTTAGCAATGCCAAGAATTCGGTTACGTTATGCTGACCAGGTCCATTGCAACTTCGATAGTTTATTGTTCAATTATTTCATTAGTATTTCGTATAGCTTTGTATTTATTATTATTACGGTTAATCTAAGTAGCTTAGGAGATATGGAGGTCGTCTTAGTGACCCATTGTTATAAATATGAGGAAACTACCAACAAGAGAAGAATCAGTAACTATTAGTTCATATGTTATTAGCATAGATGTAACAAATAAACGATCAACACTGGTACTGGCGTTTGATGACCGAACCCCCTTAATCCATACATTATAATTTTCACTAACTTGTAAAACTGACAGTTAACTTGTAAATGTTTTACACGTTAGTTAACGTGGGAGCGTTAACAACTCGATTTTTAAAAAAATATTTTATTTCACTCAAAATTATTATTACACTTATTTTAATTATTAAAATTATTATTTCACTTTACAATTATTTCACTAACTTCACAAATAACTTATTTTTACAATAATGAATGGCTTGAACTCGAACTAGACAATTTTCAGACTTATTTCAGACTAATGATTTATATTCAGATTAACTGTTTACACCAGACATATAATTCAGACTAAAACGCATCTTTCCTATCCTGAATTTATAATATAAATTAATGCAACGGTTGCAAGGTTTTTGATGATGGTAAAGCGCGTGATGATTACGTTTCCTTATGGAAGCTTCTAGTTGATCCAYAGGCACGTGGATGGAGATATCATAACACCTCCCCCGTTAGATTGGAAATTTGGGGATGGTTTGCGACGCCAAATTTTCAATTGGAATTGCTGACGGCATGGGTTGGCTTGCTGCTTGTTGCTTGATTTTTCTCATCATAATTTTCGGATAAAGACATTTTATCCAAAGTAGATAAAGAGCGATGGCTAATAACAAAACATAAATTAAAATTGTCCAAATACTTGTATTATACGAAATTGGTTCATTATCTTCTTTTCGGAGGGTTTGTTGAATTTGTTGCATTTGGTGATAAACCGGTTGAAGGTTACTCAAATCAATTTTTTCGAGTTGGAGAGGTTCCATGTGAAAATCTTCTTTTTGGTAACTTGTTTCTGAGGTTTCAATTTTGGGAAGTTGAATGGGTATCTTCTGGTAAATTGGGTCTTGATAAGCTTGAAGTATTGTCGAATTAATTCGGAGTTTACATCCATCAGGAACAACGATTACATAACTTCCTTTGATTGACTGGGATTCTTCATCTTGATCACAAATTGAGGTTACTGATTGTTCGGTTGGGAAAATTCCAATCCATTGATTTTTGTCGATTTTCTGAATTTGTTTGTCGTTTACTTGAATTTGAAGGACTTGACAATCTTGATAATTGTGGGTAAATTTCAGAAGTTGAACCTCGCATGGTGCGTTTTGRGATAATCTTGTTGTTTGTGGTAGGTTRCAAATATAATCGCCTGATTTTGCTTCATTACATTTTTCATTGGTTAAAGCAAAATAATACTCGTTGAGGAAAAGGAATTTGTGTGACGGAATTATAACTTGGCAAGATTTTGGAGTAGAGCAGATTGGAAATGGGAACAATTGGTAATAATGATAATTTTGGAATTCAGTTAGAGGAACCTCGAAAATAAATGTYAATTTTCTATCTTTTTGATAAGCTTTGATTTCAATTATTCTTTCATAGAGTAAGATGTTTTCCTTTTTTGGTTCAAAAGCTAAATTTTTATTATTAAGATTTTCTTTAACTACTTTTAACTCATGCAACAAATCTTCAGGATTTAATATTGAATTATGCAATACATTAAGCTTAGCGAAGCTGATTGCAGTTTCTAGATTGTCCAAAATTCTTAACATTTCTTCTGAAAATGTAATTATTTGAATAAAAATGCTGTGTAAATGTACAAGAGGATAAAGATCATATCCAGCGGTGACTGTTTTGTTTATTATTTTCTCAATGTCAGCAATTCTTTTAGCAAAAATCAGTTGATTATTCGTTAATTTCGAAATTGTTATATTAAATTTTTYAATTGCATTAATTGTTAAGGAAATTTGTTCGTCAAGTAATAGTTTTTGTTTATTTTGTCTTGATTGTAATTTTGAAATCATTTCTTCATATCGTTTGCCGTCGTCATTATCTAAATTTCCTGTTATTGCTTTAATTGCACTTCCAAAAATATTAAGTATTCCTCTTTTAATTCGTTTATTTTCTGAAATTGTGTTTGGAAATAATTGTAAAATTCGTTCATCTATTTGAATTAATAACTCGTTTAAAATAGTTTTATAATGGAGTARATCTTTCTTAAAATGTTCTGAGTTACTAGAGTTAAATCTGTTTTCTACATTTAAAAGGTGGTTATAAACTCTATCTCTAAGATTATTATATTCTGATAYTAAATTATCAATATCAAATATTCTAATAAAAGTCCAATGATCTATAATATTTCTTGCTATACCTAACTTTTGGGGTAAAAGTCCAGCATTTTCATTTATTTTTGTCAATTTTGGGGACTGGAAGGATCGGGAGATGTGGATCCAGARGATAATCYTGGAACAGGAATTCTTAAATTATCTAAATGTACTCTTTTTGTTTGATTATTTTGATTTTTCAAAATACAGGTGTTATCATTGTTGATTGATTCAATTGTATATGGTCCTAAATAKCGATCTTTTGATTTATTTCGATCAGCTAAAGGATTTCTTTCATAGACTGTTTGACCAATTTTAAAAGTTGTCTGTTCCGGTTGTTTATTTCTTTTATTTATTGTTCTTTCTTTTTGATTTTGCATAAGTTTAGTTATTTCGTTGTAAATTAATTTCATTCGGTTTTTATGGTCGACATGGTACTGTTGAAAATATCTAGTATCATGATACAAATCAAAAGGATTACGAGTCGATGTATGTCCAAWGAGTAATTCTAAAGGTGTTAAATTTGTTACTGAATGAATGGAATTATTATAACCAAYTATTGCATAGATCATCGTTTTGTCTGGAGGGTCATTAAAATTTTGTTTTAAAATTCTGTAGTGTTCTGTGATTKTTGAATGAAACCGTTCAATAAGACCATTTGATTGAGRGTGTCTTGGAGTTGTAAAATGTACTTTAATCTTGTGYGTTTCTAAAAGTTTTTGAACTGTGTCGTTTTGAAATTCAGTACCTGAATCAAATGTTATTTTTTCTGGAATTCCATAATGTGAAAAGTAAACAATTAATGTGTCACTTATGTCAATGGCATTTTTACTTCGGATGGGGTATGCTTGAGCTAATTTGGTAAATGCATCAATTATTGTCAGAAATGTTTTTCCTTCAATTGTAAATAAGTCAACATTTAATTGTTGAAAAGGACGATCTATTTGTTGTGTTACGTTTAAAGGAATTTCAGGAGGGTGTCTTTCGTATTTTGTCTTTTTACAAATTTCGCATTTATTGATGTAATCTGAAACATCTCGAGTTAATTTTGGCCAATAATATAATCTTTGAAGTCTAGTGTAAGTTTCTCTAATTCCGCGGTGAATAGTCTTTCCTTCATGATGATTTTTAATTAGTTCTTGTTGTTCATCTTTATTTGTGACTAGCGTAATTCTTTTGGTACATCTTTTTAATATTGGGGCATCAGCATTAAATGTGTTTGAATAAGTTCGGCAAAAATCTTTATAAATTCTTTCATTATCGAAAAAGCAATAATAATGTTTTTTGGGTTCACAAAATTCTATTAGCAAATTTTTAATTTCTTCATTATTATTTTCTTGTGAAATTTGTGCTTTAATTATTGTCATTCCGTTTTCTTTAGTTACTTTGGGTTTTTGAGGATTTCCGAAGACTGTTGTGATAAATATTTGTCTTTCTTTTCTGTCGATTGCATCTTCACATATATCAATTGATTTTGAATTTTGTAAATTTTCATGTCGAGAAGTATTTGAGGTTAAAGTTGATAATGATTCTTGTGGTGAAATTGCTCTTTGTGTACCACTAGGGCCTGGAATTTGTGAATTATGACTTGAAACTGATCTTACACTTGGTATAGGAAGGTCTAATAATAAATTTTCTGGTGTTTGAACGCTATTTGGGGAACCTAATTCTTCAGTTTGTAAAAATTCTGGGGTTTGTAATTCTCTGTTTTGATTATTTTCTGCCTCAATTATTTCATTAAGTAATTGTTCTARTTCATCATCTGGTTCTACTGCTRTTGATTTAGMGTCAATTTCCATAGGGTAAATTTGTATACGTGATWAAGCGTCAGCATTTGTATTRTATTTACCTTTTTTATAAACAATGTCATAATCAAAYTCTTCCAATTTTAATCGCCATCTTACTAATTTTGAATTTGGTTCTTTAAGTGAAAAAAGCCATTGAAGTGGTCGGTGATCAGTATAAATTGTAAATTTTCTSCCGTAAAGATAGGGTCTGAAATATTTTGTTGCCCAAACTATTGCCAAAAGTTCTTTTTCAATTGTTGAATATTTCTGTTCTGTTTCATTTAAGGTTCTGGAAGCATACGCGATTGGTTTGTCTTCGCCTAATTTTCCTTGTGATAGAACTGCACCAAGAGCTACGTTTGAAGCGTCTGTTGTTAATATAAAAGGTTGACTAAAATCAGGATATTGTAATACCGGGTGATTGATTAAAATTTGTTTACATGTCTCGAAGCTTTTAATAAATTGTTCATTATGTTCAATTTTTGAGTTCTTTTTTAAACATTTRGTTAAAGGTTTCGTTAAAAGAGCAAAATTTGGAATGAATSTTCTGTAATAACCAAGTAATCCTAAAAATGATTTTATTTCTTTTTGTGTTTTCGGCAAAGGATAATTCATGACTGCTTTTATTTTTTCTGGATTCGGYTTAACTCCTTCAGGTGTAATAATATGGCCTAAATATGCAACYTCTTTTCTTAAAAATTCGCTTTTATCTAATTGAATTTTGAAATTTGCTTTTCTTAATCTATCAAAAACTTCTTTTAATCTTACTATATGTTCCTCGAGTGATGTTGAAAATATGATAATATCATCTAAGTATACAAGACATTTTTCRTTTTGAATTCCGCGTAAAATGTTATCCATAACTCTTTGAAATGTTGCRGGCGCGTTTTTTAAACCGAAAGGCATTCTTAARTATTCRTAATGTCCGTTTTCTGTACTAAAAGCCGTTTTTTCTATGTCATTAGGGTTCATTTGAACYTGATGAAAGCCAGATGCTAAATCTAGAGTGGTAAAATACATACTTTTTYCAAGTTTGTCTAATATATCAGTTATATTTRGTAAAGGATATTTGTCATCAATCGTTTTTTCATTTAGTTTTCGATAATCAACCACAAGTCTCCATTTCTTTTTGTTAGATGCGTCTGGTTTCTTTTCAACTATCCAAATTGGACTTGACCAGGGTGAGGTTGATGGTCTAATTATTCCTTGAGTTAACATTGAATTGATTTGTCTTCGAACTTCATCTTTATGTACTTCGGGGTATCGATAAGTTTTTGCAAAGATTGCAATTTTCTTTTTAATTTCGTCTGATTCAAAATAAATGGGAATTTTAATTTTATTGGTGACAAAAAGTTTTTTACCGAAATCAAGTGAAGCATTTAATTTTCTAAGTAAGTCAATTCCTATTAAACCATTGTATTTAGGGTTAAAATCAACAAGATAATGTTTGTGAATTATGTCAGGTCTTTGAAAAATTTCTGAAATTGGAATTGTTGCACTTTCGTCATGTCGCGTKGTACCATGAATTGAATGAATTTCGAAGGGATCTTTAACAATTGAATTTGGATAAAATTTATAAGCTATTTTGGGACTTAATAAAGTTCTTGCGGARCCTGTGTCAATCATCATTTTTGCATTGTATTCGGGTAAAATTATGTAAGGTAATTTTGAAATGTAGTTACGGTCAATATTTAATTCGATTACGTTTGATTGTCTATTGGAGGCGCTATCCAAAAATTKTGAGACGCAGAATCGTTTTTTGTTTCAGTAAAATTGTTTACGTCATCAAATTCTTCAATGTTTTCATTTATTTGTTTTTCGGGATTTTCAGTATCTTGATAATAAAGTTCTTCAAAAGAATAATTTGGTCTTTGTTGTGCAAATTGTTGTCTTTGTTGTTGTTGTTGTTGTTGTTGTTGTCTCATTTGATTATTTCGACTTATTGTTGAAGTTTCCATCGGGATTGGTTTTGGTAATCTACGATTTGGATTTGGTTGGAAAACGTTTTGCGTGTTACGCGATTGTTGATTTTGGAAATTTTGAAAATTATGTTGTTTAGGATTATTTTGATAATTTCGTTGTTGATTTTGGAACTGGTTTTGAGAGTAATTTCGGGGATAATTTTGGAATTGATTATTTTGATAATTTCTTCGTTGATTTGAATTGTAATTGTAATTATTAAATCTCGGTCTCGTATTTTGTTGACTACGGAAATTCTGACTACGTGGTTGTAAGGTTGAAGGACGTTGATGATATTGAAANAAACAATTAATGTGTCACTTATGTCAATGGCATTTTTACTTCGRATGGGGTATGCTTGAGCTAATTTGGTAAATGCATCAATTATTGTCAGAAATGTTTTTCCTTCAATTGTAAATAAGTCAACATTTAATTGTTGAAAAGGACGATCTATTTGTTGTGTTACGTTTAAAGGAATTTCAGGAGGGTGTCTTTCGTATTTTGTCTTTYTACAAWTTTCGCATTTATTGATGTAATCTGAAACATCTCGAGTTAATTTTGGCCAATAATATAATCTTTGAAGTCTAGTGTAAGTTTCTCTAATTCCGCGGTGAWTAGTCTTTCCTTCATGATGATTTTTAATTAGTTCTTKTTGTTCATCTTTATTTGTGACTAGCGTAATTCTTTTGGTACATCTTTTTAATATTGGGGCATCAGCATTAAATGTGTTTGAATAAGTTCGGCAAAAATCTTTATAAATTCTTTCATTATCGAAAAAGCAATAATAATGTTTTTTGGGTTCACAAAATTCTATTARCAAATTTTTAATTTCTTCATTATTATTTTCTTGTGAAATTTGTGCTTTAATTATTGTCATTCCGTTTTCTTTAGTTACTTTGGGTTTTTGAGGATTTCCGAAGACTGTTGTGATAAATATTTGTCTTTCTTTTCTGTCGATTGCATCTTCACATATATCAATTGATTTTGAATTTTGTAAATTTTCATGTCGAGAAGTGTTTGAGGTTAAAGTTGATAATGATTCTTGTGGTGAAATTGCTCTTTGTGTACCACTAGGGCCTGGAATTTGTGAATTATGACTTGAAACTGATCTTACACTTGGTATAGGAAGGTCTAATAATAAATTTTCTGGTGTTTGAACGCTATTTGGGGAACCTAATTCTTCAGTTTGTAAAAATTCTGGGGTTTGTAATTCTCTGTTTTGATTATTTTCTGCCTCAATT
>NW_025401050.1:166266-229301 GCF_015345945.1 Tribolium madens | reverse complement strand
TTTTCATCCCTTTGGTCTGCAAAGTTTTGTTGTAGGACCGTTTTTAAAGCAAACCAACTATTTATTTCACGAGAACTTGTTACTAGTTTCGCTTGACCTATTAATTTTGTTTTTATCGACGTTAGTAGAAATTTATTTATGAATGCTTCTGCATTTGGATCAGAAAATGTATTCACTAAGAGATCGCAGGCGGAAATAAAATCTGCTAACTCTGATGGTTCGCCGTTAAATTGTGGAATGATTTTTAAATATTCTGACTGGAAAGGCTGCGCCATTCTTTCTCTATGATTAAATTCGTCAATTATTAAATTTTTGATTAAATTTTCGAGTTCCTCAATTTCTGAGTCTGAGTCTGGTAGAATTAAGGAATCGGTCATATACTTAAGGAAACGAGTATTACTTACAGTTTAAAACAAATCTTCATTGGGTCTCCAGGGAACGAAAGAATCCGGCGATTTTTGTCCACTGATTCCTAGGTTCCAGGAATTGAGATTGCGACCTCCGGCGATTTTTGTCCAGAAATGCTCCAATCTTCAAGGTACAGGAATTAGGAGAGTTCGGCGATGCTTGTCCGAAAACTCGAAATTCTTCAATAAATTCTTCAATAAAAATCTTCAATAAAAAATCTTCAATGTAAAATCTTCAATATATTCTTCTTCAAAGTATTCGTAGTATTTAAAATTCTTCAATTATTTTCAATTATTCTTCAACTCTTCAGATTCTTGATATTTCGGCGTTGAGTGGCTCGAAAATATCCAAGAATTGTTCTTCCACAACTAAGTATTAAAATACAAGGATGTCCTCTTGGAAAGATCCTTTGTGGAATCCTTTGTGATTATCCTACCGACTGTGCCAGTTAACGTGGGAGCGTTAACAACTCGATTTTTAAAAAATTATTTTATTTCACTCAAAATTATTATTACACTTATTTTAATTATTAAAATTATTATTTCACTTTACAATTATTTCACTAACTTCACAAATAACTTATTTTTACAATAATGAATGGCTTGAACTCGAACTAGACAATTTTCAGACTTATTTCAGACTAATGATTTATATTCAGATTAACTGTTTACACCAGACATATAATTCAGACTAAAACGCATCTTTCCTATCCTGAATTTATAATATAAATTAATGCAACGGTTGCAAGGTTTTTGATGATGGTAAAGCGCGTGATGATTACGTTTCCTTATGGAAGCTTCTAGTTGATCCACAGGCACGTGGATGGAGATATCATAACACGTTGGTAGCATTTTTTGGCGTATAACGCTTATTTTTTCGTCTAAGAAACGCTATTACCTGTTGAAATCTGCAAATGACAACTAAGCGTCATACTTTTTTGTAATGTTTTTAAGAAAAACAAACCTGCGAACTGGGGCATTTTTTTTTCATTTCCAAACAACTTTTGGGCATAGACCATTTTGCCCAAAAAGTATTAGGACTGAATCTAGCAGATAGTTGATTCCCGTAGACCAACAAAACATCTTCAGTTACCCCAATCGCACTATTTTTGTTCTACCTTGAAGCTGATTTTGCAGGTAATAAACTTGAAGCTACACTACTGGCTTCCTCAATAATTTCTTTTGGCACATTGTAGAATTTGGTGGGAATTACTAAAATGTTGCCGAAAAGACCAACAAGATTCTCATTTATGAAGAATGTTTGAAAAACGTTTCGCAGACTGCACGTTTCTTCCAGCGCGATATCCAAATAGACGGGCTTCATAAAACTGGAGTAAAGTCATTTTGACTGATAGAAATTTGTCAAAAGTTAAAATATGATTACTAATCGTACGTTTAACTAGTTAAAACGAAATATTTTAATATCCACATTATGTATGAAATGTAATGTTGGTTGCTTCAAAAAAAATTTCAGGCTCATTATTACTCATGGTACACCCTGCATAGTATTACAGAATGGTTTGTTCAATGAAATTAAATACTTATTAGCTAAATAAATATGAAAACACTTTTTTCCTGTATTTTACCTATAACTGCAGACAATAACATTGTATTTAAAATTACCTAAAAATCATCGTGAAAAGAACTTCGTGAGCTCGTTCTTTAAGGCATGAAAAAAAATGTTTCTCTTAAAGAATAAATAACATAGTTTTTTTTTCTAAAGTTTTGTAAAGACAACGGAAACTTTCTCTATTTAGTGTTAGAAAAATAAAGTATGTTTTATTTTCAGTCTAATATATACAGGGTGCGCCAGAACTCGCGCCCCAGAGAAAAATGCCATATAAGGTAAGATACCAGGAACATGGAAAAAATGTTAAAGAAATTTTATCTATAAAAATTTCGAAGTTATGAGTTTTTAAAGTTTGCACTTTGACTCTATTTATTTCTGTTGGAAAAATAATCTTCCAAGTTTTTTTGTTATAGGCTATTAAAAGAGGAAACAAGGAAGCTGTATCCTAAATTGTAACTCTGTTCAATGTTATTTATGGCTTTTATTGGCAAAATTTTTGTCCCTTTACTAAATAATTGTAAAAAAACATACACAAGATTATCAGTATCATTAAATAGATATAAAAAAATGTCAAATGTCAAAAAATAAATGTCAAAATTTTTTGACAGATAGAATTTTTTAAACATTTTTTTCATGTTCCTGGTATCTTACCTTACTTGAAAATTTTCTCTGGGGCGCGAGTTCTGGCGCAACCTGTATAATCATAATAATATCGTAAAATAAAACGAGGGAGATAGATATCTACAACTAAAACATTACAAATACAGAAAGCACCAGTAGATTCTTGTAAGATGAACCTTACAAAAATGTACATGGAAAATGCGGCGATTCCTAATTCCGCCGATGGTTGGTATATTTTAGGTAAATTCCGCCGATGGTCAAAATTCAACTTTAGGTAGAATTGTAAATTTCGCTGATAGCCATACTTAGAGATTAGCCTCCCCCCCACAGTGAATGACTCATCTTCTATTGCGGTTACGAACGTAAATAATAAGTATATTATTTTTAGTAGACCAAAGTAATTATTAGGGTACCTTACTAAAAAAAAAAAGAAAATAGTACTTAGTAGTGTTATAATTATGTATTTAATAAAAAAAACACATGAAAATATAAAAAGATAAACAAAACATAAATAACTTAAAGTAAAGTGTCGCCAAAGTGTTCGGCTGCTTTTTTTATTTTATCTATATTATTACACTTGTACAATCTTAAAATTAATTCTAAGTGCGTTGATTCTTTTACAGTATCTGACGATATTTTTTTTTACTTTCAGCACTGTTTATTGTAATATAAGTGTTAATTTGAAATTCTAACAATGTTTCTATAAAAGCATAAATTAACGGCTGTCCTGCATAAAAATTTCCATTAAAATGAGCGTGAAAAGATTCACATGCATTTGTCGTACGCATTGTACTTGAAGAAGCACAAGCCCAAAATTTTTGGTTTAAAAGTAGCACTTTCAGAAATATAATTTTCCACTAAATAGTCCTGGTATTTTATTAATTTGGGGTTGTATTCCGGAGGAGCCAGTTCCACCAGTTCCAAAAGACAGTCGGCCATTTCTCCAGGATTAACGTATTGAAGGCCACTTAGCAATTTCATTTTTACATGTATAATCTGCTGAAAGACCCACTTCTTGTATCTTTCTCCACAACGCTTGGCTCAAATGAAAGCGACATCCAATTATTTTTACATCGACCCAAACTTTTTTTACGGCGATGTGGATGCTTTCTTCAAAGTCAATGGTAACACTTTTTGGATTAAAGTTCATGTTTTTATTTTTACACTTCGACACTATGGGTGGGTTGCACCAACACTAGTTAAATTTAATCTCGGATTAAATCTATAGTAACCATTGTTATTATCATAGTTACAATTGTTCTTAATCAGAGATTAAATTTAATTCTAATCTTTTTTTTATCTTTAAGCAGACAAAAAACCAGTGGCACGTAGTGTTCATTTTTTAGACCATGGTTGGATAAAAGCTGTGTAAAATATTTAGTACAATACGAAAATGTTCCGTCTACATAAATTATTTCGCAGTTACATAAAAATCTTAGATTTTTCTCACAAGAAAATATGATAATATTTTCGTCTCGTTTGTTGACTAGTACAAAATTTTCTTTGTCAACAGTTTGAAATAATTGTGCATCTATGGCAGAATCCACATCTTCTATACATTTTGGTAATACAGGGAAAATTTTTCGGCGGGCATTATACAGTCCGTCTTACAGCTGCTTTATCAGACAACGTTGATGTCTGCACATTAATTTGATCTTTCGCGGCTAACATCTTAATAACACCATTAAACACTTTAGACGGCCTTGTGGAAATGTCGTTCGTTGCTTTCCTTTTGGCAGAAGAACTTATAATCTGTTGTTGAATTTTCCCTTCATCGGAGTTGTGATTGTGACTCAGATGCACTTTTTTCGAAATTCGGTCACTTTCTTCACCAAGCGTATACAGTTTTGCATCACATTTTTTTTATTAATACTCCACTTTGTTTCCCCCGTTTTTAAACACGTTGACTTAGAAAATTTAAAGTTTTCAATTACTAATAATGGGTTTCCTCTTTCACTAAGTATTTCTGTAAAACTTGTCGTTGCCATTCTACTTGTATTTGTATTGTACTTGTATTGGAAAATGTATTTAAAGGATTATATTATTTTTGTGAGGCTTGTAATCTTAAATCAATCACCTGATGTTTTAACATTTAAAAGTTTCTATCGTCTTATTCACTTTGTTAAACCTTTTCACGGAAATACCGTGACTGTCTCTGAATACGTAACGAAAAATCGTACGATAAAAGTTAGACATAAACCATCGCCAGAAGATTTGTATGCTTTTAAATTATTTGATGAACTGCGGCCCTTATTATCATAATAAGAATTATTCTAATCCTCCAACATACCAACACGTATCACAACCTTCTGTCACCGAATCACAAAACTAAAATTGTGGTTGTTAACTATCAGTTCTTAACAAGATTTTTAAATTTGCCAAAGGTAAAAACAATCTTGCTATGCAGTATAAGTCCAATATCTGCGGAATATTTGAAGGGTTTTCCGGTTTTTAGTCAATGAACTAAACCACTATACCACTAAGTGTTTCCTTGAGACAACTGCGTTTCAATTTGGAACAAGCTGTGAGGTACATTACCATGTATGTACATGGTGTTTCATAACAATTTTGTTTATTAAAACTATGGGTGTGGCAAAAATGTTTGTTGTTGTCAATAACGATCTTTGATTTATTAAGAAGAACCAATCTTTTGTACCACATTCAAAAGTTTTATTTGTAAATTGATAACTGCCACAAACGCATGGACATTATTAACAGATTCTAGTGGGAATATACTTTTCTTCTTACAAATCTTACACATCAGAAATTGCAATTTATGTGAAAATTTTTTTTTAAAAAATTAAAAATAAAGCAGATAGCTGTAATCCTTAGAGTATAGCTTTTATGAGAAAAATGATTTTATGGTGGGTTGCCATTAAAATTTTTTTTTTGTTGAACTCAAAAATAAAAGGAAACTTCGAAAAATGTTATTCTTGTTAAATCATTACATTTTTATAGTACTTTAGCACTCATCAATTAGTTTTTTCAAAAAATAAATAGTTTAAGGAAGAAACGTTTGGTTCCATACTTTTTATTCACCTGGTATGTAAATTAATGTTCAAAGCTACCATCCTTAGAGACCCTTTAATTGTTTCAATTTACGTTGTGATAGAATTTTTTATTTCACTTTTGTGTTGGTAATAAAAGAAATCACTAAAATCATCTATTTAGTTTCTTGCATATAAAGAGAAATATTTGAAGGGAACGTGCCCTATACCAGCTTAGATTTTTGGTAGAGCTATAAACATAATTTATAACCTATTCTGAATTTTCCGCTTAAATGTGTAATCAGTACGCAAGTCGAAAGTTGGTTTTAGACTCAGCTGTGTCTCATTGTTTTCGTGTTTTCCACGTTATTTTTTGATATTTGTCTTTATTAGCTTTGTTTTACACAGTTTTTTTTTGTAATCTGCCTAGCTTTAAATTTTAGTTTTAATTGTTAGTGTTAGTCGGTGGTGTATTTAGTCTTTTATTTATTTAGTTAAGTGAATGTAAAGAAAAACATTGACTAAACTTAAAATAGATTTTTACTAATAAGTTTATTAAAATTTCTGCAAAAACTACTGAATTAAATGTTATTTTATCGGCGACAAGACTACAAGAGTTCCTCCCACGAGGCCGTGTTACACTTGTTCGCAAGATAAGGTGTATCATCAGCAGTTTCCACGGTACGTGATGCGACGCTGACCGATGACATATGTAATGTTTCTTGAAAAGGGGCCTGGTCACTGCTTCCCTAAACGATTTTTACCTCGAAATCGTGGAAGCCAATTTCCCCTTCTTGTCCTACGTTGTGTTGTGTCTCGGAAATAACAAAAGAAACATAATTAGAAAGAAAATTCTAATAAACCCAAGGTATAACGAGGCCGCATTGTAAGAAAGAAAACAAATTCTTGAGGGGTGCAGATGCCTATCTTTGCTTTAAACAAACGCAATAAAACGATCATGTTGTGGGTTACACCCTGGGGTGCGGTTGTAAATCTTATTCCAGGTACCTCGGGTCTTGAAAACAGATGAATTTAAAGTTGCCTACTTTCAATTTAATTTTTGCTTTATATCAAAGATTCAAGAACAGTTATCAAATTCGCATTATATCAGGGCACTGTATTTTTAAATTACCTATAAAATGTTTTTTTTGTTAATTCAATACGGTATACCGTTATCAAAAAATCTTAATAATTAAGATTTTCACATTTTATTCAATAAAAAAATATCTATTAACTTATTTAAAGCGGGAATATTTACCTGGTCTCCATTTACCTTTAAAGAAACACTACAAGCATCAAGAAACTCTTCAAGTCTAAATTTGCGGCTAAAAACAATGAAATAAATTTACATGTTATAGGTATACGTCAGCTTTCAGGGGGTCTGGAGCCTTAAATGTGTAATCAGTACGCAAGTCGAAAGTTGTTTTTAGACTCAGCTGTGTTATAGGTGTCTCATTGTTTTTTCCTCTGTGAAACTAGAAGTAACAAGGTCCACCTGGTCTTCTTCCTCCTTCAATTTCTTCTTTTTAACATCTTCAGAAAATCACCAATTTAAAGATTTAGTTTTTTTTTGTTTTTTCATTTTATAAGTAGGGTCTACAATATCCGAAATATTGCTAAATGGATCTGAAGGAGTAGCTGGGCCTAAAAAACAGTCAAGTAATTAGTTTAAATAAAAAAATAACTAAAAAAAACATAGAAAAAGATTTTATTTAAATTTATATAACTTTAACGTGCAGTGAAATAAAATATTATAAATACAACAAATAAATTCAGCAATGCAACAAATGTTAAAAATGAAGTATGTAGTTTATGCTGCTCTAGAGTTAAAAAAATTAATTAGAATTTATTTTGCTTTAGTATAATTGTTTAATTGAGCGACATTTATTCTTTAAAAACACACTTAAATAAAAAATTATTTAAAATAAATACTTACTTACTGGTCTCCCAGATTATCAACAATTGTTCCTTTATAGCTTAAAAACATTCCAAAAAGTTTGTAGCTAATATGTGGGTTAAATAAGTACCTTTTCGTGTTTATTGAATTTTAGACAATTAACAAAATCCCATGCTTCATGTTACATGCACATGTTATTTCTATTATGACTAAATTTAATTAAAAGTCGGACTCACCGTAATGACGACTCCCACTTCGACTCCACAATACGCCTAAAGTGATATCAATAGATATCAATGAATGTTTACTAAACTTTGTTAAAATAATTTGGCAACGTTACTGGATTTTATATACACCGGAGGCGAAAATGAATTGTGCGTGGATGGAGTTCAAAGAGCGTCGTTCTTATAATTTTTTCTGTATAAATTTGAAAAAATTTGAATAGCTCGAAAACTAAAAGGAATTTCGAAATAGTATATTATGATACGAGTTTTATAAGAAGCATTTTGTCGCAAGCACGTGTTTAGGACACGACGAGCGCAGCGAGGAGTGTCATAAAGCAGTAAGTGCGACAAAATGCCTTATAAAACACTGAACAAAAACACCGAAATACCGACCTTGACGGCAAATACGATGAACAGTTTACTCCCTGTGAGATCACACGCCAATATTGTTCAGTAAGTTGACGGCAAAACCTACCTAACCACAAAAGTCTCAAAAGTAACAGTAAGTACCTTTTATTTTACTTTGTCCTATGATCTAAAGGTATGCGTAAGCACCACTATAATCATGTTCTTTCGGAATATTTTTTGCGATGATTAATTAAACCAAACACAGGAAAAATTTCGTATTTGAATAATTTCATTTGCGTTAGACCGATTGACACTGACAGTTCGATGGAAAAACGGTTAGGTCGCCAACATTATAAGACTAAATTTCCGTCTTTTTAGTATAATTTTTATAGCACTGTTTTTGTTCATTACGAAACCCAAAACAGTTTCGTAATGGACCTTAGTACGAACGCAAAGTAGAAAAAAAATTATTCTTAATAATAAGCCTTTATTCACTACAGGAAATCCCATTTACAGTAAATTTGTTAAAAACTATAATTACAACTTAAAACTACACTACACTTGACTAGACACTAAACCAACGAAGTTAATTAAGAGTAGCAGAAATAACAGTTAATATTTTACTCCAGGAATCATAGTTCAAATCACAGTCGTTACATATTTTATTAAATAAACCTGACATTAAATTTATCGGAGATCTCTGAGCAACGATGTTGATGTTGAATAGAATGTCACAACCCAACGAGATTTAATCGAGGAACCGAAAAGCACAACCTATCCAACAACCAGGCACAATCAATGCGGTCTTGCACCAAATTGTACAAAAATTTAATAATTATACAGACCCGTTTTGTTTGTAAAGATGGGAGATTGACTCTTTTTAAAAGTAGCGATTGATCAAAACCTCTCGTAGGATAGTCCCCATCAATTAAAAACGTTAAAAATTTCAGGAATCTTCGCTATACATTTTCACGCAGAGTAATGGATATTAAAAATTGGGTGTCATATTAGAGCGCCGTATTCAAGTCTGGATCAGACCAAAGAGAGAAATAGGGTTTTTAGGACCGCAGTGCTGTGAAATTCACTACAGTTTCTATATATGAAACCATACGACTTAAGAGCCATTGCGGTAATATTCCTGATGTGTGCATTGAAAGTGAGTTCTGCATCAAAAATGACTCCTAAATCTTTTGCACAATAAGTACGATTTAAAGTAAATGATGAGATGTCGTAGGAAAACTCAATGGATTTCTGCTTTTTTGTGAAAGACATTACGTTACATTTAGAATGGTTAAGAAAAAGTCGGTTATTATTACACCATTTCTCAATTGAATTAATATTATTCTGTAAAATGTAGCAATGTAACCATCCGAATAATAATTACGGTATTTAACCCTTTGCTCTCTATTTGTCAAATATGATTCCATAAGGGACAGCAACGATTTGGAAAAACCAAAATGATCCAGTTTTGCCAACAATATACCATGATCAATTTGATCGAACGCCCTTTTAAAATCCATATAAATAACATCAACTTGACTTCTCCTGTCAAGCGTATCTGATATAAACTGAGTAAAACAGGCCAGATTTGTAACCGTAGATCTTTTCTCCACAAAACCGTCCTGATAAGGCGAAATAAAAACTTTTACAGAGTTATATATACGCTCGTAAAGAATTAATTCAAAAACTTTAGAGAAGTTACACGAGATAGAGATGGGTCTGTAGTTTGGAATTTGTAAAGTATCACCAGTTTTGAAAACCGGACAGATATGTGCTATCTTCCAAATATTTGGAAAGGTCGAAGTACGCCAAATTTAATTGAAGATTGTAACGGTTTTATTTCGTTACTTTTATTTAAAACGTCCTAAATCTAGTTACAATATAGTTTCGCTGGTACGGGAGGCGCTTTGGAGTCCCGTAAATGCTTGGGCACTTAAACATCGTTGATGTAACATCTCCGTTCAACTAAAACAGATCAAAATATTAAACTTTGCCGTACCTTAACTATTTACGTTACCTGTTCCTGGTATTTGGTCCGTTTTACTTCAATTTTCCCTTTTGTTGCTAGCCCCAATTTTGGAGGGAGTTGGATCAGGCTTGTTTCTTCTCTGTTTTCCGAGTTAGTTGTGTTGTCTGGCTGTGAAGGGGCTAAAAGGAGTGGGTCCCTCCGGAGAAGTCCGGGCATCTTCTCCGGGTAATTTTAGTGCTCATGTTCCTCTTGTGTTGTCGTAGCGAGTTGTAGGGCGTCTCGGTACGGTTTAAAGGCCCTCTTGTCCCTTTAGATGTTATGCAAAATGTCTTAAGAGCACAAACCCTTTAACTTCCCTCTTCCTTTAATTAGAAAATTGTTCTTACTTACCTCCCTATTACCTAACTATCGGTGCAATATCGGACTTTTCGCACAAAGCCACAATTTCAAAATGTAAACAAACTTAACCTCTTCACCTGTCGTAAAACGTCAATTTCGCAGGCGGCTTTCAACAACTAAGTGCGCGCTCTCAGAAGATCTTTGCGATAAATTCAAAATTTTTCATTTTCTTTTACATAGGCCGATATTGACCACGGTTCGCGCCACGAAGACGGACAGGGACAAATCGTCTGACTTTCTAACAACCTTCCTTTTCTGCTGCGGTTCTTGTGGAGTACAGAAGCTCCTGTGCTAATTAACGTGGAAAATTTACCTTATCTAATTTCGTACCTTTCCGGATCTCGGAACTACCGTTTTGTAAATTTCCGCATTGTAACGAACTAATCAGTACCGCATCACTTTCTCTCGTCGTCCCTCACAGAGGTAATGTAAGATTTCTTTTAACGCTCGTATCCTTATCATTTCGAAATCAGGGACCCAGACTCTGGCCGAAATTATCGATTGCGTTCCCAAACTCGTAACCATCGGGGAATCCAACAAGTCAACCCCTTTCTACAGCAAGTGGCTGATCCCGACTTGAAACCGTCAAGCTGTTACCCCAAAAGGGAGCGCCGGGACCACGTGACCTCGCCTGATCGACGATAAGTACTCTCTTGTATCTCGAATACCGTTTCTAATACCGTCGGAATTTATTAGTATAAACCTCTTCCCTTCATTTTTCGACAGTCTTATTAAAGAAAAATTAAACTTCAATAAGTTCCAATTCTTTTCAAAATTTATATAACCTGTTTTTTTGTTAAAACAATTTATTATTAATCCTCTAATTTTATTGTTGTAATTTAAACTCGTAAATTTAAGTTAAATGTGAACATATCACAGCTGTGAAATGGCCTTCTAAATTGAATTAGCTTTTATTTTCTATTATCGAATTCAACTTAAGTTAATAATTTTTACAACCGGGATTCACCTTTCAGTAATTTATTTTTTATATTAAATTCTTTGTTTTTTTTTAAGGCTTTCTTTCCTTCTCAGCACTCAGTAGCTAGCTGATAAAAAAAAAGCTACTTGGCGCCCATAGACAACCCCCACGACTCCGACTCTCCTCCACCCTCTGAGCCCGGGGACGAAGTAACTAAATTTTACGTAACAAGATGTATGAAAGAGGTGAAAACACGTGTGTACAATCTTTTAATAAGAGGCTGGGGGGGATACCGTCACATCCAGCCGTAAGAGTGTTTTTAGAACGCTTCAATACCTGACGGATCTCATCTTCACTTATGTCGATTACAGTAATAAAATTATTTAGATTTGTCGTCATAGAGGAACCATCTGAAGTTGGCGTCAAACTAGAAAAAACACTTTTGAAGAAATTGGCGAAACTGTTAACTATCTCATTGGGATTTGATAACTCAACGTCATTGTGAAACATTACATCCGGAATTCTTGAATTACGTTTTTTTGCCTGAATAAAAGACCAAATTTTTTTTGGGTCATTAGAAATTGTGCTTTCGATGTGAGAGATGTATTGAGAATAGGCAGCGGTTATCAAGGATTTAGATTGATATCGAAGATTTTTAAGTTTCTCCAGAAAATGCTTCTTTTTGGTTTGGCGATATTTCTTCAACATATTAGATTTACGGCGAAGGCATCTAATGATGTCAGTGTTAAACCAAGTAGGAAATGTGAGATTATTTTTACGACAATATAGTTTAGGAACAGATGACTCAAAAGAATTATAGAGAATTTTATAAAAGACTCGACAAGCCTTATCCACATCACTTAAATTCTCCAGTTCCGACCAGTCGACTAGTTCTAAAGTTACATGGAGACGGGGGAAATTTGCTTATTTAAAATTGAATGCGACATGATCTTTATTCGTATAGAATGTGTCTTGTCTTCTTGCGGTTGCCTCAAAGGTGAATTTCAAACAAGGATGAAAAGGGTCCTCCGAAACAAATGAAAAGGAGGATTTACTAACCGCGTTCAAGTCCATGTAAAATACGTTGTTTTTATTTTTAGTTACATTATAAAAATTACAGTTTAATTCATATACAAGTTATTTAAAATGGGACGATTAATAAAATATGGACATCCAATAATAATTACATTGGTATTCGAAAAATTATCATTGATTAGTTCATTAATGGAATCCTGAGATGGAATTTTTCCTTTTCGCGCTTCAAGATTACCGGCGTATATTACCGCGATATCCTTATTTCCAAGTTCACTATTATAGTTCTTAGATTCGATAATCTGAAATAAAGATGCATTGGGTCGTATGTCAAGTTGGATTTCATAATTGTTAAGTGGAATATAGGTTTCTAGTAAATTTAAACAATTATGACCTTTTCGATCAGCAAGAATAAGAATCTTATGTTTATCAGACGCTGAGGAAGTGGTGGATGATAGTTTTGAGGATAAAGTCTTCAAAGTTGTTTTGTGTGTTTTTAACATTGTCAGTTTGTTTCGTAGTAGTCGTAAACTCAGATAGTGCGCTGAGAGTATTTGTGCTTATTGTTTGTTCCAGTCTGTTAATGAGATTAGTTTGAATATTAATATTTTCCTCATGAATATATTCCTTGAGAGCAGTAAATAGTTCCTGTTTAAGATTTGCAAATAACACTTTTAGATACTCATCTAGCTTAGCCAAACTAGCATCGTTTGATGACTGTTCTGCGTTGTATTTTTTTAATTCATTCAATTCTTACTTAGGCATAGTATTCTCTTCTTTTAATGCATCAAGTTCCGCAAATGAGGAGTTATTAGAAATAATTAGAGTCGGAGAGTTAAGTATTTAACGATTTTTACCACCTTTATCACAACTCGGACAAAAATTAACTGACGTCGCGCTGTTATCTATTGAAGAAAAATTTTTAAATAGACGAAGACAACTAGGATGAAAAGTGTTGTTACAATTCTTACATTCGATGAAAGTTACCACTGGTCTTTTGCATTTGTGACAAGTGCACATTTTAAACAATAATTAGATATAATATAACGTACTATGTGGTAAAGTACGGCAGTGAATCGACCCGCTGAACGACACTCTCGATGAGATAAGGCGAGAAGTATCGGTATCAAAATTAAGGTGTGGAGTTACCAATGTAACGTAACATTTAATAAAACATAACGGTGAGCCGTCCCAATGAATGGCAAACACGATAGAATAAGGCGAGAATTATCGCTCGGTGAAACAAAAATCGATAACCGTTACAACAAAAAGACGGAAGAAAGAAATTCAAGGTGCTATAAAAAATTACACCTCAGTACTGAGAAAAACTCAATTAAAATTAATATTAATATGAAATTTACCTCAAAATAGATGTAAATCAGAGAGCACAAAACAACACGTACATACGTAAACACCATCACGGGAATCATTCTTGAAAAATGATCACATTTTTAAAGTAAGTTTTTTCGTAAGGTATATAGTTTAGACAAAAACGCTAGGTTTCATACTTTTGCTTAACGTTAGATATTATTTTATTATTTATTACCTGTTGATTTTTTCGGAAAAATTTTCAATAATTGCAATTGCATCGCACCACTTAATTGTTTATCCTTTGGAAAATTAAAGAAGGAATTTTTTTCTCCAGTACGTTTAGCTTGCTCAGAATTGCTGCCGCACTTTGCAACACTACAGATCGTGTCTGTCATGGTAAACCCTAAATATTTAAATTATTAATACTTTTTACCACTATTTATTATTTATTCCTCATTTTTACTGCATTTTTTTAATCGAATAGAAAAAGTTTCAATCACTAAATACACGAAAATCGACACTACACATACAAAAACAAACAGTCCGTCATAGTCACTGGCGTCCCAGCATACTGGGTGATGTCATGCTGGCAGCGCACTGTATTACCGATACTGTTACCAAATAACCTCCCATTATAAAGACTTTGGTTCTTCCTGAGCAATCGCTTGCAGAACAATGACGAAGTTGCTAGCAGTTAGTCGGTTTTTGCGTAAGACCAGCCAATTTTCATTTTTCGACTGTCCCACGGTTTCAGTCGCAATGCATACAATTGTATCATGCGACACTTTCATTGCCTGCACGAAGCAGTGTTCTTTATTGTCCTCCAGTATGTAGCCCTCTGAAAAGAGGAAGTCTTCCACATCTGGCAGAGATTTTGTTAACAGTGGTGGCTCAGGACGCAGAAGCCACGAAAAGCCAACGGCTGTCCCAACTGCCTCCAATCTTATCTGAATTGGGTGATTTCCTCCTCTCTTAAATTCCGATTTGTTGATTTATGAGGCTTACCCATATAAATTTCATCAATGGGCTTGACCTCCTGTTTGGTCTTTTTTCGCGCAGCCCACTGGCACTCCATATCAGTCACGGCAATGTTATGATACCCATATATTATACATATTGCCGCCATGTGATGACACAGGTATTGCCCCCTTGGGCATGAACACGATGCATCCGTAATTTGGCCCTCCTCATCTAAGTTGACCTGTAGAAGAGTTATGATGTCAAACTCGTATGTGTACTTTGTTTTAATTAATATATTGTATTACCTCAACGTTATAGACGCGATCTCGCATGCTGGCATGAATTTCGCCCCTTAAAACACGCATCTCTGCGTTGAACAGAAACGCCTTGACGTGATTTGATTCAACCGCATTTTCGCCTCTGGCTATAAGCCGTCTTTCATCGGCATTTGCGAAAAAATTTGCTATTGCACTCAATTTTAGGACGTGCTTGCTTTGGGCCATTCTTAATTCGAAAATCTGAAACCACATGCATTGTTAACCTAACTTCACTTTCGTAACTTTGAATTTTATCACAGAAAATTCGACACTATGTAAACACATTATGTTGTAATCATTAATACGTACTTATATAAATATGTACATGTATTAATTTCAACAAGAAAAACTAACACCGCTAAAATAAACAAAGTTAAAAGCTTTGATTACTACGCACACATGTGGCAGACACACAAATGACAGACAAAATTTTGAATTATTATTATTGAATTGAATTATTGAATTGTAGTTTAACTCTGGCCTGGCGCTTGGCTTTTTCAAGCAGTTTCGTGTAAAGCCAACCGTACTTTACCGCAGGAGAAGCGGTTGTAAGCAAGCCTATAAATTAAGCAAACTGTCTAATTGTACAAGATTGACGTACTGTAAAATAAGTAGGAAGTTTTGCAGTCTTTTTTCTTTTGTTAATAGGTAGCTTTAATTGCAAAATTTGCAATTTTGTGAAGGAGTTAAACTGCTTTTTTCATAGTTGATTATAAAGCCGAGTGATCAGAGAGTTTCAATCGTTAGATTTACGTTTTGCTTGCAGTTTTTCTTGTTTGCTCTCAAAATCGAAAAATCATTAAGGCATACAACATTCTCTATCTCTCTGGAACGCAAAAAAGTAACCACAGGTTTCATAAGTTTGGTAAAAACGTAAGAGGCAATTGAGAGTCCAAAAGGTAGACAATTGAACTCAAAAATTTCGTTTTTGAACTAAAATCTTGAATTTTTTTATGAATCGTAACTAATAAGTAACCATCTTTAAAGTCAATAGTTGCTAGGAACGAATTCTTTGACATAAGCCTAGCAACTGTTCTAATAACCTCTAGTTTAAAGTGAGGTGGCTCGATGAAGGCATTTAACCTCTTTAAATTCAAAATTAACTTCTTTCCATGATTGGGTTTGTCCACAAGGAAGTTGGATGAAAGAAACTGTTTTTTACAGTGTATAGTTTATGTAATTGTTCCTATACTAACTAAAGAGAAAATCTCCTTTTCAAGGTCTGCCTCAGACAGACTGTATCTAGAAAAAGATGGGTTTTATTACGATTGCCTTGGACGAGGTGACAGAAGAAATTTGTAACCCCTAAGCCAACTTTGCCGGATGGGATTTTTGGTTACTTTATTCTATTGTTGAGCAAAACGCCTCAATCTACCAGCATATTTTACCTCATTTAGCGGTTGCGATAGTGGTGACGACCTCTCGGTGTGTTCTTGGGGTACGTCTTCTCTTCCCTCTCTCTCTCTCTCTTCGGGGCTGCTTGCCCTTTCGGCTGTCGAGCTCCCCCGAATGAGCGTGACGGGCCGCTTAAATGAGCGTGACGGGCCGGGTTTAAAGACGCCCCCTGATATTTTTAACAATTTTGAAACGCTCTCCAAGGGCTGGATCGAATAGTAGTACCCCTGGGTGGGTACTCTTTCATTGCTACCTCTCTGGCCGTTTTTGATAGTTGTGGTGTTATTAAAGCACGCTTTTGCATAGACAACCCATGAAAAACGTCCAAAAGAATTTTTGAAGAATCAAAAAGGGTCGAAACAGCTGGGTTTTTACTTTCTTTTGAAGAAAGGGTGGTGTCTAAAAGCATATTAATTAGTGTTGGGCTATTATGAATGATATAATCGACATATTTCGATTATGTCTGAATAATCGATCATACGATTATACTTTCAAAATCATTCATAATCAAAATTCGCTTCAGTCGAGAGATTTTCGTCGAGACATTTCATTAATAACGAATGATCCAATCAAAATAATCATGGTGGGTAACTGGGGAATGATTGACATCGATAGTGATTCTTTTTGTTATGTTGGTGGTTCATCAGTTCTTTGAAGTTTGGCAACAAGTGACATTAGACAGCAAAAGAGACGTTAGAATTTTTTTAATACAAAATTTATTTATTTTCTTTGCAAATTTGTGTTTAAAAATACTAGATAATTTATGATTTAGCGATCTTAACTTAAGTGAAGTTTGATATTAATTATATGACCACTCTTCTATTACATGATCGTATTGGTAGTACCTCTATTGCCCACTCGAGTGCAGCACATTTTTTCAAAGCAGGGTAAAAAGGTCTGTGCGACTGACACCTGCTATACCAACCCTGTGGACGCCATTATTTTCAAAGCAGGCTATTTCTATATTGTTTGGGTTTCGGGAATTTCAAAAATAGGGTGGGTTTGATCATGTAGTCGAAGGGCGGTCATATAATTATGATCATTCACTTAAGGTAAGTTCGTTTAATAATCATCAATTATATTTCCCTCTTTTTTACTACATGATCGCATTGGTAGATGTTTAAAAGCACGCCACAGTTTAGAGATACAACTAACAATTTCTTGGAGCAACGTAATCCTTATTGCAACACAATCTAAAGTTAACAACCTAATTCCTCCGCGAATCACGGGCATTCACGTGGCATTTATAAAATTTTGTGAAGACTGCAGACTTTTCCGTCCAGGCAGCAGTTCTACGAATTTCTTCTAAACTAACGCCAATTCGACTAGCTGCCGAAGTACTGACATGTCTAGTTGAGTGTGCCTGAAACAGGGTTGTGTCAATCCCACTCTGGAACAAAATTTCTTTGATCCAACGGCTAATGTTTTGACTGGTTACTTTACGATTTAGTTTCTTGTAGGAAATAAACAAATTTGAGTCTTACCTCAGACCACTAGTCTTTGTGATATATTCCTTTAAGGCACTAGCTACGCAAAACTTGACATTTTTCGTAGAAGGGGGTAGTAGACGTAAACTTTGAAAACTATTTGGACTCGAAGTTTTAATCAGGTCAGGTACCAAAATCGGCATTTCGTCGCCGTTCCGACAAATATTCTTAATTTTTATTTTAGCGAAAGTTTGAGCACGATGAGCGGTAGTAAGTGCTAGAAGCACGAGCAAATTCTTTCCTAATATTTCAACCGACAATTCCGTATTGTCGGTTGAAATATTGTAAACAATTACGTTAGAAAAGACAAAACATTGTGCACTGATTTCAAAAATTGGTTTATGTCTCTGAGTTTGCAAAACTTCCACCACTGTTTGAGGTAGCATTTATATTGCTTAGGTGATTATGGTGACAACGAATTAATTTTGACCTCTATTGCTCCTGGTGGCATTTCCTGCAGTTCGAAAGCTTTTCAGAGAGCAATCAAACCTCCAGGGAAGGTGTCTTTCATAAGGGATGAGGTTGCCTGTCAACGGAAAGCAATAAATGAGGACTAGGATCAAAGACAATTTTTCGTTCACACATTTGTATAAAAATTTTATACCAGGGCTGAGTCGGACAGAAAGGAATAACAATAATTCTTTCAGCTTGATAATTTCTTCTCAACTTTCTCAAGCACTTTTAAAATTATAGAAAATGGCGGAAAGGCATAAAAGTATAAGTTCAGTCAACCGAGAGTAAAAGCATCCACAGCTACACAACCTGGATCCAACCAGGAATAATATTGACACATTTGGAGTTTAGTCGCGTCGCAAGCAAGTCAATGTCCGTCCGGTACGCCGAAAGTCTTATAAATCGTTTCAAACGCAGCTTTATTTAGAACTATTGGAAGAGCGTGATCGTGTTCTCGAACGAGATGGCGATGGAGATGGGGTTGCACGACGACGAAGGCGAGGGCGACTCTTACGAGACCGTACGTGCCTATCCAAGTATTTCTGACGCTTACGCAGTTTCCTCGCAATGGTTCGGGGGCTTTTGGGACGTCCCATTGTTATGTACACTTTGCAGCTTTGCAGCACTTTCCATTGCATGTACAATTTGCAGCTCACGCTGACTCGAGCACAGAAACAGTAATGGCGTCCACAGGGTTCAGTCGTACCGACTTTTTTACCCTGCTTTGAAAAAATGTGCTGCACTTGAGTGGGAAATAGAGGTACTATAGTTGGTACCAACAATATTTGAGACTCATTATAGAATAAGACGATTACCCCCCACGGTGGTTCATTGGGCTTGCGGTAGAGATGCCATAAACAAATTTGCATTTCTTAAGGCAGGCACGTTTCAAAGGTTTGTAGGAAGAAATGGTCCGTAACAGAAATTTGTTTTTGGGCTTTCATAAAAAAAATAAATTAATTGTAATATTTAGCTATATTTTGAGAATGCTTCTTTACAAATGAACTGATCTGCATTATCACTTTAATATTAAAGTAATATGTAAATTGCCAAATTAATGCCGGTAAAAAATTACAAGTAGTACCACCAGCATTGAAAAATTATTACGGCCGACCGCAAAACTGCTTAACCCTCAATAAAGCTTTGCATACGTCAATCCCAAATATTCCTGGTTACGACTATACCAATGCAATCATGTAGTAGAAGGGTGGGAAATATAATCTAAATTATTAGGGTCCAGTCTATTTCTTCGTTTATTAGTTATGATGCCAGTTTTCGAAAATATTTTTTCTGATGGTACAGAAGTAGCCGGTGCACAAAGGTATTTTTCGTGAAACTTAAACAATTTCGGAAACAAATTTTTATTTCTTGCCCAGAAGGTTAAAGGATTGCATAAACAATGCAAAGTTTCCATTTGTGAGTACTGTTCCATCATCACGATGGCTTTTGCCTTTGGTGAACCAGTTAATGCATTTGTTGATTGAGAAATTTTGCTAACCAGATGATCCCACAGGATGTCAACATCAGCAAAGCTACCAGATTTTTCAGTCACTGGCACAGCAGAAGTTTTCGGAACAGAAGCAGCGATGACATGCTCAAGTGCTTTTTGAATCTATTTCTCGGCATTTTCAGCGTTGTTTTGGGATTCAAACGCAAATTTTTTGAAACGGGGTTCCAAAATGGTGGCCATTGCAGATATCTCGTCTTCTTCACAAGATCCCAGACGTCGAGAAAGTAGAGTCAACAAATGTCCTTCGAATTTATCCGCTACAGCTGTTTTGCAATTTATCTTGCTTAGGGGATGCTGAACGCTTCGCACAAGCGTAATTATTGATGATAATATGACATATTTCTTACCAGATAATGCTGTTGTTGTTAGGTCTAAGATTTTTAGAAGCTCTACACGGTCTTCTATTGTGACCTATTCGCCAGCAGTAAGCATTGTAGGAGCATTTGGCAAACTCGACAATACGGCTACCAGCGGAACTTTAATCCACTAACCGTTGGATCATTATGTAAATGGAGTTTCATCGTGTTATCTCTCTTGTTTAACTTTTAACACTGTAACACCCAATTGCTTCTGCATCTGAGTCAGTTTTCACACAAGTGCATTGTGTTTAAAATTTCCCACAATTTCCCTGCATTTTTTTAAAACTTTAGTTAGTTCAGTGTTTTGTTTTAGGGCTTCATGCACGGACAGATTTAAGGTGTATGCTACACAAAAGTGATGGTGCTAAAGCAAATAATCATTAATGGCTGACTTAGTATTTGTACCATTGTCTGAAACCACAGTCACTATTTTGTCACTTATGTCCCACTTGTTGAAAATGTCTGATAATTCTGCTGCGATTTGTTTTCCTGTTTGACTTTCTTTTACCTCATTGGTTTGGAGAGCACTGGCATGTAACTTACCACTTACTGAAAAAAATTGTACTTTTAAATAACTAAACACACACATTTTAAATAATTATTCTAATTTTTAGTTACGGTTATAAAAACTTACTGATAAAATTAATCGTCACTGTTATGAAATGTTTTGTACTCTCTGAAGTCTAGAGGTCTGTAGTTACACCAACGTGCTTTACAGATACAAATTTTTTATTTAATACATCAACTTCTTGCCAATAAAGTTGAGGAAGCACTTTTCTAGTTGGAATTTTATAAAGTGGATTTAATTTTGACACAAATTCTCTGAATCCTCGATCCTCTGCAATTCGAAGAGTGATAAAACAATAATAATAATGAGTACCAAAGTAAAAAAACCCGCGGCAACTATGAACTTATTCGCGTGTGATCCGACAGGTGGCACTAACGTAAGTTAGGTTTACTACTCGGATTTCCAACACTAAATTATTGTCGTAAGGATGTTTTCCAAATAAGTAGGATAAGGAAAGTCGTGTGATGTTCACACCAGATTTTTTTCTAATGAAAATTCTTTTGAAGGTCTGTATCATCCTTGTAAGTTTTTGGTGTCGTTTGAGCTTCTCATTCATTTGGCATGTCAAGATTTTATAAAATTCTCAAAAGTTAAGATATCGTTCTATGTAAACTATTTCCTGGATATAAAAAAGCGTGAGCAAATGTTTATTTAAGTTTTATTCTGCTTTAGTGTATGAGAATAGTACAACTAGTTTTCAAAGTTACACTTTTTTTCACGCATTTGCAGAGCAAAGCGTTTGTTAAATCAAGCAACTAAGTGAGAAGAAGGAGTTTCAAAACGAGTTATACACAACATTTTTTTTGCGTAGTGATAACCCCAAGAACCCCCAAAGACCAAAAAGATATTGTAACGTTTACTACTTATTTATTTAAAGTAGGAGGCGGGAGTGTAAAAGAAAGTCGTGATGATCTTAGACTGTTTATTGGATCTTTCTATGTACAGCGTTACTTACAGGCTCACTATCAACTATATATCTACCTAACTCGCACCTCTAGGAGGGTCGTTGCGACGTTGCCAATCTTAGCCTAGATTCCTATTCTACAGTTATCATCAATTTGATAAATCAAATCGTAATGTATCACGAGCTCTTTGTAACGAACTCTATAGAAACTATAGAAATATAACTATAGAAATCGTTTAAAACAGTATAACTTTCTATACGATTAATCGTGATGAAAATTCAACTTTTACAATCATTATGCAAAAAAAATCTTTAAATTAAATTAAATAGAATAGAAGCTTTTCATACTTACATTCCTAGATGGAAATGGTGTCACAATTTGAGCATCATTTGTGTTGTAAATTGCTTTTATGTTCTGGCATTTCAGATATGCTCTTCCAAAGAGCTCCGACTCATCAAATGGACTTGGCGATTGTTGTGGCGCAACCAAATTCTGATCTTCTTGTTGTAGTCGCCTTAACAAGACAATTATAGTGACGTGATTATCTCTGGCCATATCTATGATTTCTATATTACGTGTATGGCTGAAATGGCCATCCAAAATCAGCAGAACTAGTGACTCCTCCGTGGGTTTCACTGTGTCAATGAAATGCTGAAACCTCTTCTGAAAATATTGCTTTGTAGCCATCCACTAGGGTGTGCCGCTATAATGGCACCTGGAGGAGCTCCTTTCATCAGTTGCTGGTTAATATTTTTGCGGGAAGATATCATCATTGGTGGAATGAATTGGCCAGCAGCACTCATCGATGCCACGAGGGTTATCAATGAATCCCTTTTTGCAGAAGTTAACGATGCAATTTGTCGTTTCCTTTTTCGGTCTATGACCTGCGCAATCTTGTTTGGTACAACCGTGAGACCTGTCTCGTCCACATTGAAGTTGCGTAGTATAACCTCTTGTCGTATTCCTCTTCCAGAATATTAAAGAAGGATGCAACATTGCCCATATTACAAAAATGCTACGGCTACAAAACAAACGAGATTATGTTTGAAAGCCGCAAACTAAGAAAAAACTAATACGCATTCATTAAAGCCTGATTATAGGGTTTTAACTTGAAGCAGAAAAATGTTTTGAAAGCGTTGTTAATTTTTGTGTAATGAAATTAATTAATTTACCCGAAAAAGTTTTAGCATGTTCAAAATGTTACAGAAAATGATAATAAATTGGAAACTAAAACTACTATAGCGCCATCTCTGTTATGAATGTTTAACCTCGCCATCCACGATTTGCGACGGTCAATAACGTCTACTTTCGTTTTTCTATTGTTTTCATTTGATTTTCTTGAAGAGTGTGAGCCATATTTAAAATTCTTAGCAATATACAACAAAGACAAAAATGGTTCGAAGCTTTTGAAACGTTTTGCGGTAAGCATATTTATGCAGACAATGATAAGGACAATCTTTTACTTTGTATTTGGAATATTAAAGACACTATACAAAAAATACAGACGGTGGTAGAATATTTCTTCTGTTAGTCTGACAAGCTACGCAATCACTCGGTCGCCTTCGTCCAGGCTTTGTATCAATACGGCACCGAATCCTAAATCGCTGGCATCTACTTGCAGCACGAAAGTTTTCATAAAATCGTGGTAACCAAGAGTACGGGAGCTTCTGTAAATAACGCCTTCACTTTCTCGAATGCTTCTCTTTGTTCGGCACCCCATTCCCACCGTTGCTTCTTTTTTAGAAGCCGATTTAACGGAGCGGCGGTCTGTGAAAATGAGGGCACGAATTCGCGGTACCAGGAGGCTATTCCCAAAAATCGACGAAGTTCCCCTATGTTCTGTCGTTGTTCTGGTTCGGGTCTAAAGGCCGTCGTCAGTTGGAATTGCTTCCTAGGAACCAGAACAACGACAGTTCATCAACCGGCCGCGAAAGCCTTAATCAATTTATTCCCTTATGTTGTTTTGCGGTGATAATTCCCGGGTGGCTTTTACCTTCGCCGGATCTGTTCCAATTCCTTGCACCGAGACTACAAGGCCTAAGTATTCTAATTCCGTTTGGCCGAAGGAACATTTGTCCCAATTCGGAGTCAGCTTAGCTCTTTTAAGCTTCTGGAAGACGATTGACAGATTCTTACGGTGTTCCTTTTTTATGCGTCCCAACACGATTATGTCATCTACGCACTTTGATCCATTTCCGGGCCAAGAACTCTGTCTAACAATCTTTGAAAAGTTGCCGGTGCGGAGTGAAGACCAAATGGCATGACTCTGAACTAGAACAGTCCTCGATTCGGTACTGTGAAAGCAGTTATCGGTTTACTTTCGTCCGAGAGAGGAACTTGCCATTATCATTGTTTTAGGTGATTTTCGAGAAATATTTTGCTCCTCGCAATTTGTCCAAAATCCCATTGATGTGTGGAATCGGATAGGCGTCTTTTTGGTACACGAAGTTTATCTTCCGGAAATCTATGCAAAAACTTTTTTTTTCGTCCTTTTTGTCCGCCAGAACAATTGGAGAGCTCCACGGGCTCTAAGACGGTTCAATGATGTTCTCTGCAAATATTTGGCCGATTTCTTTGTCGACTATTTGTTGCATGGCCGGATTCTGCGGTCGAAAAAAAAAGTGAAATTTTTGTCTGTCTGTCCGGTATTTCTGCGAACCGCGATAACTCTTCACAGAATCATTTTTTTTTTCGATGAAATTTGACCAGTAGGTGTTCCTCGGCCACCTTAAGAACCCTATTGATTTTGGAGCCGATCGCCTGACGGAAACGCCTGTTATCACTAAAATTCGGGAAAACTGAGGTTATGACCACATATTCCACACCTCTAACCAACACGGCATCGCATGGGAGACCGGTTAGAGTTAGAGTGGGCGCCGTGGCGCGTTAATCTTGAATCCAGTGAGCTCCATCGGATGCGCAGCCCTCGTGAGCCCCACTTGGGGGCGCAGCCCCCGTATGCCCCACGCAGTCTCCGTAAACCCTAATCGGGGGCGTTGTCCTTGTTAGCCCCATCGGGGGCGCAGCCCCCGTAAGCCCCATCGGAGACGCAGCTCCCGTGAGCCCCACTCAAGTGAAAAATTAGATTAGATTGATCATTAAAGAAAAAAAATTTTTTTTCGCCTTTTCTCATTGAATAAATGCAAATTAACGATCGATTCACATCAATTCCCGTAAAGCGCTAAACAACTTAAAAAGCAACAAACAATAATTACAAATCGGGGACACACAGGGCCGCAATATAAAATGGCCCGAAGGGCCAATACAGCGTTGCAGACCAAGGTAAGCGAAGCGCAACCTTGTTCTAATCAACCTTGTGACTGCTTTAAATCACGGTTGTTCTACTATAAGCGGGAACTACGGCGAATTACGGAAGTGTGATTGCTTATGAGGCGATCATTCTTTACCTACTTGTGTAGAGTCGGCAGAAAGATATATCTATCGTGTTTATGACTTAATCCGGTATTTAACTAAATTGCCCAACAACGATGTGAATATCATAGGAAACATAATAAGTATTAATAAGCTTCGTCAGAAACAACACTATTTTCATGAAATGGTAAATCTAATTTATTTTTTCTAATTTGCGTTTATAATACGTTTATTAACGTCTCCAGTAGGAGTCGTTTATGGCTATCTATAAAAGCACACTGTACTTTAATGAATCTAGGGTTATTTAGTTTTTAAGTGTTGGGTGTGTGGAATATGACAACTGCAACTATCTGTCAATCTCGGCTAAATTTTCGATTAATATCTCCGAATTGGTTCGCTGTTTGTTGATCGTTATTTACATGAAATTTCAGTTGAAGTTATGGTCAATTTTTACTTGTAAAGAAGGTTAGGTTTGGAATATTCCTAATTAGTAACATAAACAAGTCTCGTACCGTATCACTAAGTTCAATTCATGTTTGTAATTTTATGGTACTATAAACAAGACACCTATCATCGATTTAATCATCATTGCCTATTTTCTAGTAGCTACTCTCGAAAGACAAATTCTGCTATGTAAAAGAAACAAGTGCCGATGACACCCAATATTGTAGCCGTTTCAAGCAATATGAAGCAACCAAGTTAAAATTTTTAAAAACTGATACCCACCTAGATTACGTTTACGTATAATTGATAATAGAATATTATTTTTACTTTTATTGTTAGATGGATACTTGTGAACTTATTATATGAATTAAACTGTCTGGTCATTTTTATTATTATATTGAACAGTGTTTTGAAACATTTTCAACCCCAACTACTCAAGTGTAATGAGTGTTGCTAACTGCGAATTCTGACAAAAAAAAAAACGCAAGTGTACTTACAGTGATGGACAGTGAATTTCGTCCACCCAATTTCCCTGACAGATTAAAAGTGTAAATAAGTCTTTAGGTTTTCCTAACCTTGTTTCAGAATTTTGATTAACGATTGTCATGTTGACAGAATGCTCGATGCTTCTTGCTACATTTTACCTTTGTCCTTTGTAGTGGTACTAGTGGTAGTCCTTGGTATGCCCAAAAGTATAGAGACTCGTCTTTGAGACATACCTTCTTGAACCAGAATTTTTATTTTATTATGTTCGAATTTGATTAAATTTGACAATACGTATTTGAATGTCAGTTATCATGACAATAAAGCACAGACTACAGTGAATTTTTGTGAATTCCCAGAAATTGGGTGGACGAAATTCAGTATCCATCACTGTACGAACGGTTATAGGTTATAATTATTATAAGTAAGGGAAAATATTACTTCTAATTGTTTTTGCTACATGGACAATTATAAACATTTACTATCACATTTGCTGTGTCTTGGGCTTGGATATTTATGGTCGGTACATTCCTGTTGTGGACCGTAATAGTTTCATTGCTTCTGTAATTGAGCTCTAGAGGCGGGTCTGGATCCCTGGAGCTTCCAGGTAAGTTAACGTCAGTATGGGGTCGAAGCATTTGTGACACATCAATTTTGTTTTTTAGCGATGCATCAACGCAGCTTTCTGCTATGGCACTCGACTTCCACCCTCCGTGCCGCTTAATAGTAAGCAAATCGCCCCCACGATTTGCCAAATGGGTTGCGCTGGACCGCCTAAAACAATGCCCAGTGTACAGCTCTGGGTTTGGCAATCGAAGAAAACTGGCAATTTCTTTGCAAATGTTCCCCATCCTATTAATCCCAGTAGGACTATTTATACATTTGCCATCTCGGTAAGTCAGAAAAAACCGCCGGTGTGACACTTTTCGTGGTTTCAATTTAAAATATTGTTTTATCAGCGCAATCCACTTTTCGTCGTAATTACAAACAAACGCGGCATATTATTTTTTATTTTAGGCACTGAAATTGTGAGCAAATCGGATTTAACGTTAATGTCATCCACAGTCATATTGGCAAGTTCCTCTCGCCTGGAGGCTCTATCACAGAACAGAGAGAATAAGAAATGAAATCTCCCTAGTAAATCACTGGCAACACGAGCCTCTGGTAGTCAAGTGCGTTACTAACACGGAATGGCGCGACATTTAAATAGACACCCTTCATTTTCAATTAATCCTTGCAAGTTTAATTTCAAATTTTGTTTAAAATGAAAATTAAAAAAAAAACATTTTATGCATAATTTGAAATGAAACTTGAAATTATTAAATTGTTTCAAAGTAATAAAACAAATTTTTTGTCAAACTTTTTTATTGTAAATATTAAAAAAAAATATTTATTAAAAATAATACAACAAATTAAATTTCTCTGAAAATTAAATTTTTAACTTATTATTACATAACAAAAAAATCAGTCAGTGTTGGCATATTTTGCCTGTCTTCCTGGCTTCCAACAGTACGAATTCATTCACCGACAGACTACTGTAAACGAAATTTTATGGTTTTGCTTAAGTAATAAAACAAATAATTACTGAATACTTACGATAACACGCGACAACACACAACAATAAAAGTTTTGGCACTTTTTGTCGTACTTTTTGCGCAAACATAAATGTAATTTTTATGTCAAAAAACAGAAATTCATAAAATCCCTAAATATTAAGAGCTTGTTTTAAAATACGTAACGCTTATTGGTGCTTCCTGTCCACCTCTCTTTAAGTGCAATACCCCCTTGCCAATACTCTCGTGTTGCCAGTGCGCCATCTCAGCTTCATACCCGTGGGCTCCATTGTAGCCAACACGGCCTCCTTGATAAAAAGATAGACTTTCGTTCAGAGAGAAGTGAAGTAAACGAGAGTATCACATACGTGTGTAGGAAATTGCAATGAAACAGCTATATATGTCGTTCTATGTTGCACACTGACGGGCCAATCGTACTGCTTGGCGGTTTATTTAATTTTTTTAATAATTTAGTGGAAAAATGCGGGGGCAAATTCTTCAAACTTTAACAGGCTGCGAATATTCCATGGAACATTAGAGCCATTATTAGACAAATTGGTCTCATTCGTCATTTTACAGTTCCATACAGCATTCACAACCTTAAAAAGAATTCAGAGAAAAAAAAATAATTTGATAGTTAAATAAATATTTACTTAGAAAATATGAAACAATGAAACGAAATATAATCAAACAAAAATAACAGACAATAAAAACAAAAATAACAGAAAAAAATTGAATCTATACAGGATGTTTATGGACTCGTGCACACCAGAGAAAAATTCCAAGTAAGATGAGGTACCAAAAACATGGAAGATATGGAAACATGTAAAATTATTTTTCCAACAGAAATAAATAGAGTCAAAGTGCAAAATTTACTCCCATAACTTCGAAATGTAGAATTTTTTTAACATTTTTTCCATGTTCTTGGTGTCTTACTTTACATGGCATTTTTCGCTAGAGCGCGAGTTCTGAAACACCTGTATCTAATCAGTCTTCAATAAAGGAACAAAACTTACAAAATCTAAAACAAACAAAAACATACAAAATCTATCTAAAAGTTAGTAATTTCTTTTGTTTAGTTTCATTATTATTATCGTCCCTACGACTATCATCACAAAAATTTTTTGTAATTAATGTCAAGGCACAAACAGTGAAATCTTTAAATACTGTGGCCCTATGCTCTTCGCACTGAAACCACTGAAAACTTAATTTATCTAATGTTAAATCAAGAAGTTTTTGTTTAATATTCGATATATATCCATGAGTTTTTATCACATGATCAAATACTGATTTCAGTTGATTAACATACAATATCAAATTAGGACTAGCATAATTGAGACGTTCTTTTATGTCGTCATATTCTTTAAACATTACAAAAGTATGATCAGGTAACACAGTCTTACTCATTAAGGCATTTAAGCAATTATCACATTTAGTATTCAATTTTTTACGCAAAAAACCAGTTACATATGTTACAGCTTGGCTATCAAAATGATGAGCATCTGGGTATTCTTTAAAATCGGGGATATTCAATTTTTGCAACTGGTTATTGTCATGCATAACTGATATTATTTCATTTTGGCAAACTGTATCAGGTACTAAAAATCTCGCATGTTATCCAAGATGCTATAATCGTCTAACTCACAATTTCCACCCACATTTCGCGATACTAGATTATTCAAAACTGATGTTTTTAAGGCTGAAACGAATTGATAACAATCTCGTTTAAAGTTTCCTCCACCATATTGTCGAATAGAAGAAAATAAATGTTCCACACAGTCTTGGTTTAAATTACGAGTTCTCATAAGCTTGAAAAAGCCTGTGCTGTAGAGTTCCTTCCAAAGACCTCGAATAGCGTAAAGAGTTTGTATCCAACCGTCTTTGAAGGGCAAGTTTACTTTCGTGGGCACACCTGTATTTTTATCGATAAATTCCCAACTGGAAATTTTTTCAATACTGTTACTCCAAAAAATCAAATGTCGACTTTTCTTAGACACAGGCCGGCGCATTGGTTTGCATTTATTCATTTGTCCAGTAGCACAAAAAGAATCCCATAGTGTGTCAACTTCTCCAATAAATTCTGCAGGATGTATGGCGGAGGATCAAACATTGAGAAAACTTTTTGTCCGTTGACGTAGAAAAAAGGTTCTTTTTTGCTACGAATTAAAGTCTTAATAGCTTTTCGATTTGTTGGACTCTGGTCGCATATAAGAACTATAGGCTTCAATCCAATACCTTGGAGTTCTTCAATTAGGGAGACAATAATTTTTTTTAGTTTTTCGGTGAAAAAATAAGCAATTGGTTGCTTGAACTTGATACGCAGTCCTTGTAACATAAAAACTAAAGCGTGGTTGGCATTCTTATTACTTCGTTCGCCTGAACCTAAATCCTCATATCCTAAAATTTGATCCGTTACAGAACAATATTGAAAGCCTTTCGACAAAGAAATTTCATCAAATGCCAATGAAACATATCTATTTTCTGATTTCAACTTCGAAGTTTTTTTAGCTAATTTTGTAAACATTTCTGTGTTTACTCCAGTACGAAAGGGAAAATTCTTTAGGCAATTCATTAAGGTTGTTTTACATGGTAAAGGCACAAACTCATTCATAAACCGATATGCCCTAGCTCCACGTTTGTATAGAGCCAAAGCAAAAATTTTGCTTCGAACGTCCTAGTTATGTCGCTTTTTATGGAAATTTTCAAGTTGGTCTAATAGGAGCTGACGAGCAGCGGGATCACGTCCATAATTTTGAACTAAATCTTCTTTCACATGATGTAGCTTTAATTGTAGTCGCTTTTTAAAGGTTTAGTGTAATTTTTGAGTTTGCTAATTTTCTGATCTTTGGCTTGATTCATAAAATACATTTTTTTCTTCCGGGGTGACAAGTTACACACACGAGTTTCGTTGATCGATTTTAGCAGAGTTTTTCGTACTTTTTCAGGCGGTGGGGTTGATATATTCCTTTTAGGCGGTGGAGTTGATACATCATCATTATACTGTAACTTCCTTTTAACATTTTTTAGCGGAGGTTGTGGCCTGAGCATGCTTTCTTGGGGTTGTAAATTCACACAGGTTTCTTCAACATAAGGTGGAACTTGGTTGTGTGAAACAACCTCATTGTCTGAAGCCCTGGAAGACCCAAATGTTGGAACGCTGCACCTATGTAAACGCGAATACATAGTGTTGGTAAAACTTTCCGGTGTGAAATGGTCCTCACAGAAATAATTAGTTTTGTTCAAATTTAGACCCTGATTATAACATTGACGAAACAGATTGTGCCATATTTGTTGTCGTTTTTCATCCCTTGGAAGTTTAAAAAAATGTTTGTTTTTGTACGCAGAACTTGAAGCATTTGTTAAGTAGAAGTTTGTACAGTCGGGTACAGTGCAGCGATATCTTATTTTCCCCTGAATGCCCATTTTGATTTTAAAAGTTTCTGTGTGGCGTCATCATACGTCCGGCCCGCAAACTAGAAAAGGCGGCAATTTTAAAAATATTTGTTTTGTTTTAATTTATAATTTTTTATTAAACATAAATCAAAAATACTAAATGTAGGTAAATTCACTAGACGGGTGTCCCAGAATATGCACTTTATTCAGTTTTAATAATAATTAATTAACAATTGAATGTAAATGAGTGACAGACTGCTCTCGCATCGTGGCCAACGCCCAACTGCCAGTTCGCCGATCCATCGGACACCGCGTGGAAAAGCATGCGCACTTCGTACCACGTGGCGTCGTGACGTACTTCACTGACGTATCCGCTTCATAACAACAAAATATTGTTTACAGTCGGCCACGCTACAACTAGCTGCGTCCTCGCAGCTTCTGTAATCCTCAAGCTGTAAGAAATCATTAGAAAAATTCTTTAGTGAACATTTCACTAAATTTTGGCAAACGTTTTGCCCTTCGTGATTAGTAATATTCTACCCAAGAACCTCCACCGTTAAACAATTACAATCTACTAAACCAACACAGCAAAACATTAATTGAAGATCTCCTCACGGGATCCACCTTGGTTCGGCTCTGGTAAAACCTGTAAACCTAAAAAGCTGTAAAACTACATGGGCCCATGATTTAACAGTTTATCCCCAAAGCGTTAGTATCATCATCTGACACGTCGTCAGAGCTACGTTAGCTTCGTGGAACACTTTGTTCACTTCGTGGAATACTTTATCCACCTCGTGGAACACTTTGTCCACCTCGTGGAACACTTTGTCCACGTTATATCTTTAGGGCACGTTGTCCTACTCACTAGTGACGTCACTCTCTTCAATGTCATCATCAGACATATTCACTTTATAGGCCTTCATTTTGTCCACAGAGCATACACCTTTGTATGGCTTTTGTGAACGTGTGGAGCCAGGCATATCTTCAATGCAATACCGATCATGTGGTAACACTTTTGTCACCACAAAGGGTCCCTGAAACTTAGGCAGAGTTTTCTTACTTTTGCCATCATTGGAAGCGATCGACTTTCGAATCACTACCAGATCACCTTCACCAAACGTTTTGGCTGGACACCTTCTCTTATCAAAGTATTGCTTCTGCTTTGCCTGCTCAGGCTCTGTGCGTTCTACGGCTTCCTTCCTCAAGTCACTTAAAGACTTGACCGTTCCTGTATCTGTTTCATTTACCAGATACGCATCCCCCTTCCTTCGAGGAATGTATCCAAACAATAATTCTGACGGAGTCACCCCCGTTGTTGAATTCAACGTGGTGTTTATACCGTACTGCACCTTATGCACCATTTCGTCCCAGTTTTCCTCCTCTGGACCTAGCGAAGCCGTTATCGCATCTAGGACGGTGCGATTAAATCTCTCCACTTGCCCATTAGCACGTGGAGTAGCCGTGGCATTGTGAACAACTTTTGTTCCAGTGTCCTGGCAAAACTGAACAAACTTTTTGCTCGTAAACGACGAACCTCTGTCGCATACAATTCGTTTCGGCAACCCGAAAGTCTTTGCTATTTCCTCGATAAACTTTATTACTGGTTCTATCTTTGTGTTTTGTACTGCCTTCATAAAAGTAAACTTAGTAAAAGCATCCACAACTACTATGAGGTAGCTGTTCTTCTTATTGCTCTTCACGAACGGGCCCAAGTGATCTATGTGGACGGTGCTCATTGGTACACTTTCCTTGGGTATAGGATGTAAAAAGCCACACTTTTTTACCTCCACTGTCCTTATTGTATAAGCTTTGAATGCAACAAGAAACGTATTTCTTGACATATCTCCTCATTGCTGGAAACCAGTAATGCTTACTCAGTGAAGACAACGTTTTCTCCACGGCAAAATGACCTTTGTCATCGTGATGCTGCGCTGTTACCTGTCGCCTAGCCTGTCTAGGTACGAACCACTTTGGTCCTGACGAGGTAACGCGATACAACCGATTATTTTCCAACTGATAATCATTGTGTATTTGGCGTTCTTCAGCATCCGCTGGTTCACGACCCATAACTTCAAGCAAATATTTGCAACGGTCGTCCTGCATTTGGGCAGTTAATATCCAGTCATCCTCTGACAAATCTACGCGCAAAACGTCAATATGATCAAATTCCTTGGATGCCTCAATCGGATTTCTACTAAGTGCGTCAACATGACACATCTTTGTACCTGGTCTGTACTCAACCGTAAAGTTGAATTCCAAAGTCTGCAGCCACCATCGCCCAATTCGAGGAATAAGATCTCGTTTCGTCAAAGTAGTTCTGATGGCGTTACAATGGGTAACCACTTTGAATGTCGATAAACCCAACAAATACGGCCGAAATTGCTTCAAGGAATTTACCACTGCAAGCGTCTCTAACTCGTAAGAGTGGTACCTTTGCTCTTCCTTGCTCGTCTGTCTGCTAAAGTACATCACCGGCCGGAGTATGTCCTCCTTTTGCTTTTGTAGTAAAATTCCGCCTATACCGTGCTTTGACGCATCGGTATGAACTTCAGTTTCTGCTGCTGGATTGTAGATTGCCAACGTTGGCCGGCTGACCAACTTTTCCTTCAAGAGATCAAATGCAACCTGTTGTTCTTCACCCCAGACACACTTCACGTCCCTTTTGGTTAATACTGTCAATGGTCTGGCAATAATGGCAAATTTCTCTATATATTTCCGGAAATAACTGGCCAGTCCGATGAACTGTCTAACGTGGTGCACGTTACCTGGAGTAGGGAACTTGCTTACGGCTTCAATTTTCCGTTCTCCTGGCTTGATGCCCTCTCCACTTATTTCGTGCCCCAAATATTCCACTTTGGTTTTGAAAAAGAAACATTTGCTGAGGCGTAGCGTTAGTCCAGCTTCACGAAACAGGCTCAAGACGTTCTTCAGAGCACAAAAGCCTGTTTCAAAGTCACACGATGGCAACAGAATGTCGTCCATATAGGCTAGAGCTTGAGTAAACCTCAGAGGACCCAGGACACGATTGACCGTACGTTGGAATGTAGCTGGTGCGTTTACTAGTCCGAATGGCATACGAAGATATTCATAATGTCCATCGGGAGTAATGAAAGCTGTTTTAGGAATGGATGTTTCTTCAATCGGTATTTGGTGATATCCCGAGGCAAGGTCTAGATTCGTGAAATATCGACAATCAAACAACCTATCCAAATGTTCGACTATGCGTGGTAGAGGATAACAATCTCTCACTGTCTTGGCATTAAGAGCCCTGTAATCCACGCACATACGCATTTCACCTGTTTTCTTCTTGACTAATAAAATAGGACTAGAATATGGAGAGTCAGAGTCTCTGATGATGTTATTTTCCTTGAGGTCATCCACAATCTTGCGAACTTCGTTACGCTCGTTCAATGAAAGTCGATAAGGACGGTACGTTACCGGTTTCTCATCGTTCAACTTAATTGACATTTCCGCTACTGTACATTTACCCAATTCCGTCGTGTTAGTTGCAAAACAATCACGATATTCGTTAATGAGATCCAAGAGCCTTTGTTTCTGTGCTGGGTTTATGCTGGTATCTACTTGAGTGTCCACGTCGGACAAAACAAAAGCTCTCTTTACTCTGGCCACCAAAACAGAAACGTTTTCTGTACTTTGGACCTCGGCCTGACAACGCACACCTCGTGCAACTACGTTATTACACTTGTAGGTCACTGACTCTGATGACATATTTACAATGGACACGACACCTACTGGGGAGGATGTCACACATTGGACCACAAAATGCTCCCTCTCAGGAACCCTTCTTAACTGCCCCTCTATGAAAATCTCACCATCGTATCCACTGCAAGAGACCTCAATGAATCCCACAGAATTCGGAGGAATTTCAACATCCTTTCTCGCCAAAAGAGTTGTCTTCCTGGGTGGAAGCTTATCCACAACCCCAACATCAACTTTGTCGTTCTGGATCAACCTTACATTGTCGTTCCGGGCGACCATCGTCTTATCAGAAATAAAACTTTGTCCAACCAATACAGGAACATTTTGGACTTTATCTTCAACGACTAATACCTCTACATCACTTTCTGCTAGGTCAACTTTAAGATGACATTTCACCTTACCGACCACTTTGGTCGAACTGTTGTTGTACCCAGTGATAATGTCGTCACATGGAATTATCTTCAACTTCAATTGATTCACTGTAGACAGTCGCATTATCACCGCTGTGCAACCCGAGTCTATATAGCCAAGCACTTTGCTGCCATTTACTTCACAACCGGCATAGTAGCAACGTTTGCCACCATTTACCACGTCGGAGTTCTCGGTACTCAATACCGCTGAACTTTTGCAGTCGGTTGCAACGTGTCCTAGACGTCTACAGCGTGTGCACTGTTTCCTCGGCTTAGGACATTTGTTCGCCATGTGTCCAACATCAGCACAATTGAAACATTTTCTCTTGGGCTGACCTTCAGACCGGTTTTGATTATACCAAAAGTTGGACCTCTTCGCCGATGGTTTCACCACCTTTGAACTCAGTCGTTCCTTTACGGGTAACTTCACGTTTTGATTGTCTAGCATGAACCCAGATGCCAAAGATGTCAGAAATTCTGAGTACAGCTCCTCTGGAGTGCGATATCGTCCAGCTCGTGCCCCCGTTTGTATGATTGCGTCATCAATTCCGTCGATAATGCAGGAAACTGCATTACGACCCTCTATACCACATGCCCTGATAAGCCCTACCTTATCAAAAAAATAAGTCGGCCAACTTTCGTCCGTCTGTTTCTTTCGATCCATCATTTGTCTCAACAAATATGCAAAATCGTTATTTTCCGGGAACGTCTTCGTAAGTCGCTCCTTCCATTCTGTCCAGGTCAAATCATATATCGTCAAGTTGTCATACCATGTTTTTGCCAACCCTCGTAAGCGACTTTGCATGTTAAAAATGGTCGTTCGCTCATCCCAGTTGTTTATAGCAGCCAGTTGATCAATTTTACTAAGCCATTTAGCGGTGTCAACTTTCCTTTCAGAGGGATCAAAAACGGGAATACACTCTGCTTTTGCCGAATATGTTAAAATCCTGTTCGTGTCTTTGACTTGTTTGAGTGTAGTTACGTAACATACTTTCGAGATATCGGACCCTTTCTTCCATAGATCCATCGTCTTGCCTTGGACGTGGCGTGTAACTTAGCAGCGGGCTGCATCGTCTCTCTCGCTGATATTTCGAACGGGAACGGGATTTACGAGAACGACGTTCGTTCTGTGATCCCGACTCACTCGACGATTCACTTCTCCGTCTCTTGCCCATTACGTAAGACGTTCTTACGAATGTTCAGACTAAATTTTAATCTCGGAGAAAACGCAAGCACAATCCCACCGCTGCACTGTAGGTAAATTCACTAGACGGGTGTCCCAGAATATGCACTTTATTCAGTTTTAATAATAATTAATTAACAATTGAATGTAAATGAGTGACAGACTGCTCTCGCATCGTGGCCAACGCCCAACTGCCAGTTCGCCGATCCATCGGACACCGCGTGGAAAAGCATGCGCACTTCGTACCACGTGGCGTCGTGACGTACTTCACTGACGTATCCGCTTCATAACAACAAAATATTGTTTACATAAATATGTAATTAAGACAAAATTTTATTTTCAGAAAAAGATTGCAGGTTAAAAATTATTTTATGACAATGTGTTTACATTAAGGGCTAGTATACAAAAATAAAATTGTCGTTTATTTTGCCATGCTAAAATAAATTAATTAAAGTTAAAATTTAATTACAATTAATTGTTTTATAAACAGGACTTACCAAGAATATTTGAAGAAAATCATGATAACTTAATTTTTTTTCGTAATCCCGTACTATTATTTAATTTAACGGAAGTGAAATTACAAATGAAAAGTAATTTTTGACAGCCTCTGTCCGTTAAGGATTATAACGACCGTCAGTAATTAAGAATTATGGTAACTCTCTTTGATGTTGCGATTTATTTTATGAAATAACGGAAATTACGAAATTTAAAGCTTTGCTCCTCTCTAAGTGAGGAATGGGATTACAAAAAGTCTTGAACGACATACAGCCGATACCAGATAACCGAGTTGGTTGATTATAAGCCTCAGTTTCGCCTGAGTTTACAAAATTTAACCTCATCTGTTATTTGGTACATATCGGCATTACGACGTTAATAACTATAATAGCTCTCGAAGTTTCGAGTAGTTACATTACTTTTTAAATATTTTTGAAGTACAATTAATAATAATTCTATAATAATAGTTCCCTCAAGAAATTGTCTTATAATCTTTTATGGACCAGTTTCATTATGATTTCGTTTAACATTACATACAAGAAATACTTTTAGAGGATGCTTAAATTTTTCTCAGGTTTGTGAAATTGGCCCAATATTTCCGCAAAACCCAATATGAGACCAATGATATGAAAAAATTACAATTATAACTAAATAGCTATTAAATCAACTAGAGTTTTATAGACAGTTTAAAAATCGAGGTCGTAGTTTAAATTTGAGCGACCGGAGGAGCGAGAATTTAATAAGCTGAGATTTTGAAACTATAAAACTCGTGTTGTCTTCAAGATTTTTTGTAACACTAATATTAAATAAGAAATTTTACTAAATTCAGAAATTATTATAATTATTATAATGTCAAAATTGACAAAAAATATGCATCAGCGTATTTTATAGACTCATAAGATACGTTGCTATTGACGACGTACTTTAGAAAGCGTATTTTTACGGCAACATAAGAGGTAAGCTTAAATACACTATAGAAACAAATAAGGTATTAGTGTTGCAAAAATAACATTTCTCATTAATATAAATAGTATGTGCGTAACACATATTTTTTTAAAATAGTACAAACAAAAACAAGACAAAAACAAAAAAAATTATCAGAGAAGATAGTTATGCATTAGTATACATAATTAATATACCCATTTTAAAAGTTTACTTTCTAAAACGGGTATACAATCTATGCATTTCAAGTTGTTATTGATCTTGATTTTCAGTTGGCTGCAGTTTCCCTGAAGCAATCTTGCTCAACTTTTTCACGTAGTCAAAGATATAAACTCTTAAGAATACTTGAAAAAGTTCAGTTTTGATTGCTTCAGAATGTTCACAGGGCTCAAAATCAAAATCAATTCCCAACATTTGCATGTGGCTGATGATCCGCTGCGACATACATTCATGAAAAATGGCAGAACGTACTAAAATTTTAATGTGATTAAAAATTTTAATAAAAACTTTAATCACATTAATATTTACATACTGCAAATGCCGTTTTTCATGGTTATATTCTCGCAGAACCACTAGTCGATGATGAAGTTCATCTGGCTCTCCAGAATGTATTAGATTACGAAGGCAAGTTTCACAATCATATTTTTCCGGAGAAATATTATGAATGACGAAACCTGCCACGTAACCCAATACATTACTGTTGACAGCGTCTGAAGTTTCATCATCGACAGGATGCCACTGATCCACACCATGCTGCGGCTCCTGACTTTGATTACTTGCCAGAGTCAGAAAATCTCTAATTGTGACCAGGAGAGGCTTATCATCCTGTTCACAATTAGCTCTGTTAGAATGATAGGAAGAGAAATTTCGAAATAGCAGAGATTTATAAAAGGAAAGAAATGCTGTACAACTTGGATTCGTATATCGAACTCCATATTGTCTAATTTGACTAAAGAAATTTTCTAAAGGGTCTTGATTAAACGCCCTTGCTGGAAAAGATGAACACTCTAGACGATTTAGAGTTTCTTTAATCAAAAGAAAACCTTCTAGAGTTCAATACCACCCGTCTAAAACTGGGGGCCTTGTTCGTTCCCCAGGTTTAGATGTGACGAATTCCATATTGCGAAACATTTCTTTCCCAAATCTCCAACATTTCTCATGTTCTTCTCCTACCATTGAAAGTAGAGGTCTTCCGGGAACGTTACCAAAGCCTCCATTGACACTATTAAAAATGTCATCTAAGATGGAAAAGAAGCGAGCAGTATGGCGTGCATCAGAAGGCAAAGTGGATCCCCCTACGCTGAGATCAACAAAAATATCTATACCAGTAGCTACGCTTTTGCTGAAAACTTGGGTACATAAGGAAACCTTCATTTTCCTGATTTTCTCAGGAAAGACGTGTTCGTCAGAAAGTTTTCTCATGAACCGATAGTTTCCGCGTTGCTGGTCCATTCGGTATGCCTCTATTAAATTTGACCATTTTGCCACTTTGACCCGGCCATCGTTAGGATCCCTGTAGCGTACGTCTTTGCTGAGCATGTTGTTTCCCAAACTCTTTAAAAGATGAGGAGGATCAAATAATGGAATGACAGTAGAACCGTCTACCATAATTATATTTTTATTGACCTCCTCATTTTTCAAAGAAGCTTGTCTTTGTGTCTCAGCAAGGAGCATATCTACAACCTTGACATTTGTGGTTCCTTGATCACAAACAGAAGCAATTACCACTAGACCAGCAGCTGTAGCTTCTCGTATAATATTTTTGTAGAAGCGGACAATGCTCGCGGGTTTCATGGAAGATTTACAAAAAGCAAAGGCAACAGGTTGTTTCCACTTTTTGTAAATACCTCTCAACATAAAAACACAAGCATGGTCCGCTACTGATTTGGTCTCTCGCAAACCGTCATTCCAACCATCATCTTCAGAACCAATCACACGGTCCTCATAAAGCAAATAACTCAAATGAGGTTGTAAAACCACCTCATCAAAGGTAAGAATGCAAAAACGACTTTTGTCGTTTATTTGACCTATTTGCTTTTTGAGGACCTGAAAGATTGGTTTTGATATACCTGGTTTGATTGGAATGTCTTTTAGGGTTGCCTTGAGAGTACTGACTGATGGGAGGGCAAACCATTTAGACATTTGTTTATACGTTTTTGGACCACACTTCCACTAGGCATCGGCTTTGTCCTCAAACGTAAAACGCCTGCCTTGCGATTTGCGCCTCACATTTCGCAGTTGACTCTCAATAAATCTCCTCTGCACTGGTCTCATATTGGCTGTTGATATTAAACTACTTAAATTATTTCTAATTTGTGTTCTGGTGTCGTTGCGGCGGCGTTTCGTCCGGTTCACACGCTGTTGAAGCCGTCTTGCGATGTCAAACATTCTTCGTTCTCGAACCCGATTTTATTAAGTATAGATTCTAAAAATACTATATGTTTATTTTCACATAGACATGAATTTTTTGTTATACCCTTTCCGACGCCGCCGCCGATACTGGTACACCCAGAAGTTGATGGTTTTATGAGCTTCACAGGATCACTGTCTAAGAGGCTCATGCGAGGGCTCATCCTTTCAACTGGTGCACCTACTTACAAATACAGGGTATTTCACAAGTGATAATGAGCCTAACCACATTTGAGCTGCAGCCAGTAATACATTTGCATAGGCTTCATGGATTTTGATTATGAATTTTAAAAGTAATAAAACATAGTTATCGCGTAACTGACACAAAGAAATTGACAAGAAAGGAAACACAGTTTTTAAGGTTATTGTCTATCTACCATTGGAAAACACTTTCAAGCCTTTTTGGAGCTTTTCTATACAGGAAACATTGTCTTTACTAAGGTTCAACGGTAGAAGCATTTTTTCCAAATTCGCCATAAATAAGAATCAGATCTGTTTTCTCATCGTTTGAATGCATTTTGAAATTTTGCTAATGTCAGTTGTGACATGGTTGTGACAAATAAAATTATCGAAACAAAGCTATCGTGGATTCATAATTCGGTTTTTCAAACAATGCGATATCGAAAATATCCACGTTAACTTTGCAAATGTATCGTGGGTTGTATTTTCAATTCCGTCAGCCTCATTATCACTCGTGAAATACCCTGTATATGTTACTTGCCCATACACAAAATGTGATAGATAATTATTATTAGTTACAATAATTAATAATAGATATTATTATAATATTAATTAATAATTTGAAATTGATGATTGCTATACATTAGTGTAGTGTTATAAAAACTCAAATGTTGTGAATTACTGTACCTGTAACAGGCAATTGAGCCACGCTCATCTGTACAAAAGAACCCGATGTACATCCACCCTGCCATGCTGAATATTGACCTAAAATAAAAAATAATTAATATTTAAATAAAAAATCATTACTAAAAAAAATATTGATTATTATTGATTGCTGATTGTTGTTGAAAACTAAATGTCCTAGCCATGATAGGATGCAGTGAACATCTAATCTTAGGTAAAATACGAAGTTTTCCTGATGTAATGTTGATTTGAGTAGCCTAAAATTAAAAAAAATCATTAACTAACACTATGTAAAAAAATCAAAGTAAATAATAACAATCAAAAAATGTATTACATTTATAATACTTTGTAAAATCGAAAGCCTAAATACAAATATATAAGTAAAAATTACAAAACAAAAATTTCGGCTAATAAGGCGGACTCTGAGAAGGTGCCCCGAATGCTAGCAGCATTTCCACGTTGAATTGCAAGGGAAATCTTCTCAAACAGGTATTGTTTAGCTTTTTTTTCGCCAGAAACAGATATCAGCTTTTTACCAATTATATTGAGGAACTCAAAAGCTTCCTTAGACCAAGGGCCTAAAGTTTCAAAAGCTAAACCTTTAAAAATATAATTCGAAGAAATGATTGACTTATATTTGTTATGTTTTCGATGACATGCTGTTTCAGCAGCAGAACCTGAGGTTTCACAAGTTTTTGATAAATAACTGTCGGCAAGGGTATCTGCAACGATAACATCCCAAACCAAAGCTTGTCCTTTATACCATGGAACAAGTGTCGAACCATCAGGGCGCTTACCATCATCACGGGAGAGGCCCTTCGGCTCCAAAGTTGAATTTATATGGATAGATGTTAATGTACGGTGAATTATTGAATTTATTTCCGTGTGTCTTGAAAATCTACCACTGCTTTTCGGACAACTAAGACCATGAATACCGTTTTCTTGGACTTCAGCGTTACATTTGCACGTATGTGGTGTACAAAGATTACAACCCAATCTCAAACCAATACAAACTTGAAAAGAAGTATTATCCAAAAAGGTGCCAATGTTAGGAGAAGGGATTGAGTGTAACCAAGAACCAGATTCTCTGCATTGCAAAGCTTTAAATCGRGCTAAGTCTCGAGGAGTTGTGAAGATTAAGTCATTCATTATAATGCGTTTGATGTTAATATTATCCCAATTCTTCTGATATTCTGGAAAATTTGGTGTTTTGTTTTCATTCTTTGAGTTCCAAGCTGCCAATGCATCATTACAATGGTAAATAATAAGCTCAGATTCCCTCGAGTTCAGTAATAAAGAAACAAGCTTATTAACACCATAAATTGAAGATAGGAATGCAGGTAAGCAAATATCGGAAATTCGACGGATTCCCAAACCACCAAATTTAATAGGTAAGGTAGCCTGACACCATTGAACATCATTTAAACGCAAATTAAGAATAATTTCTAATGAAGACTTTAAAGAAGAATCAATGGAATTTAGAAAATCAGAAAATTTCCAAAAAGGAGTSGATCTYAATAAAAAATTAAATTTTGGAATGAAAAGACAGTTCTTAATTRAAGTATAGGCAACGTGACTGCTAAGTAGTTCAGCTTTTTGTAATAGATTTTCAATCATGGAAAATGTTTTTCCCACAAAAGAATTAAAGYCTTGGTCGAAAATTGGTGCACCTAGAAGGGAAAAATTCTCGCGATAGCATAGTTTAATGCCAGGAGCTAAGATTTGAAATTTATCTAAGATTTTAAAATCTGGGACTGCGGAGCAGAAGAAGAGCTCACACTTGTTAAAGTTTAATTGCAGACCAATATCTTTAGATAAAGTKATAATTTTTAAAAGGTCAGACAAAACTGTATCAGGATAATCAGCTAAAGACCCATCATCCAGATACCACATATTAAGTTGAGATTTTAAAGATAAAATCATTGGTTGAATTGCAAGACTAAAAATCATGGGACCGCAAGGATCACCTTGTTGAGCTCCAACGGAAGAAGAGATAAAATGATTAGCGAAAAATAAAGATGAAGGATTTCTATAACATTGATAAAGATATGGGAACAGAAGCGGGGTATATTGTTGCACTGCTTTAAGTATACAATCACGTTCGACTGAGTTAAAGGCATTTTTGAAATCTAATTTAAGAAAAACTTTGCCATGATTTTGGACATCAGTTACAAAAGTACGAGCGGCATGAATTGCAGCTTCGCAACCTAATTTAGTTGCAACACCAAGTTGATGAGGTGATAAAAAGGAGTTGACTAAATTACGACTTTGAAAACAAGCAAGTTTGGACATCAATCTCCGAAAACAATTTCCAATCGGTCTTATGCCTCCATCCTTCTTATGAAGAGCACATAAAGAAGCACCATAAAATAAATGACAAAAGTCGGGAGGTAGTTGGCCAGATAATAAAAAATTGCAAAATTTAGTTATAGCTTTAAGGGCGCGATTACCAGCTTCTCCTGCTGATAAGGATATAATGTCTTTCAAGTATTGTGGTCTCATGCCATCTCAACCAGGCGAAGAACCGGCAGGAAAAGAATTGATGGCTTCTCGGACATTTTGTTCATTTACTATTAAAGACTTGTCAACTTGTTGGAAAGCGTCTGGGAAAAAGAGTTCACGAGATGGAGAAGGATGTTTTTTCTTAAGTTCTTCAGCCACATCTTCATCAAAAGAAGCTAGTGAGTTATCCGATGATAACAATTTAACAGCTCCTCTTATGTCGAAATCCGCTACTTTAGCTTCAATTTTCTTAGTCAATGATAAAGTTGAGCGTKTAAAAGAAGATGCAGGTATAGTAATATCTTCAAAGTTGGAGAGATTTTCTTTGATATGATTATTTAAAGATTTGTCAGATTTATCGATAATATTAAAAGCTTTATAAGAGAATAGTAGAAGATCCTCGAAAGAAGTAAAATTTCTGGTCGAAAGGCAATTATTAATGATGGAGCTTAATTTATCTGCGGCTAAATGTCTGGAGGCTTTTGGAATTCTTCTAAGAGTCGCTAGATGATATTTCAGTTTAATAAGCAGTTTTGTTATGGAACTGGTTGAAGCAGATGAGGRAGTTGGTAAGTGAGAAGTGGCATGAAACTTATCTGAGTGTATATTCAACCTCTTAACATCTTTAAAAGATTTTCCAGGACACAAGATGCATTTCACTCTTTTGGTGTGTTCTTCATTATGGTAAAAATCACTGGAATGTTTGACTTCGGATTCTGAATAGTTGATCAATGACAATGAATGATCTAAAACTTCATTAGACGATGATTCTTCCGTTTTGGAAACAAAATACGAATTAAGATGAATTTTAGATCGATGAATTTTCAGTCCTCTTACGTTCTTAAAGGTTTTATTACAGTCTTCACAGCCAAAAATTAAATTTTTACAAGAGTTTATAGGATGACAAATCTTCATATTTTCAAATTCTTGTTGTAAATGATCAGATGACGCTTTCGAAGAGCCAGCGGCAGCAAGATCTTCATCACTAAATTTCCAGTGTCTTGTACGAGAAGAAAAACGTGTATCTTGAGGATATTTACATTTAAAATGACTATTTTCATCAAAAGAGTCATCAAAAGATGTTGACACTGACGTTGACATTTTTTTTTTTTTTATTAATAACAATTAATTCTACATATTTTGAGTTAATAAACTAGGTAATTTCTTAAACTGAAAAGTGACAAACTACCTTCAGTTACATATTATATACCCTAAATTACTGATGGAACTTTTAATTGTTCCGCAAAGTAACAATCATTTCATTTCATCAAAATTGTGATTTTATTACCATATTTTCAGAGACAAGGATCTGTGTAAATATATTTGCTTATACCAGGTAAATAAAAAGTATGGAAAAAAACGTTTTTTGATAAAATATTTATTTTTTGAAAAAACTAATTGATGAATGACAAAGTACTAGAAAAATGTGACGTTTTATTTAGAATAAAATTTTTCGAATTTTTACTTTATAATTATTTTATCAGTTTTTTTAAACAAAAGTTGATGCTTTAAAAAATACCGCTTGGTTCCACACTCTATATGTATTTAATACTCTGTATGTATTTATGTATACCTTCGACTGGAGTTACTCTTTTTCGTGGACTATAAAACCACATTGTCGATAATTCCACGTTTTCTTTTTCTGGAGAGGAAAAAGACAGGTCAACGGTGGTATTAGTAACTTCTGGTGAAAGGTCAATTTTCATCTGATCTGAAGAATGTTATGGGTTGAGAAAATTAAGAATTAAAACCCAAGTTTCAAAATCTTACCCACTTTTGCTACCGAAACCGACGACGCATGTTCCCGCAACTCCTCACTACTAGATTCGTACGTGTATCTTTCTTTAATAAAAAAAAAAATAAGAAAATGATGTTATTATTTAACTGAACTTACCTTGACAAATATTAAGAGAAGGCAATGAGTTGGGGAACAGCCTTTTGCACAAACCGGAGCTCTTAATTTGATCGGGCAAAAAGTGGTGGCTGCACATGCGGGCTCTTTTGTAAATTTCACCCGGACTTATAACAAATTTTTGTCCGGTAGCTTGCACCCACAATCTGAACCTCTCTGGCTCCTTTTCCGGACACGGAAACCTAAAGAGAGGCCCAGATTTAAATGGGCAGCCCACCACAGAACAAATTCGTTTATGGAGACTCATTCTAAACAATTAGCAATTATTATCGTAGTTTAGTACAAAAATCAATTTTACCTCAAATCCCAGGAATTTATTTTACAAATAAAACTTAATTTTATGCTTTTTCTGTGATTGACAGTTCAAATTTTGAAATCATGACCGACTTGTTTCAAATTTTAATTCCGCACACTTCACACTGATAAAGTAGATTTCTTTCTTTTATTATAAATCTAACAAAAAAAGCTGGAACCTAAATTTGTTGTTTATATTGTGTGTCTATACCTATTGTTTACCTTTGAATAAAAATTTAAAATAAAAATAACATTTGCGATAAATAAATAAACTTTATTATGAGACAGCTTATAGCGACCTCTGACGGCCGGACCATAACTAAAATTTATCGAAAACGGTCTTGGCCTATACTAGTCGGCTACCCCTGATTAGAATGAATCCCATTGGTTCCCGTCAGTGTGCAACAAAGAAGTCTCGCTAATCTTAAAAGTTGTGTGTAAAACAGAGACAGGCATAGTTAACGCATTTTTCCAATTTATTTAAGGTGGAATCTTTTAGAGTAACAGCCACTGTAGTTTCTATTGAATTTTGCTTCACACATTTTGCAGCTCACATATTTGTATTCGGAAGCAGTGTTACAAGAATTAACATTTTTAATTATGCCGGTTTTCAAAATTTGACGAAGTGCATGTTCAGCAGCTCTACAATCTGTGAGATCATTAGACCCACTTCTTAGTCTAACATTAGAAAATAAGGCCTCTATGACATCAGAACTCAATCTTCTCGTTAAGACATAGAAGAAGTTTTTTTATCAAATATTTTACGCAAAGGCCGGTACTTTTGGCAGTAAACAGAAATGCTTCTGCAGTTTCTTTTGTCAGCCCTCGCATTCCCATTGCTTCTGATCTAGTTTGAATATCCCTAATATACGACGGAAATTCTTGGTCAAGCCACAAAAGTCGTTCATCCGAAGTATCCGTAAATGGTGCAACATCACAGTCATGTTGGCGAACGTGTTGAGTTCTATTACTCACATCGTGGATTTTAAAAAATTTATACATTGTTTCCAAATACTTTACTGTAGCTTCAGACTGTTTGAAGTTCAATAATTCAGTTTGATCCTGATTTGCAAGATACCGCAAGGTTGCAGTAACTGGTGTTGAAAATATTTGCACGGCTAGACGTACCTTCATCTTCTCTATGTTACTTGGAAACAAGTGTTCGACCGTTTCAGATGGGGTGGAGCTGATGGTCGGCAGTTGTCGGTTTTCCGGCATTGGGATGGGTCGATGGAGAGTTGACGAAAATTGATAAATCGTTTGCTCAAATTATTAAGAATTTTGACTATGAGTAATCACTTATCGCATTTGACCTATTTTGAAAGGAATAAAATAATATTTGAAACGTTTCTTTAAAATTAAAAATTAATCTGATTCATGGTTTTGATGTCCAAAGTCACCTTTTCACATAATAATTAATTTATTGTTTTATTTACTAATAAATTTATTAATTAATGTAGAAGTTAAGAGCTGTTTACTATTTATCAACAGTACAGGATTTCATGTGATTTTGGTGACATTTTCACAGAAATCGAGTTCAGCCATGTCCGCAGTGTTTTATCCGTGTTTTAATTCAGAAATAGCGTAATCCGAATTACATTGTTTTTTACTTTGCATTATTGTCAAATGTGATATTAATTACAAATTAAATTTGGGGCGGTTATTATCGTATCGTATAAGATATCGTAAATTTCGAATTTAACCAAGTCATCATACCTTTGACCACTGAATGGCAAATTTTGACTGAATGGAAACGGATATCCTGCGGGCACATTGTCAACCTTTTCTAAGAAAAATTTGACCAAATTCATATGAAATCCTTTACTTGTGACCGTTTGCTATCTAATAAAACTTTCGAATAATAGAAAGAAACAAAACAGTGAACAAGGCCACCTCAACTTATTAATCTGTTCATTTTAATTTGTGACTGATGTGACATTAACGTAAATGGCAACTTAATTCGAATTAGTTTAAAAGACTGAATTAAATTTCAGTAAATCAGCCCTAATGTCATATTTATATAAAAGTTGGCGCTATTGGACAAATGTGTACCGCCTTAGGGTGCTTAGGATTAACACTGGTGATTGGTGGTGATACACAGACCCTCTGACTCATCTCAAACTTTTTCTCTGAAAACGTTGACAACGGGTTCAATTGTGTCCGCTTTGCATTGTCAAACGTGAAATTAATAAATTAATATTTTGTGAAATGGTGACTTTGGACATCAAAACCATGAATCAGGTAAGGGATAGACAATGTGCCCGCAGGCCATCCGTTTCCATTCAGCAAAATTTTGCCATTCTGTGGTCAGAAGTATGAATTGGTTCAGTTCGAAATTTACAATGTCTTATACGATACGATAATGACCGCCCCAAACCATAGTTACCAGACCGAGTTGTAAGATACGAGTATCTGTCTTAATCCTTTGTCGCCTAATGAAAGGAAAAAATTTTTGTAAATTACTACACTTCTTCAAAAAACGGAATGATAAATGATAAAGTAGTAAAGCTGAAGATTCCCATTTTTTGATTTTAATCGATAGCTTTTGAAATAAGTAAAAACTTGTTAATTCTTTACATAAAGGCGGATTTAGGTAAAGAATTGAAAATTAACAGTGATTTCAATATATGCCAGGCAAAAATTTGTCGTTGAGGGTGTTATTTGCCTAAAACATTTTATGTTTATTATCGGGATTCTAATACACAAGGCAAAAAGGTTTCAGGCCAATAAAGGACAAATTTTTGCCTGGGATAAACCCAACTCAGCGGCATAATTAGAGCCACCCTATAAATTTAAACCGCACTCCTTGACTTAGAATATTAGGAATTGCTGTAAAAAATTTATTTGATTGAAAATGAAGCCACAACTCGAATTCTGTGAAAAATTTCACCAAAATCACATGAAGTCCTTTACTGTTGATAAATAGTAAGCAACCCTTAACTTCTACATTAATTAATAAATGTATTGGTAAATAAAACAATAAATTAATTATTTTGTGAAATGGTGACTTTGGACATCAAAACCATGAATCAGATCAATTTTTAATTTTAAAGAAACGTTTCAAATATTATTTTATTCCTTTCAAAATAAGTCAAATGCGATAAGTGATTACTCATAGTCAAAATTCTTAATAATTTGAGCAAACGATTTATCAATTTTCGTCAACTCTCCATCGACCCATCCCAATGCCGGAAAACCGACAACTGCCGACCATCGGCTCCACCCCATCTGAAACGGTCGAACGTGCCTACTCGAGAGCCGAGTTTTGTGTCATTACTTCTGAAGCAGATTGTACCTGTACCTGGATTTTCAGCAGTTCTGTTTGAAATTTGAGATGTTTATTTCATCGAAAAGTGAAAACGTAATGGCGGTTTTATTTTTTTGACACAGATGTCATTTTGACAACTGAGTTTACGCAAGCCAAGGCCATCTGAATCAAAAAGCTGCGCATATAAGGCCGTTTCATTCTCCATGATAACTGTTTCTGCAGAGTGGCCATAAAAACAAAAAATTCAGAACCTTATTGTGCGCCCTCGGTGGCCGATTAACGAATAAACATTGGCGGCAATTTAAAACAATGCCCTTCAATTTTACAAAATAATGGTATAAAATGGTAAAAACCGTGTTTCATTTGTGGGGCAAAATATGTTCGATTATTTGAAATTCTGAGCAATATGCAACAAAGGCAAAAATGGTGCGAAACTTTTGAAACGTTTTGCGGTAAGCAAATTTATGCAGACAATGATAAGGACAACCTTTTACTTTGTTTTTGTAATTTTAAAGACACTACAAAAATTACGGATTACTCAACAAACAAACAAACCACTTTGCAGAAAAATATTGAAGTTACCTACCTACCTCGTGTTATGATTTCATGTTTTATTGTAATTCTAATTTATTAGTATTTTGCTAGTCCAGAATGTACCTAAAATAAGCTCGGATCTTGGATATTTTATAGCATTCATGTTTTAATTGATGTTTTAAGCACTTAACCTAAAAATAAAAAAGTCTAAAAATTCTCGATCGACTGCGATGGAAATCGGTAGATGGAGCGCAATAAGGTACTGACGCCCGAAATGTCACAGAAACAAAGTTTATATGGAAAAATCGAAAATTGAAACGGCCTTATAAGCATAGCTTTTTGATTCAGATGGCCTTGACGCAAGCTAAATAACAAAAATGTTTCTAAAAAACAAAAGAACTCGAAGAAACAGCTTTAAGATAAAAAGCAAAGTTATTTTTAACAAGAATCATCATTATTCAATTGATGAATTAATTAATAATGTTGGTCCAAAAATGAAGTTTTCTTTTTACTGAATAAGAATAATAAAGTTTTAACGCCAGATTTACTTCTTTCAGGTCAAGCAAAAAATGTTTTTCCTTTGTAGTTTTGCGCAAAATTAAAAATGATTTTTTTTCTTCTTGTAAACAATCCGGGGACATTCTGTCGATTAGGAAATAGTTTATCAATACAACTTTACTGTTTTGAAATAAAGTTAATAAATAAAGCACATGAATTTGTGCTTTATGCTACAAGTGCTTTTTAGAAGTGACTTTTCAAAAAGAGAAACTAAAAACACAATGAAATCTACGTTATCATTTCTGGGTAATAGAAAATTAGCCAGGTGTGTGTTCACAATTAAGTTGCTTTCTAAATATCAGCCCTAGATAAAGAAAATATTTGACAAACAAATTATCTGTTGTAATACCAATAATAATTACTTGAAACCCCTAAATTATTATTAAGCGGATAATTCCTTTTCTAGTTACAAGGTTTAACTTTCTCTGATTTGGTTGCTAATCTCCAACAAATTCATTTTTCAACGGAAACAAAAGTCAATATTGTTTTTATGTTATGTAAGATGAACAAGACTAACAAGAAAGTGAGACGTGACACATCCAATGATAATTCGAGTCTGAGTAACAACTCAGACCTCCCGGTCCCACTGTAAATCTTTCTCCGGATTTGTCTAATCATCTGCTATCGTTCAAGAAATTTTGAATTGTCGCGATATCAATCTCTACCGATTGGCCGAAGAGTTTTTTATTTTTAAGTGTTTTAGTCCGAAAAGGTGTTTATTTAAGTAGTCATAATTTGATGAGTATTAGATTTTTTAAAGTTTTGTTTTGGCCATTTTGTAGATATCATTTCTAAGATACACTGGATTTTGAAACGACGTTGATATCTTTTCAAATAACTTAATTATAGCAGCAATTCTTTTACATTGGAAACGACATAAGAGGAATACTTTTAACCTAGCCTTAGTAATTTAATAAATCAAATGAAATATCTAATGATTTTTTTATGGTACATACCATTATTACAGAATGTTATTATACCAGGTGAATAAAAAGTATAGAACCAAGCGTTTTTTTCGTAAACTAAGCACTTTACGAAAAAAATAATTAGTGTAGCGTAAAGTACAATTAAGATGTGGCCATTTATTAAGAATAACATTTTTCGAAATTTCTTTTAGTTTTCGAGTTCTGGAATTTTTTTTAATCGGAACGCAACTTTAACAATTAATTAAAAAAAAGTACTGGCTAAAAAACAATTTTATTTGATTAGAGNCACCTGCACCAAAAACCGGACTCTCCAATGACCAAAGTCATGAAACGACTCCTTCGTTCAAGTTCGGAAAATCTTCGTGATGGGCTCGGAACGCAACTTTAACAATTTATTAAAAAAAAGTACTGACTAGAAAACAATTCTGTTTAATTAGAGGTCATTTTTAGATCACAATCTTTAATTAAAAAAATTACCATAGTGGGTTGCCATTAAAAAAAAAATTCCAGAACTCGAAAACTAAAAGAAATTTCGAAAAATGTTATTCTTGATAAATGGTCACATTTTAATTGTACACTTTACGCTACACTAATTATTTTTTTCGTAAAGTGCTTAGTTTACGAAAAAACGCTTGGTTCCATACTTTTTATTCACCTGGTATGTTCAAGATTTTTTTATTTTTAACATCGTACCCAATTTCAATACAATTTGATAAACTGTTTTTAAAATATAAAGCAGTATTCACAATTTATAGCAACGCTGTATAAAATAAAGTAAAAAATTCTTTATGTACTTACCCTCAAGCAACACAGCACCGTCGGCCACCGACAAAAATACAAACGAAGCAAAAATTTGTCCCAGCAGCCTTTTTATAAGCAGCTTTGCTTCGTATCGCAAAATTTGTTCTAAGACCTGAAAAATAATTTGACACCGCACTTGTATCGAAAATAACTATTACATGAAAGTAATATTAAAATGTAGCAACTAACAAAATTATCAGATAAGGATCGGATTAAACATGAATAGGATCGTAATTTGTTCTTTTATTATATCTTACTAGTAGAGTTCGGATATTTAAGCACTAAAATTACTGAAAATATGCGCATATACATGGTGATTCACGAGGAATAATGAGCCTGACCAAATTCACGATGCAACCAACATTACATTTTTATAGATCAGGTAGATTTCAAAGATTTATTTGTAAGTAATATGAAATCATAGCGAGTACACTAACAATTTGTCAGTTTTGACATTAAAATAAAGTAACTGAAATACTACTACAAAACAATTTAGGAAATAAATTCCTACTTGAATTCTAGAGAAATCCTTTTGCCCATTAGGAGATCCTCTGTAACACAGTGGTCTAACTATATTCACACCCCACTGTGAAGAGATCCTGCTCATTTTCAATAATATTTGGGACATTTCTGAGTGCTTTTTCGTGAGTGTTTTGAATGTTTTCCACATAACGTATTTGTTCTAAAACACATAATTGGTTGATAAGATTTCGGAGTACTGGTGTCGTCTATGGATGGCAGAAAAGTATCTAAATTCGGTTCGAAAAACTCCGACGATAGGCTTAGCAACCTTCTCACAACCTTTTTCAAACTCACTAAAGTACTCTAAACTGCATTTCTTTCAGTCATTGACCACTCCTTTGGAATTTAGATTTACCGCGCTGTCGAACGTGCTAGATTACCATTGGTTGTGGCTGTGAACTCTTTCAGGAAAATTTTGTAGTTGATGTGCGCACCAAGTGCGTTTCAATCCAGGTCACGTATTTTGAATCAGCGTATTTTGAAGGTTGTCCTCAGTCGAACAAAAGATCCTTTCATCTGTGAAGACGGTAACAACATTGTCGTGGATTTTCCAATTTCGGCGCAAATTTTCTTGCACGCACTGGACTCGTTGTCTTTTATGGGCTTCAGTACTGCAGTATTATTAATTAACTATTACTAAAGAATGACATTTGCAGTATATCTTTAATTCCAATTCAAAAATCACCATTTGGTATAAATGTTTACAACTTAAAAAAAAATAAACTCACCGATAATCCCGTTTGCAAGGATATTTGAGATGTTGGAACCCCACACTTTCACATTCCAATTATTCGCCCCCGTTTTTTAAGGGAACTATCTTTTTGATGGCGTTGGCGGCCCATGTTCTTATAGAGATGTTCTTCCTCGACTGCTTACGAAATGAGTAAGAAATACCATTGGAATTACCAAACATTGGTTATTGCCGTTCCCAAATGTGAAGAATTTTGACGTCGTCCATCCCATGTAATTCTCTGAAAATTTAGAGATTATTATATGAAATTGATTATTCTAAGAATCTATTTTTTATACCTTTGTATGGTGGTGAGACAAACTGGCAACTGTTGGGTATCCCGAAGAATCGCGGAAGAGGTAAACGGCGTCTGAATTGTTACCTCTTCTATTCTCCGCTGTTCTTCTGCGTCTATTTTTTGGAGCACCAGCCCCTGCTCTAGCTTTACTTTGGAGTGGTTGTTTGGTCTCATTGTCACGATAACGTTTTATCCAACGGTATACTTGGCGTTTCTGTTATAAAAATGTTAGCTTATATTAAAGAATGACATTTGCAAAATATCTTCAATGCAAATTCATAAATTCTTAAAATTCAAAAATCACACCCCACTTGGTATAAATGTATACTCTAAAGAGTCACAACTTAAAAATAAATAAACATCGATAATCCCGTCTGCAAAGATATTTGCGATGGTGGAACACCGCACCCCCGCGACGCAATTATCTCAATAGTCTCTAAACTCTTTCACACCTTGTGGAGTATCATCCCAGGTTTTTGAATTTTTCTGGCATTCAATTTTTTCAACTGTCAAATTATTGTATTGGCGCCCGTCGATGATTTTCTTGCAGGTACTACTATCTCCGTCCCCAATTAGCGTGTTGTATTTAATGTTGTACATCCCGATACTGGTTTTAAATCCTTGTAATATAATTTGCGACTCCATACTATCGGAACTGCTAACATGACTTTTTTGGACGAGAATAAATCTTACAAAATTTGTTTCTGACCCCCAGAAACAGGACTTTCCCCGTGTGAACTCCTACTATAGCGGCTGCTCCAGTTTGACTTGTTAGAGTGTGTGCCTCATGTTCCCCTACAATAGGAGTTATCTATGGCTCAAATTTCCTTCGCATGAAGGATTTCTTCTTCGGCGATTTCTTTCATTGTCGCTACAGCAGCTTTGGAAAAATCTTTAGAAACTTGAATCTTATATTTTTTATATGTAGGAGGGTATGACGTAGACGGAATACTCAAATAGGACAAGAATTTCTTCTCCCGTAGTATCCTCCTTCAATGGCGATTATTCTATTTACTGCAGCCCCATTCAAGTTTCTTTCATTTCTAAATCGATCTTGTGTATGAAGATGAAATTCACCAAGGCACATGTTGCATTTTAAAATACAGGATTATTTAAGAGAAGGTTATTTCTGAATTTTTTTTGCTGCAACCCATTATACATATTGCGACAATTTCTTGATTTCATATTTTAAAAATAATTATAACTGAATCCACGATTGCTGTTATTAGTTAGTCTTGTCTCTTTGATATTAATGCAAAAGAATCATTTCCCAAACTATGTGACATGTTTTGTTATCGTTTACCAACCGACTAGGCGCATGTTTAGAAGCCGATGGTAGCCACTTCAAACACCTTTCACGTTAACTTGTTGTTCAAGTGTACACTTTTCGCTCGGGAATATATTGCACCCGACAAAAGGTTTACAAGAAAAGTGAAAACTACACAACGGTGTTCTAACCATAAAAATTTTTGAAATTTGAAGGCTTAGTCGAGATTTACATTTATTTAGTATTAAAACTTACCTTCCAAGTAAAAGCTAATTAATTTCACTTTGTTCGTTTTTAATTCTGTTTTGAATACACTTTCACACTGTTTGGAGTTAGGACACTAGGGAAGCTCTTAAAAGAAAATAAATAAACAAACAAAATAAAAGTTAATTATTCGTGGTCCCGATGGGGCGGTAAACTATCACAGCCACCCCTAGGTCGGGTACGTCTTTCCACTGAACGACATGGGGGCCTACGTGCCGCACAATGGAGATGGAAAAACACTGCAGGGTGGGGCGTATTGGATCCAAATTGTTTTTCTTTCTCATGTCTTTTTTTTGCACGTACCTCCGGGCCAATGCTGGCCTGTTGGGTGAAATTTTTATAATAAATTTAAAGTTTTTGCAAATAAGTAATTTATTGAAAAAAATATGTGTCAGAACTCGGGCCCCAGAGAAAATTTTCAAGTAGCATAAAATACCCGGAACTTGGAAAAAATGTTTAAAAAATTCTATATGTCAGAAATTTTGAGATTGGACGTTTTTTATGTCTATTTGATGCTACTGATGAACTTGTATATGTTTTTTTATAATTATTTGATAGAGGTACAAAAATTTATTCTAATAAAAGACACACATAACATTAAATATAGATACAGCTCAGGATACAGCTTCCTTGTTTCGTATTCTAATAGCCTGTAGCAAAAAAACTTGGAAAGTTATTTTTCCAACAGAAATAAATCGAGTCAAAGTGCAAAATTTAAACTGTCATAACTTCTAAATTTTAATAGATATAATTTTTTTAACATTTTTTCTATGTTTCTGGTATCTTACTTTACATGACATTTTTCTCTATTCCGATATTTCCTCATATCGACAGTTAAATCACCTAAAAATTTACCAGTTGGGGGTAAGTACTCCCCTTCTTTTTTCACCAAAACTACGCTGTCTGTGTCAAAAAAGAGTACTCCATCACCCAACGGCTTTAAATATTTGTATAACTCCATATGTGCATCGTAACCGTTTTCAGTGTTTTTTTTTTATACTTACTGCTTATGTTGTGGGTGGAAGAAGTTGAACGCGCAAAATTCAAAAACGAAATGAAGCAAAGGCATCAACTCACACACCAAAATTTCACTTTTCCCGGTTATTCAAAAGGGTAGGGCAGGGCCGAGCCAAGAAAAAAAAGAAAAATAGGTTTTTGAAAATTTCCAAGACATACTTGATTTTTTAAAACTAAAATTATATTAGAAATTAGTGTTTAACCGAACAGGGCTGAATTCCAAAAAATTAAAATTTTAATCGAAAATTTTGTTTTCAATATTTTTGTTGTTATTAGAGTCTTATTAACGTTACCAGTTTTAGTTGACTCTGATGAAATGTTCTTTTCAAAATTAAGAATTGGCAAAAATTATTTTTTACAATTTTGAATCAATATCACGACATTTTGTCATCATTTTAAGTGCTAAAATGAGCTACTTTTGCGCACTAGTGTTAATATGGACTTTCATTTTGCAACGATTTTTATATGTACAACAATTTTATTTAAGATAAAAATAAAAATTACAATTGGTTAAATTCGAAAAACAAATACTAGAAGTTACACGCAATTCGTCAGATATGTGAACACTCGAAGCTCCCGAAGACGATAAAGCTGTAACAGTTTCATTCAATTTCATTTTTTTTTTCAATCTGGGTGTTTTCCTGATCTTCTCCACCTAGTAGCAACTTGCAGATCTTCTTTTTATTCTCTAAAGAATCATCTACGTATCCTTCAGCTACATTTGGGGATTTTCAGGCTTCATGTCTTTTTATAACCGACATATCAGCTCCTGCGTTGGCTAACAAAGACGCTGTAGTTCTTCTAAAGCAATGTCCAGTATATTCTTTTGCACTTGGAAGTTCCAAAAAATGTGCAATTTTACTTGGGAGACCACCGAAGGTGCCTACTGGTTGCACGGTACATCTTCCCTTTTTATAATTTATAAAAAATCTGGCATGAGGAGTATGACATGGGCGCATGAAATTGAAAAATAAAAATAAATTGAAATTAAATAAAAATTCAGTTTAAAATAAAACATTTACGGTTATGTTTTTTTAGGTAATTGCGTTAGGAAAACGAGGCTTTCGTTCACAAATGACAGTACTCTAAATGTCATTTTTTATATCATGAAAAAAAGTACTATTATTCATTAATTTTCTTTATTTTTTATTTTTACAAGTCACAGGGTGGGTTTCACCAACATCAGTTAAATCAATTAACAATCCGTTAACGCTGTTTTATGAATAAATATGACAGAAGTCGTTTCACCAACTGCAGTTAGCACTTAACTATAGAATAAATAGTTCATTAAATTAATTGGTCGAATTTCACCAGTTAAATCTTCCGTTAAATTAATTTGACAACTGATACGTCACATTTTTTTGATTATTAATAGAAAAAATTAATTTTGCATTACATAAACCGGAAGGATAAAGAAAAATATAGCAGAATTATAATAGTTTTATTAAGAGGATGCTCACGTCCTCTTCCTCATCGTCTGATTCTTCTTCGGAAGAAGAAGTGCCAGTCGTAATCGCAAGACCTCGACCTGTCCTACGAAAAGATCCTTTTAAGAAATACGACGACAGGAATTTTAAAATGAGATTTAGGTTTTCAAAAGATGCGGTGGTGGAAATATTGGATTTTATACAGGGTTTTTTGTAATAGAAATTACCCAATTTCTCCGCTTTTGAAATTGTTAATAACTTTAAGAGTTTACGCGACGGGAACGTCTCAAATGTGTGTAGGAGACTTGGTGAATGTGTCAAAATCTTTAGTGTGCTGTATTTGCAAGTTGAACGGTGTACTGGACCCATTTATGATGTTATTTTGTATTTTTTGTAATAGATAGTAAATTATTCATCGAGTGAGTAATTTAAACTGTCATAACTTATAAATTTTAATAGATATAATTTTTTTTAACATTTTTTCTATGTTTCTGGTATCTTACTTTACATGACATTTTTCTCTATTCCGATATTTCCTCATATTGACAGTTAAATCACCTAAAAATTTACCAGTTGGGGGTAAGTACTTCCCTTCTTTTTTCACCAAAACTACGCTGTCTGTGTCAAAAAAGAGTACTCCATCACCCAACGGCTTTAAATATTTGTATAACTCCAAGTGCCAGTCGTAATCGCAAGACCTCGACCTGTCCTACGAAAAGATCCTTTTGAGAAATACGACGACAGGAATTTTAAAATGAGGTTTAGGTTTTCAAAAGATGCGGTGGTGGAAATATTGGATTTTATACAGGGTTTTTTGTAATAGAAATGACCCAATTTCTCCGCTTTTGAAATTGTTAATAACTTTAAGAGTTTACGCGACGGGAACGTCTCAAATGTGTGTAGGAGACTTGGTGAATGTGTCAAAATCTTTAGTGTGCTGTATTTGCAAGTTGAACGGTGTACTGGACCCATTTATGATGTTATTTTGTATTTTTTGTAATAGATAGTAAATTATTCATTGAGTGAGTAATGCTATAGCAGCGTTACGACCATAGGTTTTTTTTCCAAGTACCTAATGTTCACGATGTAAGGAAAATTTATGGTAACTTTTATAATTTAGCACAATTTCCTAATATGCTAGGTGCAATTGACTGCACCCACATTACATTAAATTTACGGATGTAGTAGCGAGATGGCTTGGGTCAGTTCATGACTCTATCATTATGAATGATTCGCATATAAGAATGAGACTGGAGAACAATGATTTTCCGAATGTTATTTCCTCCACCCGTCTTATATGTTTCCACCTATTTATAATTTACGTTCATTTTATTAATAAATCCATGTTACATTTAAAAGTATTTATTAAAAGTCACCTTTTCATGTGCAATTTTTTTTTCATCGTCCTTTTTAAATTTTCATAGAGCAACCTCAGTTGTGCAGCTGATCTGGGACCAGTTTTGACAACGGCATTAAATTGGTGGGTTATTCTATCCCAGACGATATTTTTTTTGTTTTGCAGAAACGGCGTCTGTTTTTTTTGCATTCTAGAATTGACTTGTTTTCTTTAACCAACTCTAAAAGAGTGTTTTTCGTCTTCTATAAAATTTTTTGCTCGGTCGCGCTTGGTCTTCGCATCATCATATTCCATCCCTGAAACATTTGGCTCATGAAAATGTTTATTGACAGCGACCTTTCTTCTGAAAAACTCTAAAAATCATTGTTGTTGATATCTTTGAGTCAATTTATTTTATCAACTTTATTTAAACACAAAATTCACTGACACTGACAGTTCTCGGTACATTCGGACTCGAAACACAGTAAACAGACGGCTATTTGACAAATAACTAACTGCTAAAACACGTTGGTGAAATGAATTTAAATTTAACAAAGCCGTTAAATTTAATTAATGATTAACTAACTATAGATTTACACTGGAGTGCAAAAAAAAAACAAAAATTGTCAAAAACAGCATTGTCAAATTTTTCAGAGATTTACATGGTGTGGAAAAGGTTGTTCCCAAAGAGGTTAGAAAACTATCAAAAGAAATGTCGTATTTGGTGGTCTTGCCAGTGCAGTGTCATAGTCAGTGTTAAAAACGAAATGGAAAGACATGGAAAACTTGATAGAAGTTTGAAAGATGCCTGACAATTATGAAATTGTAAATTGTGACAAAGACAACGTCAAAAAACTGGCATTTATTAACAGGCCAAATTACATTATAAAAAAAACAATTTGCGTTTTTTTTTTGCACTCAAGTGTAGTTGTTGGTGAAATTCACCCACAGCAAGTTTATTTATTAAAAAAAAAATTGTAACAAAAAAAACAATATTTGTGCATACACGTATTCCGAAAAAACATGTTCTATTAAAATATGTAACCAAACATATTAATATTAAAAAAAAACAGTTGACTATCTTTATTTTGACACATGCCATTTTTACATCAGTTTGACAGCGGCATTTAATGCAGTTGTGCGATTTACAAAAATATATACTTTATGGGGCATATCATTTGAAATAACCAAGTTATAAGGGTGCGACAGGCGACCTGGGACCCCCGGTATAGTCTACGATGCACGACGAGAATTCTTCAGCGTTAACATTTCCCTTTCCCTCATACCAGACGTATCAGATAACTTCCTGTGTAACATTATTAAACATAGTAAAATTATGAACTATTATTTTTTTCTTATAGTATATGGCTGAAGCTTTCAAAAGTGGACACAGAAGAATCGCCTGTAAACTGTGATCTGCTTTCATTTCTTTTCTTGCGTCTTTTTTCATCTGTTGATGTTCTATCCATTTCTCCTCACTTAGATTATTGACTCCGTGCATGCAACGCAGATTGCATTGATCCTTTTTAGGTTGAAATAACCCAATGTGTACCTTTATGAACAACATAAAGGTTAACAAAATTATAAACATTGTAAAGTTTCGGTGTTGCCCCCCGCAATCGTCTGCACACATTCAATCATCACGATTATTCTTTACTGAATCTACTTGTTGTGTTTGGCTTTTGTTTTTCTCCAATTGTTTGGATCATTTACTCATTTACGACCTTTTCCGTTTTGTACTGGCTTAACAGTCTTAACACAACAAACTATCAATATGACGTGTCTACGCGTTTACTATTTTCATCACGAGATGGCGATGAACAGAATCTTGCCGAAAAAAAAATAATTTTATGTATTTTTGAATACTAAATAGATAATTTTTGCATTATGGCATTTATGGACCTTTTTTACCATAAAGTATATTTTTTTGGAATCTATGAAAGCTTAAATGTTTCTTGTTATTTTACTGCACAAATGCTTTGTAAAAATCAGACACCGTATTTGTCAAAAATGTGTAAAAATGGCAATTGCAGTTGTCAAGGCCTAAAAAAGTTTTTTTGCTCTGCATATTATGTTCTAATATCTAACAATATGTAAAATTTTGCGAATTATTTCAAAACCACCCTGTAAAAATCTATTTCTTTACTGATACTTGATATTGCGCATTTATCCTCTGTACCCTTCAAATGTTACAAAAATATTCCGCGGAAAATTTTGTACAACTATTATTGTGACATGATTTCGTAATTTAAATAGAGTTAAGTCTAACAGCTTAAAAGGATTAATTTGTTTTCCTCAATATCTTAGTAGATACGTGATGTGAAACACTATAAATATAAGATCTAATTTTGCATTTATTAAGTTTTGTTTGAATAATTTAGCTATAAAGCAGATAAAACATGAATTCTCACAAAACTGTTCAAGAAAAGTGGATTAGTCCTGCGAAAAGAGAATATATTCCAGTTGAAGGGTTTACTCTCACTGATCAATTTAAACAAGCAAAGCATCAAATTGATAATTTTGAAGTTAGCGATGATGATATTTGGATTTCTACCTTTCCTAAGTCAGGTAATTTTTATTTTTTTATTTTTACATACTGTATAAGTTTTGATAAAGGAACCACTTGGACTCAAGAAATGGTGTGGATGATTTTTAATAATTTGGATTTTGAAAAAGCAAAAGAAGATTTAAATGACCGATCTCCATTTTTGGAGTAAGTTTCTGTTTTTTTTAAGCCATATCTAACACACCGATGAATTTTCTCTTTATGAACTGTTTATTACAGAATAAGTACCCTAGTTGATTATCAAAAGCTGATGAAAACCTGTACGGATTTTAAAGTACCAGCAAGTCGACTAGACTCTATAAACTTTGTCAAATCTCAAAAAGGACCAAAGGTAGTTAAAACACATTTACCTTGGGAATTATTACCAAAACAAATTCAAAACGGAGTTAAAAAACCAAAGGTATATTACTTACTTTTTACGTACTTTTCATCCATTATAAACATTGTAGATTATTTATGTCGCTCGAAATCCAAAAGACGTTTGTGTCTCTTTTTATAACCACGAGCAGTTGATAAGCGGTTACACCGGCACTTTTGATGAATTTTGTGAATTGTTTCTTGCAGGAAAAGGTATAACATAATTATGTTCCGTTCCACTTCACTATTATTTGTTTTCTCTTAGTGTTATATGCACCATACTGGCAGCATGTTTTGACGTATTGGAAAATGAGGAACGCACCAAATTTCCTTTTCCTAAAATACGAAGATATGAAAAAAGATTTACGCAAAGTGATACAAAAAGTTTCCGAGTTTCTAGAACGTCCCTTGAACGATCAACAGGTTGACATTTTGCTTGAGCACTTAAGTTTTGAAAAAATGAAGCAAAATCCCGCGGTTAATAAAGAAGACATGATTAATATATATAAAAAACATAATATAACAAATTCCGACGGAAAGTTTTTCAGGTCTGGACAAACTGGTGATTACAAGGTTATGATGTCTTCAGAAATGATAAACCGATTTGATGAATGGATTCAAAGAAATACAGAAGGAAGTGATTATGTGGTGTAAAATGACCATTACATACATTATACATTAATATTATTAATATTAAACAGATATAAATTAATTCTATTACTTATGTTTATCTACTATGTACAAAATGCACTTACTATAGCGTTTACTTTTAAGTTTATATAAAACTTTATGATCTTAAAACTGTAGAACTAGCGTTGCCATGGGGAATTTTAATACTATAAACCTGTCTTCTAATATTTATATAATGAATTTAATTCTGTTAGTATTCAAAGTGCTTTTCAATACGTGTCTGTATAGAGTGATTTTGAAATACACAACTTGTAAATCCAATTTTAACCCATTAAAGCCCAAATTATTTTTTTTAGAATTTCGTTTAAAATTATATTTTAAATAAAATTATATGCGTATAGATGGCAGACCTACAGTAGCAATGCGCCTGTGTAAACTAAAATTAAAGCAAACAGCTGCTTAACTGACCAACCACAGTTCTTAGAATTCACTAGTTTTTATGGATGAAACAAAAACTAACAGCTGTTGGCTTATTTAACATATCAGCAATTCCCTTTTATGTCAACTTTAAGTGTTCTTGTCAAATACTCCTAGGAGTAAAATATAAATTAAAAAACAGCAAACTGATTATCTACATAAAGTACGGTATCATAATAATATTATTATTATATTATAATGTTCTTCTTCTTGGATCTTCTTGGTATGGAAACGATGAACAAAAACACGATTAGCCCGTCACACCAAACTTTTATTTTAATAGCACAACGCGTTTCGACCACAAAGATATAACAGATTTGAAAAATCAAGTGTGGCCCAACATATTTTTGAAAAAGACCATAAAATAGATGAAACTAATGTAAAAATCATTAGAGTAGTCAATAATTGTAAATTTCTTGACGCTTTCGAGAGTCTTGAAATAT